>NC_057343.1:156453750-156780000 GCF_016509475.1 Prionailurus bengalensis | reverse complement strand
ACTCTTAATAACAAACATAACCATAGTTTACCATTTAGGATTAACAATCTTTGAAAGTCTAGCTAGATTGGATTAACAAATATCTTATCATAATGCTTTCCTCTGTTTGTTTGTTTTTTCCTTTTCATATTCCTCTTTCTCTTGAAGAATAAAATGATCCCATATAGACCTTTTAGAGATTTATACTTAATTCTGATTTGGAATTTTCTATTAAATGGAAATATCTTAAAATGAAAGGTGACTCATAGGTATAGCACTGTGTCTATCACAGTACTTGGTTAATAGTAGGTGCTTATTAAATATTTGTAGTATGAAATCAGTGTTTAATGAATTACTGATTCAGTGAATACTTGGGATACTTGGGATCCTTCTTTATGTCCTCATGCTTGCAAGTGGACTCTAGAACCATAAGCAAAGCACTCAGTTTGTTTCTTGAAAAAACAAAATTGTTTTAAACATGTTTTAATTGGGGGAAGAAAGAAAAAGGTGGCATATTTGAAGATAAAATGATTTATGTACTATAGTTTTTAAGCAGATTTTAGGAGTAACTTGAAAACTAAGGCATATGTTTGCATGGTATATGATTGGATCAAAATGATAATATTTTGAAAGACCTCGAGCCTACCATCTATAACTATGATATTTACACAGCTTTATAATGGATTTTAATAGGAAGCTAGGAGAATATTGGACTTTCATTTAACCCTCTAAGGCATAAAGGCATAACTATCTTATTCTAAAAGATAAATTTGTCCATCTAGGTCTTCTTGGGACCATACAATAGAGGGGTGTGTCTGTAAGACCCCTTATATCCACTTAGGGATTTGATCTGTCATTGGCTGGCAACAGTTGTAACTTGTTACTTTTTAGTTTAATGTGTAAATGCATGTCTGTGTGTGTGTGTGTGTGTGTGTGTGTGTGTGTGTGTGGTTTTTTTATGAGAATGAAAAGCAAAGAATATAAAAGATTTCCTAATGCTGCAGTATTAAATCACATTTATGTCCTTGATAATGAATGGCGAATGTTTTTTTTATGAAGCTATTGTGGATGTATGGAATGCTTTAATAAATAAAATATTGGTGATTAAGAGAAAAAAGTTGTGGTGTTTAAGCATCACAATGTTCTAGAACCTAGGAAAAGTTAGATACAAAACAGGCAATAATGTAGGTAAGTGCAAAGTGAATCTTTTAAAATAAATAGCACTTGGATGACCCGGGGTGTCAGAACCAGAGACAAGGGTGTGTGTTTGTCAATATATCCTTCATGTTTTACAGACTCCTAAGGGAACAAGGGAAGATACAATTTCACCTTTTCTGTGCCAAAACATTTTAATTATATCTTCTTCCAACTATAGCGGTTCAGTAACCAAGGAGCTGACATTGATGCATGTGTTGATAAAGCTGCAAACATTCAAAATGAGATTAACAAAGATTTTGAGCAAAGGGTGACAGCTAATTTTGCACAGTATTCTGCATCTGATTCAGGCCAGCATAATAATAGAATATTTTATAACTGTTTTGTTATTCAAAAGGACTTTTATGATGCATTTATATTTGTGGGTATCTTTGTATCATACTTAAAAATTATCTATCCTGTGGCTAAAACTATTTTCACATCTATGTTCAAATGCAGAAACAGTATTAAAGGGAAAAAGCTCTCATAAGTTGTGGGTTTTTGGGTTTTTTGTTTTTGTTTTTTGTAATCATACTTTACCCTTAGCACTCTTTGCCTTTATGTTAAATGATCTTGAGCATACTAGTTCGGGAAGGTATGGAGATGGTGAACATATATTTTCTACTATTGTTTAGTATACATTAATAAAATGGCCAAGAAAAGTTATATTCAACTTATTTAATTAATAAAACTGTAGTTTCTTTATGTTCTTGAGCTCCTTTGAGCACATTTCAGTGTATTTCTTTTTCTTCTATTCTCTGCTTGAAGGCAGCTGACAGTCTTCTTTCACTTTTCTTTTTGTTTGTGAAATTTTCCTTTTTTTTTTTTTTTTTTTTTTTTATCCACTCACTTCTCCATCTGCTTTCACTTTTGTTTGCTTGGGCCGTCTCTCATCCCAACTTGATAATGAGGAATGCAGTGTGACCCTGACCTCTATCAGCCCATGCATGACCTTCTGACTCTACCATATAACCTTTGACCTTCTCTTTGACAGCTTGATTAATTACCCTGTGTTATGATTTATGAGTAAGTGCTATGTAAAAATAATAGACAACAGGTGGTCCTCTGAAAACTTTTTGTGGCATGTTTTCTTTTACTGACTAACTTGATGAGCTATTTGAAGTTGGAAACTTACTGGAATAATCTATGTTGGTCTATATTATGGTATTTTTATACCATGGAACACGACATTAGAATGTAGGGAGCTACAAGTTAAAACATGCTCATGACAAACATTTTACAAAATATTGGCTGTTACCTAAATGCACACTGGTAGGAAGCACAAAACGGAGTCAAGTGACATTTTAGGTGTTTCAGTCCCAGGTCACGTCTTGAGAAAATTGCTGAAATAATGGAGGGGGCATTTTTCAAGCAGTGCTGCAGCTCCAACAGCTATGTTTACTTTAACGCTTCACTAGTGACTTCTGATTGGTTGTCATGACCTCATCTCACTGTTGCACCTAGAATGTTGCAACAGTGACATAGACATACCCTTGTTGTGAAAAAGATGAGAATAAACACAACATACATCTTTCAGAAAAGATGAATGGGCAGTGGTTTGTCCATTTTAACCATGGGTAGATGTAGTTTATAGATAAAACACTTGGGTTTCATTTCCCTTGAGGATGAGCACCTTTTTTCTTTCAAACCAAGCAGATAGAATGGTGAACTTGAAAAATATGATTGATAAATCTGTGTAAAATGATCTTTTACAGAGCTTTGGCTGGACACCAAAACAGACAGTTCCACAGGTCAAAGGATTCTACTCTGGCCCCTGACCTCTTTGGTCACATGTGGCTTGCAGTATTGGCAGGTTAATATGCAGAGCTGAGTACTTGCACCTGATTTGTTATTTAACCAACCACAAGAGATTTGAAAAGATGTAGAATTTGCTCCTGTTTTCTATTTTCCTTATAACTGGTAATTAATAGGCAAATTAAGTTGGATAAATCTTAAGTTTTAGCAGGATTTCATTGGGATGAAAGTACATTCAGGTTTTGGTCAGGCATTTAAGAATGTTATCTATTTGTAGAATCTTCTTGACAAGTACCTTTCTATACTGATTTAATTTCTTTAGCAAGGTTTCCTCTTTGGTTCTTTGTGTTTGGCATCACCTATCTGTTTTAGACCTCTGACCTAAGCCATCATTTGTTGATTGAATGATAAATGGACTATTATTTATTAGTAAGTGCATCTATGGACTTCAAAGTAAAGGAGGCCTGGAGGCCTGTGTATTCTGTTTAAATCACAGCAAACCCTTGTACTGAATAAAATACTATGTCTAGCAATACAATTTTGAGGGTTTCTGAGTAAGATTCCGTGGCTTATACCTTATAAACACAGTTCTGAAAATGAAACTACAGTTATAGCTACAAAGGATAGAAAATGGAATGAGATAAATGAAAGAGATAAAGCTTACTTTTACCAATATCTGTCCTCTTGATCACTTTCTTGATCTTCTACTAGACTGTACACTCAAACATAAGAGTTAATTAACAACTTTATATATGCTTTGTCTCTTGAAATGTTGGATATTGGAATTGATTTGGGTAAATCATTATGCAAGATGCCAGAAGTCTTACTTATTTAGTTGTGGAATGTTAGATAATCATTTTCATCATTTTGTGTTGTTAAAGATGTTTCCATGGATGTTTGAAATGACCTGCCTTTTCATCTTATAGCATCTTAGCATGAATAATTAAATATAAAAGGAATACTTCAGTATAAAATGTTTAAGGTTGTAAGCATTTGTTATGGGAGCTTCTTTGTTAGAGTGGCAATGCATGGTTCTTTTATGATATTATATTCATGTATATGTAATATATATATTTCATAAAGTTTGGTAAAACTTTATGGGTACACTTGTTAAAGGTCAAAATAAGATCTCTTTTTTTTAATTTCTGTGCGTATTGATTGAGTTTGGGGGAATAGGGAGAATTTTTTAAATGGCATTTATTCTGATTTTTTAAGACATAAATGGATAAGGCATTTAAAATAGCTAAATTGAACTATTGGTATGTTATGTGCCTTGTTTTACTTTGAGTATTTACTTTGGTACTTTGATTGCAATATATTAATGTTGACATGGCAAAAATCTCTGTACCTTTATTATATAAAGGAATTTTTGGACAGTATTTATATTGACAGAGAAAAGGAGGAAAAGATGAAGTTTCACTACACATCTGTGGTTACAGCATAAAAGTGGAGGAGTTTATTTTGTTCCTCCAATTTTCTGTTCCTCATGATAAAATGGTTATTAATGGTTTCTGTGAATATTGCATTAGTTAATTTATCAGGAAAATTTTAATTGAAAAATGTAAGTTTTTCACAGAATGGCAATTGAATTTACAACAAAGGCATTTATTAAAATTAGCTTTCATTTCTTCAGAAAATATTCCTGAATACTTCTTGATTGTTATTCCATTAATTAAATTGGCGGTGTGAAATATCTAAATGATAAAATATTTTCTAAATAATTCAGGATTTAAAGAGAAGCATTCATTGTTTGAAATCTAAATGCTAAAAATTCTTTAATTGATTTATATAGTGGTGATTTAAAAATAGAATCATTTTTCATCAGTTGATGCCTCGGTGAAAAATTGACATTGTGTCTTTATAAAATTGGACAAATGAGTCATGTAATTTTCAGTTACATAATCAATAACTTAGACAAATACTACTTCTTTGATGATTTATGTGTATCTGCTTTTTATACTTACTTAGATAGGACACATCAAATTTCAGAGTTCATTTAAAATCAAGTAGGCACAATAATTTTTCAATCCATGATTTCCAAAAATTGAAGTAAAATCAGGCTCAAATAAATATGGTATTATGAAAATAATGTGTCTAGTGGTGAAGTTAAAAACATAGGGCAAAATTTTATCATTCTAGGGACTGTAAATTTTGTCTAAAGAGTTTACCTTTATTTGGAATTTATTCATGGTACAAAGGTGATGCTCACATTCTATCAATTTATTAAAGTCCCACTTTGTTACACAGAGTTTGATGTTTTCATATTATCATTAAAATGCAGTCCATCACTATTTTCATTTCTAAGAGTTCAAGATTCTTTTTTAGGTTTGCCACTTGTAACTCATGTAAGTATGAGACACTGTGTGCATGTGTGTGTGCACGTGCGTGCGCGTGTTTGTGTGTGTGTGTGTGTGTGTGTGTGTGTGTGTGTGTGTGTGTGTGTGTTTAACGTTCAATTCACTCAGAGAAGACAGGGAAGAAACATGACAGGAGACCACTTACTCACGGTACAGAATCTAGTAAGGAGGCAATTTTCTTTTTGGCCTATGGTGACCTTTTTTGACTATGTTCCTTACACCAGAAGACAGTGTATGAATGCCTCTATTTCACCCTGTTTAGCAGAGTGCAACAGTGTTCTTTAACTTACTTTTGGTGGGAGGAGAAGTTATAGCTGAAATTTGAGAAGGGCATGAAAAGTTGTAAGAGGCACAAGGAAGAGGGGTAGGAACTTCCTTCAAATGTGATTTTAATAACTAGTCAAGTGTGTCCAACTGTAGAAAATCACCAAGTGACAATCTGTCTACCTGACAGTGATCACAATGAATTACAAGACTTTTGAATAGCTATACAGATTAGAATAAAGCAGGATCAAATAAAATATCTTTTGTTGGTAAAACTTTGACTTCCCAGCTAAGATACTTCAAAACAAAACAAACAAAAAAAAATCCTTATCGTGTACTTTGATGTAGAACGCTTAAATTTTAAAATAGGTGAAGTATTTTATAACTTTTCATAAAACTTGTGTTTATATAAAAGTTTTATTTGAATATAGATTAAAGAATATGTGGTATTTTGTTAATCAGTTTGGTATGTGTTATTATGTAGTTCTCATATGTGTAAGACAACTATATCTTAATTAACAGTCCTATCACTAACATCACAACTTCAGTGAACTCCACAATCTACAAACCATATCATGGTTTTAGAAAATAATATCAACTGATTGAGTAAAAAGGAAGATTGAAAACTCCTGATGAAGTTTTTACGTAGATTGTGAAATTGACTATTAACAACACCAAGTCAAGTGCAGTGGTATAGCATATTTAAAAATAAGATAATGGAGTCTGTGCTAATATTACTCTATTATTAGTGTATCACTTTTTTTTTAGATCATCTTATGGTTGATTTGTCAAAAAACAAATTTTAAAGTTGAAGTAGTTCTACAGTTATAGTTTTGTAAAAAGTATATCATTTTCTTTTTCACTGAGGATGAGATTTTTTTTAAATTTTACTTTCCATGGCTCTTACATGTTTTTATCATAATCTAATACCTTTCTAAAATAGGACCTTACAGGATTTTATAAGGCAAAATTGGGACATCCACAGTACAGAAGTGAATAGGAAATATAAGGTATCAATGGCTTCACAAATTTATGTTGCACATGCTTGTCAGTGGACATTGTTTATTCTTCTCTATTTTCTTGTGGTTAGATTATTCCATCAGTTATAACTTAATATAAATACCAAAAGTTTTCTTAATTACAACCATAGAAATGTTTTCTTTGCTAGAATTGTCATACAGGAAAACATTTCTAAAACTTTAAAGAAGGTGTAAAAGCTCAGTAAGTTGTACTTTAAACTTTGGGACTTGTTTCCTGGAACTGGTCCCTAATAAAGAGAAATTCTTATGGTAGTTAAAAGTGAAAACATTTCAGGATTAAATAATTGCTTCCACACATTATAGTAAGACATTAGTTTATTTTGTTGTATGAAAGAAGAGAGGTGGAAAAAAATACAAGTTGCACAGGTAGACATTATATGTTTCTGCTATTAGAGACATGTAAATCTATAGAATGTGTTAGATTAAATTTATGCCTTAATTGCTTATTCTTTCTTGAATTCGAGCAAATAAAAAATGCTTATTAAATTAATGTGCAATGTAAGGGAAACAAAATCTAACAAAATGTGGTCTGATATTTAAACTTCACTTGCAAAGAGGCTATTTTCTCAAAATGGGTATTTAAAATTTAATGTGGTTTGAAAGCGTACTTGTTATTTGATTATTTATTTCAATTATTTGGGGGGTTCTGCAAGACCTGAAATACTTTTTAAAAAATGGAACCTTTATAATCTTTATGTTACAGTTTTGTCTTTTTGTTCTTACCAGTAATCTCTGCTTATTTACATATACAATACAGGCAAACCATTTTAAACAACTTTTTGTTGGAAAAATTAAAACTATAGTCTTTTATAAAGAAATATTTTCATGAATATGCAACTATATTAAATCACTTTCTGTGAGATTTTACAGATTTTTTTGTGAATTGAGATGGTTTCTAAGATTAAATTCTGCTGCCTTCTTTGCTTTCAAAACAGGAAGGATATGGAGTAATAGTGCTGAATCCCAATGAAAACTATATTGAAGTAGAAAAGCCAAAGATACATGTACCGTCATCTTCTGATAGTTCAGATGAACCAGCAGAAAAACGGGAAAGAAAAGATAAAGTCTCTAAAGAAACAAAGAAGCGACGTGATTTCTATGAAAAGTATCGTAACCCCCAAAGAGAAAAAGAAATGATGCAGCTCTATATCAGAGTAAGTAATAAGATTGTAACTTTCCTTCATTATTTCTTTATCTTTATTTGTATTTTATTCGGATGAGTTTATTTGATTAAAAGAAACTAAATTCTTTAATTTTTAACCATTCATTTCCCATGGTTGTTAACTCGGATGAAATGTTTTCTTTTTTAGTCAGTGTTACAAAACACGTCATTCTTATTTCAGTGTGATATTTTATTGAAGTCTCAAAAGCAATTAATAATGCACTGTTCAAAACATCAGTCTTCATCTTGGGTGGTAATGGTTTTAATGCATTGTTTTCCTATGAGCAACCATCCATCCACGGTGTTTTTAGCTTAACTTCTGAAGGCAGATGGAGGGAGGTAGAGTAATTAATATCTTAATAAATATTTAAACTAGAATAGTTTAGGGATAGTGTAATGAGGGAACTCTCTCCTTTGCTCTTTTCTTACCCGGTGAACCTTTGCACTTTGTGATGCTAGCAGCATGGGATCGTTATAGTAGTGCTACCCAAGGAGTTCTAATTCGTAGGGGGAAAAAACAATTTTATTTGCACTTTGACACATTCTGCTTGATATACATACTGTGAATTGTATATTTGAGACAGATTTATGCAATTTTCAAAGCCTGCATTATGGGTCCTAGAAATATAATTTAATAGTAAAGCATATCAGAAATGCTACTGTGTGAGTAAAGTAGTAAATTGATATGTTCTTTAAAAGTGAGCAATTCAGAACATTTAAACATAGACAAATTAACACTTTATAAATTATATTGTAAGATGGGAGTGAAGTTTCAAATTATTCAGTTTGAGCTATTTTTACATTTCCTTTAAAAGCTCACTAATAAAATATTTCATACCATCTTTAGCAGGAATAGATGACTTTCTAAGTTATTTTCTTCATTCTAGTTCGTGTCATAATCACTATACTTTTGGGAATTAAACTGTGCACATTCAAGACTATAGGTCAGTTTGTTGAGTAAGTTAGTGCAGTTAAGCAGTACAAAAGCAGCATATAAATTCTTAAGACCCAAAAAATGTATCCAGACCAAGAAACCCTAAAGTCCATCGTACAGTGACTCAAGTAAAAGTAAGTCACATTGCAGTATTTGCATTTCTGAAAAGCATCTCACTATTTAATATATTATTTGAAAAACAAAAACAGTGATTAGATTGGAATCAAGTGCTTGCTTGTTCTGATAGAGTTATGTTACCACTTTTCTTTCCTATGGCGGCATAATGGTCATGATGTCACCTTCTTCTCTACCCGTTGTACTCAGCTTCCTAATTATATGATCCAGTCTGTCAACCACCATTTTAGGACAGTTAAAAAAAAAATAATTCTGATATCCAGATTTCAAAAATGAATTGTAAAAGTTTTTGAAATCTACAAACCATTAAAAGTATCACTTGCTTATGTAAAATGCAAAAAACAGTGATTTTGTATATTAAGTTGTTTTTATTTTTTCTTAAACAGTTTCCTTTATTTGGCTATATGTATAGATTAAGCATCTATTTCTGACACCTGTATTGTGGGTTTTATATCCTCTGTTTTCTCTATCTCTTGTCAGCATTGCTTAGATATTTTTCTTTTGTTCTCTTTTGTGTGTGCATTTTTTGTTTGTTTTCAAATATATTTCATTTAAAACAGCCTCTATTTAGGAGCCCCAGTGGCCTAATGGATAAGGCATTGGCCTCCTAAAACAGCCTCTATTTTATATATATGTGTGTATATTAAAGGGAGAATTTTTTTTTAATTTTGCTTCATTTCTTAGATGTTATTTGAATTTATTTATTTTTTATTTAAATCCAACTTTGTTAACATACAGTGTAGTCTTGACTTTAGGAGTAGAACCCAGTGATTCATCTCTTAACATATGAGACCTAGTTCTCATCCCAAAAAGTGCCCTCCTTAATGCCCATCACCCATTTAGCCCATCCCCTCACCCAGCTCCCCTTCAGCAACCCTCACTCTGTTCTCTGTATTTAGGAGTTTCTTATGATGGTTTGCCTCCCTCTCTATTTTTATCTTATTTTTCCTTCCCTTCCCCTGTGTTCATCTGTTGAGTTTCTTGAATTCCACATTTTGCTTCATTTTAAAGATCTCTCTTTCCCTTTGTTTTTTTTTTTTTCTTTAATTCTTTTAGCTCTTTTACACTGCTGCCATTTTGTGCTTCTTATCGTGTCTTTTTCCTTCTTTCTTGTGCCATTTCACTCATCAGTCTCAAATTCCATTGAAAGCACTTAAAGCAAAAACAGACTCATTTAGATAACACAACTATATACCTGATAGTCTTAGTTATGAGTGTCATTTTTCCTTAATAAATACCCTTTCTCTTAAAATCTTTTGGAATTGTGCAAAAAAGTAGAAGTGAGGTGGTACTCTTCAAACATACTTCTAGATAGTAAGGTGTGATCTTGTGTTGAGGAGACAAGAATTGTTCGTGTTGTGTATGGTGGGTGAATTCTTAGGTAATTTTGATCCACTTAATTTCTTCTTAATCCACTTTGATTTCTTCTTGTACACTCCTTCCCACTACATGTCTCCAAAAAGTGTAATTTTCAGGCACAGAGCATGGTATGTGATGGGGAAAATTAGCATTAATTTATATACTTCTTGGAGCACCTGGGTGGCTCAGTTGGTTAAGTGTCTGCCTTCGGCTCAAGTCATGATCTCGTGGTTCGTGAGTTCGAGCCCCACATTAGGCTCTCTGCTGTCAGCACAGAGCCCACTTCACATCCTCTGTCCTCCTTTCTCTCTGTCACTGCCCCACTCGCTCTGTCTCTGAAAAATAAACTTTAAAAAAAAGATTTAACTTAAATACTTCTTAACCATTTACATTTTGAAATTGATTATTCATTGGAATAATCCCATAAGGTAAGAGGATCAAATATTTTTATCTTTATTTTATAGTTAAGGAAATCGATGCACAGATGGCTCATTTTTGTCTAGGATCACATAACTAGTAAGTGGTAGAACTAAGTGTTGAAACCAGGACTTCTAATTATTGTAGATTCTTGCTCCCTTTCCTCTTTATCACATTGTTCTAACCAGTTGGAAACAAAATATATACATGAAATATGAATTTTAAACCAATTTAATAAAAGCATGATATGATATACTAAATGACATCTGATGATTAATAGATTTTTGATCAGTTACTTAATAGATGCTATTAAATATTTATAAGCAACATATATAAAACATTTATATTATGTAAGTAACAAATATATATAAATATATGTATGTGTATACATATATATTCTCTTTTAATAGGGTCACTAATATTGATCTAATTTTACATGAAAAGACTGTGAGTCAAAACTTAGTAATTTTTCCAAAATCTCATGACTTTGATTGTAAACTTCATGAGGGCAGGGACTTAGTTGTCTTTTGCTCACTGTTTTATCCCCAGAGCTCAGAACAAAGTCTTCATAATAAATATTTGTAGAACAGAGCCTTCAAAATAAATTTCTATTTGGTAAATAAGGTGGTGGAGCCAGGATTAAAATACCAGTGTTTTTATTGGTCCAGCATCAATATATATCCAGTATCAATAAAGTATGCTACTTGATCTTCTGTAAGGAAACATTCAAACAAACCAAAATAAACAAAATTACATTGTTGGTCACCTACCTCAGTCTATTAGCTGAGAATACATTACAAAAATTGATGATAAAAAGTCAGTTCCTCAATATTTATATGATACCTTGATCTGTATATTTTCATCTGAATATATAAAAGTGGGATATCCTGTTTTCTTTTTTAACTATATCATTAAGATAGTAAAATTATGGATGAAAATGGAAATACTTCATGCCAACCTACTGCGATTTCTGTTTTACACACTTGCTCATAAGAGTAGAGCCAAGTTGTTGTACTTGGTCTATGCTGCACACACTTTGTGCTTTATGGGAACTGTAACGTTGCTTCCTATTCTTTCCTCTCATCCAAATTCTGTCCATGTTGTAGTACCCGGCTGAAATCTCACCTTTTCATATCACCGTAGTCAATAGTCTCCTTACTGTGACTCATGGATGTTACTGTGAATGGTTAACTTATGTGGAATTTATCATGTGCTGTCTTGAGATATCTCTGTGTTTTTGTTTCATAATATTATCAATATTTTTTTTATGCCTGTCCTCTAGATCTCCCCATAATCCTAGAGATCTTTGAGCATGTTTTATAGGTCAATCCTTAAGAATAAACAGGTGTGAGCTAATTTTTACAGTAGTATAGAGCATACTATGAAGGAGTCAGGAACTGATAATAAACCCACTCACTGGAATCCGTATCCCTGTAAGGAGAGCAGAGCAAAAAGACTAGGCCTTAGTCTAGGGACACCTAAATAAGGTGACTTGCAGCATAAATAGGGTTATTCTGGTATCAGACTGGATCATAAGAGGACAAGTACTCAGACTAAGGAAGATCAGTTAAAAGCACTGTACAGTATGTAGGTGGAATATAGGCAAAACTGACTGGATGCTGACCTATGTAATACTGAGTTAGAATTGCTTGAATATCTCTTCCCTAAGAGATGTAGCTGTGGGCTGTGGTGATAGGAAGTAAAGAAGAGAGATTAGACCCTGAAGGTTAAAAAAAAAAAAATGCTGGGAGTGGAAGAGGGAAAGAAATGACATGGCCAGAGAAGGAAAACTCCACATGTGAAAGAGACATTTACAGAATAAGACTCTTGGCATAGCCTGGCATTACACATTGAAGATACTCAGATATTTATGGCTTGATTGCTTGTTGACATTGATCAAAAATCTCATCCCTTAACATGAGAGATATTTGGTGTCTAGTTTTCTGACGGTTTTTTTCGGCATTTACGTGAATTTTTGCAATTGTTCAGAAACAGTCAACTCATAAACTAACTGAAGCTTTCTTTTAAAAAATATGTTTTGGACACTCTGACTTGGGTTATGTTCAAAATATTGGTGAAGGCTGATAAATATCCCGTCTTCTCCTCTGTACCTGTTCTCTTCTGTGCTAATGCCACTGGAGCCATTTCTATCTTATGTTTTAGCAACCAGATTTTATTTATATTACAGCCAATGATTGTATAATCTCTGGAACCATTTTACATTCCTAGTATATTTAAGTATTTGAATTTCTTTTTTCTGGAATCTAGTAAATAGCCAAAAACCTCACTTCAAGTTTTTGTAAATATCTAGTATTAACAGGCAGAAATAAAGTAGAATCCAGGCCTAAAACTTTAAGTTTAGCAAAGTATAATTTTATTTTATATACTAAATGAGTGTAAATAGATATGACTAACTATTGGATTATGTAGCACATTTCTGATGCATTAGAAGCAGAGCTTGAGAGATCAAAGTACTTACTGTTTCATGTGGCAACTTTCCTTAAGTATGAAATAATGTACTTTCTGGCATATATTATGGCTTATTAAGGGGATTGATTTGGTCTAGGCAATAAACATCATGTCAGACATGCCTGGCAGGAAAACCTGCTTAATATGTTTTGTAATAAGACGGAATTTTTTGTTCTCGAAAACATCTGCCAACTGAATTCAAGAGTGAAGACAGAAAATGTCATCAATTTAGTGGTAATCCTATAAATTTAGTTTCTTTCTGAGCAACACATAGCAAGATACACAAATTTCCCAGTGTTAATCACCACTGGTTATAGTACTTTGTAAAACGATGAAACAAAAACATTTTATTTTTATATAATGTGTTAATTAATTCATAATGAATTTTAATATTTCAACTGATAAAATTTTAACAAGCATCTTGCCAACAGATCATTTTTTAAAGCATCTGTTTTTTAATGTGTTGGGTTGAGAACTGAGTCAAATGGCTAAATATGTACATATATTCTTTTTAAAAACATATTTCTACCCCCATAATTATAGATACACTATTTTTTCTCCTTAGACCACCAGGGGCTGCTGCTGTTCATACTGCATATTGCTTTCCTCTGAAACTGAGTACCCCCGTCACACTGCATCTTTTCTCTCTTCCTTTTTCCCCCCCTTAGGCCCAAATCTTTTAATACATAACTGGAAAGGAAAAATAATAAGCTTAGCTAACAATTTAATAACCAATATAAGAGTTTATATTTTAAACATTTTCTACAGTCCAAGACATTTACATTTTTCCAAATGAACTTAAAACCAGTAGTCATTGAAGGCACACAGTGATACTAATTATTTTATTTCCTCTTCAGAGTGTCTGAAATAACTTTCAGAATCATCCCCTTTGCAGAGATATAGTCTGGAGATGAGATTAAATGAATAGAATCTGAATGACCTGATTTTGAATCCCAGTTTTCCATGTAATATAGTGTGATTTCAAGTAAGTTAATTTCCCTTTGCCTCAGTTTTTTGGTCTGAAAAGTGGAATCATAATAATACATGTAAAGTGAACATAGTTTCTGACACATAGTCTTGGGCCTTCAGGGTCAGTTAATAACATCCTGTCTTCTCTCAAGTTCAAAATCAACTCAGAAAGTATCCAATTCTCAGGGTTTCTAGCTTTTGAACTGTTCAGTACCTTGTACCAGAAATAATACCTCTGTCTTACCTTCCTGAGTTTGGAACCCAGTGAGCAAAATGACAAAAAATCAGACAAAAGGAGATCAAAACACCAGCTTTTTGGGACGCCTGAGTGATTAGTGGGTTAAGCATCTGACTCTTGATTTCAGCTCAGGTCATGATCTCACAGTTTGTGAGTTTGAACCCTTCATCAGGCTCTGCACTGACAGTGTGGAGCCTGCTTAGGATTCTCTCTCTCCCTCTATCTCTCTCTCTGCCCTTCTCTCATGTGTACTCTAGCTCAAAATAAAAAATAAACTTAAAAAAGAAACAAATACCAGCTTTACTAATTGATAATAGTTCAAATGGAAGCTGTGGCTTAGATCTGTGACTAAATTTAGATTACCTAATATTTTTCCCCCTGAAAAGAATTTTTACCCATTTTCCAAGTACCCCCACTTTGCCTTTCACATAATAGAAAACAAGCTAGAAATGCATCCTTTTTGCTAGTAGATTTGAAAGATGCCCAGAAAGGCTGAGTTGAACATGCTGTTTTTTCTCCCAAATGTACTATATCAAGTAAGTCACTTCCTCTATGAGAGAGAGAGTGAAGGGTAGTGAAAGAAATTGAGAATGCCACTCTAGGTGAATGTCTCCACCTGAAGCCAGGAGAGAAGTGGATCCCACCTGACAAAGTTAGCCCCTAATTAAAAGATCGCTTTTGGGGGGCGCCTGGGTGGCGCAGTCGGTTAAGCGTCCGACTTCAGCCAGGTCACGATCTCGCGGTCTGTGAGTTCGAGCCCCGCGTCGGGCTCTGGGCTGATGGCTCAGAGCCTGGAGCCTGTTTCCGACTCTGTGTCTCCCTCTCTCTCTGCCCCTCCCCCGTTCATGCTCTGTCTCTCTCTGTCCCAAAAATAAATAAACGTTGAAAAGATCGCTTTTGGGGCGCCTGGGTGGCTCAGTTGGTTGAGCAACCAACTTGGTTTCCGCTCAGGTCATGATCTCATGATTCATAAGTTCAGGCCCCACATCGGGCTCGCTGCTGTCAGCCTGTCAGCTCGGAGCCCACTTGAGATCCTCTGTCTCCCTCTCTCTGCCCCTCCCCCACTTGTGCTCTTCCCTAAATAAATAAATACATTTTTAAAAGATCATTACTAGTTACACTTGCATTTTCTAACAACCCAGTAAAGCAATATTAAAATATTATCATTAAATGTTCACTACAGATTACCTTAGTTTCTTTATTTTAAGATTTTTGTTTAGGGGCACCTGTGTGGCTCAGTCAGTCGAGCATCAGACTCTTGATTTCAGCCAGGTCATGATCTCCTGCTTTGTCCAGACTTGCTTTGGGTTCAGTGCTGATAGTGCAAAACCTGGTTGAGATTCTCACCCTCTCTCTGCCCCTCCCCCACACGTGCTGGTGTGCTCAGTGCATGCACACTCTCTGTGTCTCTCTCAAAAATAAATCAGTAAACTTAAATACATTAAATTCTTTTAAAAAAAGATTTTCATTTAAAGGGTAAACTGATCAAACTGGATTATAGGAAAAGTAGCCACAAAATTATTTCATTTTAAAGCACTTAAAGGGCCTTAATTCTGTTTTAATCATCAGAAATCAATCTTTATGTTTTCATGTTTCATGTTACCAAAGCCTAGTAAATGGTAGATTTTTAATAAATATTTGATGAATGAATATTTGAATAAATGCTTGCTTACATGAACCTACAAAGCAAAAGAGACAGACCTTTCACTATATCAATGTGCTCTTTGATATTGACTAGTATGATAGTTGAAAGAACTCTGATACTCTGTATGACTGACATATACTAACACTCAGAAAGTTAGTCCATTGTTCTATAAACCCACTTAACAACTCTGCAAGCCCACCATGCCATGGAGAAGATGGAGGAGTTTGTGTATGAGGTCTGGGAGGGACACTGGAGGGTCAACCCCTATGACGCACTCCCCGACTGGCTGAAGGACAATGACTACCTGCTACATGGCCACAGACCGCCAGTGCCCTCCTTCCGGGCTTGCTTCAAGAGCATTTTCTGCATCCATACAGAAACTGGCAACATCTGGACCTATCTGCTTGGTTTTGTGCTGTTTCTCTTTTTGGGAATCTTGACCATGCTGAGACCAAATATGTATTTCATGGCCCCTCTACAGGAGAAGGTGGTTTTGGAGATGTTCTTTTTGTGTGCAGTGCTTCCTGGCTCTTTCACACCATCTGTTGTCATTCAGAGAAAGTCTCCCGGACTTTTTCCAAACTGGATTATTCAGGGATTGCTCTACTGATTATGGGGAGCTTTGTCCTCTGGCTTAAAGTCAGCAAAATAATTAGATCTTTAGATTTAGAACAGAAATTACAGTGAAGACCAGAATTGTGCATTTATCGGTTTTGTCTAGCCACTGGCCAATTTTGGTGAGGGATTCTGCTATAAATAGGATGTGGTGGAAAGAAAAAGAACTTCAGGATCAAAGAGAGGCATGTTGTAATCTTAATTCTTTGACAGGCTGTGATATTACACAAGTCACCTCTCTGAGCTTCAGTCTCTTCTTCTGTAAAGTAAGGATATCATAGCTAATAGGCTGTTGTAAGGAATAAATAAGGTAAATTAATGCTTATGAAATCAACCAGTGGGATATCTACTATTTGATATATCCCGTTTTCTTTATCTTCCCTCCTTACCCTCTTTCTTTCCCTTGGGAAATATGGGAAGAATTATGGCCAAATGAGGTCTTTTCCAATTGGTTTATAATCACTGCTTTTCAAACCTTTGGTCTCAGGACCCCTTTATATGCTTAAACATTATTAAGATCACTAAAGTGTTTTTGTCTACATGGGTTATTATATCTATTCATATTTACGACAAAAAGAATTAAATTTGAAAAAGTATTTAAATATTTTAAAATAACCATGAGCCCACTAGATGATGACATAAATAACATACTTTTATGAGAAATGACTATATTTTTTAAAACAAACAAAACACATAGAAGTGTGGCATTAAAAAAATCTCTAATGTCTGGCTTAGTAGACAACAGCTGAATTCCACTTCTGTTTCTGCATTCACTCTCTTGTGATATGTTCCTTGTCAACATTTATGAAGAAAGTTTGGCCTCACACAGATATGTAATTATAAAAGGAGGGATAATTTTAATAACTTTTTCAGATAATTGTATATATTCTCCTTTGATGCTACGCCAACACTCAACAAGAAGTAGTTTCTTAAAGATTACTTACTGTATGAATCTAAAACACATGTGTAAGTATTTTGTACTATTTTCATGAAAATTCATTGGTCTTTGTTGTACTTTGAATGGATCTTTTGCTTGTGAATGACTTTACAACATCATGTATTAGTCGTTTGGAAAATAATGTATCATTGAACCCTATAGATCTTCCAAATATTGACGTATTTTATTAAGTAGTATCAAAAATTCCTTTCTAATACTATTAGAAAGGAATGCCATGTACCAGTGGCATCTGCAAAGATTTTAAGAATTGAAAAACTATTAAGCTTATCAGGGAGGATACAAGTTTCCCCAAATTTTAATTTTTAGCAAGAAAGTTCAATTTTTATCATTAGCAACAAGCACCATTTGTTGTTTTTTCTTCAACTATCAGGCTTTTTTTGTTTATTTTCAAGAAAATGGTTTCCAAATACCCAACCTGCATAATCATTGTTTGTTCATCAGTCTTACAAGTAAAAATCATCCTCTATTAAAAAGACAGCTACCTTAGCTCACAACTCAGTCCATTGCACAACTACTTTTCCTCTAGACTAACATAATTTGTTTTGCAGGTGCTTTATGTGTACCTTCTAGTTCACTCAGAATATTAAACAAACATATACTCTGGGGTTGAGATTTAATAAAAGTAATTTTACTGCTCCACCAACAATTTTTAAGTGAACTTGCCTCCACCTCCCCCCCCCCTTCAGTGTGTGGCAGTGAAGAATGCAATGACTGCTAGTATAGTTTGGTACCACTGCTGTGATCAGTGCTAAGTCACAGGCAGTTTTTCTCCATTGTTTTCTTCACTGTTAATGCAGATGCCAACACAGTGAAAAAGACACATAATGTTTTAGTATTATTATTTTTAATGTTTATTCATTTATTTTGAGAGAGAGTGTGTGAGCCAGGGAGGGGCAATGGAAGGAAGAGGGAGAGAGAGAATCGCAAGCAGGCTCCACGCTGTCAGCGCACAGCCCAGTGCAGGTTTGATCTCACGAACAGTGAGATCATGACCAGAGCCAAAATCAAAAATCAGTTAATAAAGCCCCCCAGGTGCCCCTGTCTTAGTATCATGTGGATCCCCTTAAACTCTCAGAAACCTCTAGAGGTTTGCAAAGCACATTTCTAGAAGCACTGGCCTACTTCTCTTTTTTGGAGTTGAATATACAGGCAACCAAACAAACCAGTTTATAAGATTAAAATAAGAACCATTTTTTAGTTGATACGTTAGGCAACATGAAAGGAGAACAATATGAGCAGCTATGTAATCTGAAATAGAGAAACTAGAACAGAGTACATCATTTCTTTCTTTTTCTTTTCTTTTCTGTTTTTTGTTTTTTTTTTTTTTTTTTTTTTTTTTTTGAGACATTTGGGCCTATCCAGTTTTAACTCTTCTTATCTGGTCTCAGGGAGCACTATGTGTAGACTACTTCACCTGTTCTCCATCTTCCTCACCATCTTCATAGAAACTGAGATGTCAGTCCACATTGACCAGGCCATTGGAATTGGGGGACTTAGAATGTTTGTTTTCTTTTTCTACTGCTCGGGAACAGTAGAATAGAAGGCCCTGGAGAACCGCATGCCCATTTTGGAGTTTAGCAACCTACTTTTCATTTCCCATTTCTTTCCTCTAAAATGGGTGGCCTCTTGCTTCCCAGGAGGGCTCAGATATTTAGCCTGCTTTCCAGTTGAGGTCTAATGTACTACCAAATTCTACTAGTTCTGCACTGGTTCTGTCTCCCTGTTTTATGTTTGCCTTCCTTTGCAGTATACTGACTCTATAATGGTTAAGAGCTGGGTGCTGGTGTCTGTCACATGTGTACAGGGTTTTACACATAATATTCACTCAATAAATACTAGTTATAATTATTGTAATATTCTTAGTTTATGATCCAAGTTCCATGTGTTCACAACTCTCCATTTCTGAAGCTATATTCTTCCTAGTTCTCCAAATTCAATTCTTCTTTCTTGCCTAAAGTTACATTTGACAGCAACTGTCTAAAATACAATTGGATTGGGGTGCCTGGGTGGCTCAGTTGGTTGAGTGTCCGACTTTGGCTCAGGTCATGATCTCACAGTTCATGGGTTTGAGCCCCACATCAGGCTCTGACCCTGCTTTGGATTCTGTACTCCCTCTCTCTCTGCCCCTCCTCTACTCACTCTCTCTCTTTCTCTCTCTCTCTCTCTCTCTCTCTCTCTCTCTCTCTCTCTCAAAAATAAACAAATAAAGGATTCTGTGTCTCCCTCTCTCTCAATCTCATAAAGCATGGATTGACCATGCTTCTATCAGGCTTTGAATGTGAATGGTGATTCTTGCATTTTCACAACTTGCACCTCTTTTTGGGAAAGAGGAACAATTTAATACCCTCTGTGTCCTACTACCCCTCCCTTTCTGGCTGGGGCTTTGTGCATACATTTGTCTAGTTAGGAATAGTTGTTTGTTTCTTTGTGTAAACTTCACACCTGTCTCAGGTATTACCTTGACTTTACAGATATGTAAAATGAGACTCAGATGTAAATAGACTTACTCATGGTTGTATACCTAATAAGAGTAACTAAACCAAATTTTGAGGCGAGGTCTATTGGACTGCAAAGCCTATGTTTTTCCTACATTTTTTACAAGTGGCTCTCTAAGATTTCTCTGCATATACATAAAATATATACACATGAGTGACTGAATAAGTGGATCTCTCTTGAATTGCAAGGCAATTGCTGCGATGCAAGACAAATAATATTCCCCACAATGCAATAGTTTATTCAAAGACTGCTGTTAGAGAGTTGCAGTGAGTGGATAGATTGAGTGTAGAATCTGGGACCCACCTTCTCTCCTCTGCAATAAGACACTGTCACGCTTTATTTTTGCCTGCACCCCAAACTGTCCATCTGGAATGTATGGGTTGTTTGACTGCAAAGGAGTTTGGTGTTATTGCAGGTGAGGATGAGAGAAAGCCTAAATCACCTTATATAATTGACTCAAAAGTGCTTTGTTTACTGTAGTTGACTTTTTTTTTTTTTAACCTCCCCTGATTTCAGCTTGTCTGTAGGTTAAGTTTGCTTGATCTCAGCCGTCAGCATGTTGCTCCACTGTTGAGCCAGTCCAGTATTCACATCTGCACAGTATGGCTTTATCAGTGGATGTGAGCACCGCTGTGTGCATCTCTCATGTGTAGCATAGCGGGGCCATATAACAGGTTTGCTGAGTGACTTGAATATTTACATTATAGACTCCTCTCATTTCAATTTGAATATATATGTGCATTTGCAAACATTATGAAATTGTGTATTTAGATTTACTTGCTCAGAGCATGAAATTGCTGCCTAACATACTCTATGTATCAGTATCATCTCATACTCATATTAATTTTATTCATGGGGCTCCTGGGTACTTCAGTTGGTTAAGCATCCAACTCTTGATTTCGGCTCAGGTCATGATTTCACGGTTTGTGAGTTCAAGTCCCGTGCTGACAGCGTGGGGCCTTCTTGGGTTTCTGTCTCCCTCTCTCTCTGCTCCCTACCCACCATTAGCTCTCTCTCTCCAAAGAAAAAAAAATTATTCTTAGCATTATTTTCATTATTTAATTTAGAAGAAAACATTGATTTTTTTCCTTGAAAATTAACAGATGATAAGCTGCAATTAGTGGCTTATTTAGAGATCCCATAAAAACAAAGATAAAGTTTGAATATGAATCTCAGTGGTCGTCATCTGCCAAGACTTTCCCTAATTTCTGTGGGTCCTAAAAATGATTCTTATACCTGAATCTGTTTTCCTAAAAACTTTAATATAGCTTCCAAATGCCCAATTTGGTGTTTGAAATTTCCCCCTGAAATTTCAGAAAATTTTCTCTTCCCCAGGAGGTGATAAAGAGATCACAGGCCTTTATCTTTCAGGATGCTATTATATTTGATAATTCTAAAATAGTTTGACATTTTTTAATAGTCACTATTTTTTATTTAGAAGTCTTTTAGACATTCTGGGCCAAAGTTTCATGTTTCTACTGAAGCAATAATACTCCATTTCCAGAGCTGTAAAATGGATTAACAATTTTTTTAATTGAACTGTCAGATAAAAATTAGAATTAGGATTTTATATTGTTAAATTAAATAAATCTATCAAAGGTAAAATCTCTTTTAGTCATTGAGAAGAGGAACTCATTTTTGCGTTGTTGCTGTTCTAAATTTTTGGCAGTAAGGCATATTTTTTCCATATAAAAAGGAATGTGTCCAATTCATTCAGCCCACACTTGTTTACTATTTTATATAAAGAGTACATTTAGGAAGAACATTACTTCTAGGAGAAGGATTCCACCAGAATATGTTGCCAAAAGATAGTATCTGAAACCTGGTAGGCATTTTTCAGAGACATACCAAGTTTGACTGGTTTACTTCTAGATGTAGATGAGGAAACTGAGATTAAGAGAAATTTGCTCAGATTTGCACTATTATTAGTGACAAAGGTATTATTGGGATCTAGATTTTTCTATTTACCATTCTGGTTATTGAAATTTTTATATTAGAACTGAATTTCTTCCCCTCCATTTGTATTTGCAAGTAGCTTCTCTGGCCTTTGTCTCAGTATCTGATGGGATTGGGAGAGAAGAAAATGGTGTGTGTGTGTGTGTGTGTGTGTGTGTGCGCGCGCATGTGTTATTAGACGGGGTAGGGGATAGGTGGTCATTAAGTAATTTAGATTGCAACCTAAAAGTTAGTTGAAAACAGTATTCCTAACATAATCAATTTTAAGATCTAAAAGGAAGAATATAAATTTGAAAATCTTAGTGCATTATATGTGAATTATGATGTTAACTATACTTCATTTGCTCTTAATGTTCTTTTTTTCAATTTCACACAGGAGAGTGAAAAACTTCCCTCAGAATTCTTGTGCAGACTGCATATATAATAATGCCATCAAGTAAAAGCTATTATTTGTGCATATATAGCTCAGTCAATTGAAGATTGCTCAGATTATCATCTTTTTTCATTGATTTTAAAACCTTTTATCACATCTTAACATCTCTGAATTTGGGATGCATCTTAAAAATTAATGGCATATCATGGATTATTTGGTGACTTTTTTTCTCTTAATGGTACATAAAACAGTACTACCTTTCAAAATTGATGGTATTGTAGGTGGATGAAATATTGTATGAGACAGGGTGCTTCATTGCACAATTGTAAGGGAACATAATTCTTATCCGGCACCCCTTGGGGTCATGCAGTACATAGACTGTGGCCTTACAGGGTAGCCCTAGTAGAGATGATGTGGAGATTTGTGACTCTTCTCACATTTTACCCCATATTTGATCCCATAAATTGAACAAAGACCACCTGCATACTGTTTGGCAACTAGTGACCCCTCAATAAATGTTTATTTATTTACTTACACAATATTGTAATCAGTTGTATCCTTTTATTTGCCAAAGCCGGTGGAGAGCAGGTTTGATTCCCTCCCCCCCATTACTAGATGCAGTGTTACTAAGAAGAGGTAGGCACCTAGATGGTAAACTTCGATAGTAAATCTGGGACGTAATGACTAAATGATTATGTTAAATAAAGAATTTAGCCCCTCATCATCTAGTTAGTCCTAATCATTTTTACTTTTAAAATTTACTTTGGTACTTTCAAGATGTCTAAAATAACTACCAGAATGAGGTTGTACTGTTTTAGAATACCTTCATTGATTTTATGCCATCTCCCAAGTGCTAGATATTAAAAATAAAAAATGGGGGAAGAATAAAACATAATTTCTACTCAAGGCACATGAAATTAGCCAGCATTACAAGTCAAGATACCAGATGTATCTTGAAACTGAAGGAAATGTGTCCTGTTGAGTAGCACAGCTTTAATTGGACCTCTTCACATTTCAATTCATTTGAGCACTATTTAAAAATGTTGTGTCTGCCATAGCCCTTTGTGAGATATCTAGATGGAAAAGCCAGAATCCTTGTTCTCCAGGAACTCACATACAGTCTTGGGAGAGGCCGAAATATTCTTAAGTAACTCTGATATGAGGCAGATTGTAGTAAGTATTTTGAAGTAGTTATATGTTGCATTCTAGGCATACAAAAGAAAAATGTATCTTTCACAACTATTAATATAGCATTAGTAATAAAAGTCAGACACTTAAAAGAGATTTAATTGTAGACTACATTGAATTTAAAATTTAAGAATTATTCTATACATTTTCTTTATTAAATACAACTTATTGCAGTGAGAACCTCTATTTTTATGCAGATTGTTTATATAAATTCTTTTACATTATGTTATATAACGTGATTTCTTTTGTTGAGTATTATAAACCACTTAAAAAATTTGCCACTTTAAAAAAATTAATTTGGTGGATATTTCGACACATTCTGGAAATTGTAATATTTCAATTTTCACTAATGTAGTGATGTTTATTCTTGATATTGAAAATGATTTTGCCCTTTTAGCTCAAATGAAGCTAATTAAACATATAAGCAGCATTTCAAAACTTTCAGAACCATATAATGTCCCTTAAATAATTCTGTACTTTTGTTTTTACCTCCTCCATCAAATGATTTCTGGTATATTCACTTTATATCTGTGATGTATTCATTCACTCTTCAGAAGGAATAATGTAAGTTAATAATGCACCCTATCTTTTAATAAAGTTTTATAGATCATAAAACACTTTATTCTTTAGGAAATATAATGTGAAGTTGATGATTAGTAGTTTTCATTAAAAACCATTATTTCTATTAAGGTGTACATTTTCTTAATTGCTAATGATATTGATGTTTGTTAGTTCCTTCTTATGTGGGTTTAAATAGTTATTTTTGGCAAAAAATCTAACCAAGCAACTTTCTTCAAAAAGGATTAAAATGATGAACAAATTAATCTTTATGGGATTCTTTGAAGGTCCTGTTCTACTGTAAATTACTATTAACTGTTGGAGTATCTTTTATAAGGTAGTTTAAGTAGGAGAGTTTCTGAGGAGGTTACATTCTGATTTTTTTTTTAATATATGAAATGTATTGTCAAATTGGTTTCCATACAACACCCAGTGCTCATCCCAAAAGGTGCCCTCCTCAATTCTGATTTTAAAGTAATCCTGCTCATGCCCATCCACATGCCTTTTTCACACTCCCCCTTTCTAGTGACCCCAGGTTTAGTTTTTACTAAAAAAGGTTTAATATAAATTAATCCCTTTGTGAAAATATTGTAAGCTTCATTTGGATAAAGATTCTGGGTTAATCATCTTTTTGTATCTTGTAGCACCTAACAAGTTGCCTTGAACATACATAATATGGAAAGGTTGTTGGATGACTTATTGGACTAAATGACTCTACTTTGAGATTTGACTTTACTTAGGTAGTGGCCATAGGAAAACTGCTCTCTTTTTCTCTCTCCCAATTTCTTGCCCCTCTTTTCTTCACTTGTTCCATTCTAGCACCACTAACTTCCCTGCTATTCTTGGATTATGCCAGACATACCCCTGCCTCTCACTCTCTGCATTGGCTGTTCACTCTGTCTGTAGTGTTTGCCCCCAAATATATGCAATGCTAACTTTTTGAAATCCTTTAAGTATTTTCTCCAATATCATCTCAATAGAGATATATACCTTCACTATCCTAGTTATAATTACAACCCACCCATTTCCCATTCTGTTTACCCAGCTCTACTTTTCCTTTTTTTATAACACTCATTACCTTCTGATCTATCATATAATTTACCTATCCATTAAATATTGTTTTATTGTCTGTCTCTCCTGTTAGATTGTAAGCTCCAGGAGGGCTGGTATTTTTATTTTGTCATTGAAATGCCCCAGGTTTTTAGTACAATGCCTGGCACAGAGTAGGTTCTGAGTCAATATTTGGAGATCAATCTATAGGCTGAACGGTATTGTTTCATTTGGATTGTCATCTACTGGTAAGGATTGTCTTATCAATAGTTTATTGTACATGCTACCATTTTGAGAGTTAGTGTGCTACACATTGTTCTAAGCTCTTTGTATGTATATCACATTTTATCTTTAATTAGCCCACTCTTCACTGTATTGGGAATTATTTGCTTATGGTTTTGTGCCTTGTACATAATTAGGTATTTACTGTATCTTATTCATATTTGTACACAGTGTCTGGTACATAGTGGGCACCCAAATATTTATTAAATGAAGATGTGAGTGATAAATGTTTTGACAAGTGTAGCAAACTGACATTATAGGGAAACTCATAAAATGGACTCTAGTGACCAAATTAGAGAAAATATTTCTTTTAAAACTATAAAAACAAACGCTGAAAAGATTAAAAATTTTCAAAGGATAAATTTTAAAATATTTTAAAATGTATTTGAATAATAAGGAATGTGTCCCATTTATTTTAAGTGGTATTAAATCTTATTAATAGTTCGAATAACAATAGTCACCATTGAGCTAAAAGTATGCCACAAAACAGTTGCCTGTTAACCTGAGATATTTGAAAAAATTTGAAAGGTTAGTCATAAAAAATGCTGTATTTAGAGGTCTAAACATGGTTTCTTTCTTGTTTAAGTAGCCTTCTGGCTTATTGCCCTGTATAATTCAGGGCACACTCATGTAGCCAGAGTAGTCCTATAAAAAAGACAATGAAATGACCCCATCAAGTCCAGTCAGTAAGGAAAGCTGTATTCCCACTCTATATTCTAAGGAATTTTTGTCCTTGCAGGGCTTCCTTTGCTTTCTCACTCAGATTCACCCTGTCCTACATAATGAGGATGATCTGACTGCCTTTTTTGTGTTCAGCAGATGCCCAAGATACTGCTTTCTCCAGAGCCGTAGCTATGTGCAAAGGGACCACCTCCCTGGTCAGAAGTGGGAGGTAGGAAGTGGATATTCTAGACTCATCTCTCCAGCCCTTACTTCTGGGGAGAAGATGAGGCAGTTACATTAAATATCCTAAGTTGATATATTAACATAATTCTCAAAATTAAGCCAGAAAGATTACCTAGTTAGCTTATAATTGTCATGTTCAGACATTTGGAATGAAATACTTCTTTCATAATATTCACTTGAACACTTAAAAGTGGAACATTATGGAGAAGTATCTCATTATTGGACACTGTACAAGTTTCTATTCAGATTCTAAAGCATTCTTCACAAAGTCTTTTTTTATTTTTTTGTTTCAGATTTTTATTTAAATTCTAGTTAATCACATATAGTATAATATTAGTTTCAGGAGTAGAATTTAGTGATTCATCACTTACACATAACACCCTGTGCTCTTCACAAGTGCCCTCCTTAATACCCATCACCCATTTAGCCCATCCCCCCACCCACCGCCAATCCAGCAGCCCTCAGTTTGTTCTCTACAGTTAGGAGACTCTTGTGGTCTGCCCCTTCTTGTTTGTTCCTTCCCCTATGTTCATCTGTTTTGATTCTTAAATCAGAGTGATACCATATGGTATTTGTCTTTCTCTGACTCAATTATTTCATTCAGCATAATACTCTCTTAGCTCCATCCCTGTTGTCGCAAATAGCAAGATTTCATTCTTTTTTACGGGTGAGTAATAGTCCATTTTATTTACATAAATATTTACATTTATGTATTTATCTCACATCTTCTTTATCCATTCATCAGTCAGTGGATATTTGGGCTCTTTCCATAGTTTGGTTATTGTTGATAATGCTGCTATAAACATCGGGTTGCATGTGTCCCTTCAAGTCAGTATTTTTGCATCTTTTAGGTAAATAACCAGTAGTGCACTTGGTGGATCATAGGGTAGTTCTGGTATTAACTTTTTGAGGAACCTGCAACTATTTTCCACAGTGGCTGCACCAATTTGCATCCCCACCAGCAGTGTAAGAGGGTTCCCCTTTCTCCGCATCTCACAACATCTGTTGTTTCCTGTGTTGTTAATTTTAGCCATCTTGACAGGTGTGAGATGGTATCTCATCATAGTTTTGATTTGCACATCCCTGATGATGAGTGATGTTCAGCATCTTTTCATGTGTCTGTTGGCCATCTGGATGTCTTCTTTGGAAAAATATCTATTTATATCTTCTGCCCACTTCTTTTTTTTTTTATAATTTTTTTAAGTTTATTTATTTTGAGAAAGAGAGAGAGAACAAGCAGGGGGAGGGCAGAGAGAAGGGGAGAGAGGATCTGAAGCAAGCTCTGTGCTGACAGCAGAGAGCCTGATGTGGGGCCTGAACTCATGAACCATGAGAACATGACCTGAGCCGAAATCAAGAATTGGACATTTAACCAACTAAGTCACCCAGGCACCCCTCTTCTGCCCATTTCTTAACTGGATTATTTGTTTTTTTGGATGTTGAGTTTGCTAAATTCTTTATTGATTTTGGATATAAGCCCTTTATCTGATAAGTCATTTGTAGGCATCTTCTCCCATTCTGAAGGTTGCCTTTTAGTTTTGTTGATTGTTCCTTTGCTATGCGGAAGGTTTTTATCTTGATGAGGTCCCATTAGTTCATTTTTGCTTTTGTTTCCATTGCCTCAGGAGATGTACCTAGTAAGAAGTTGCTATGGCCGATGTCATAGAGGTTGCTGCCTGTGTTCTTC
Source organism: Prionailurus bengalensis (assembly GCF_016509475.1). Classification (NCBI taxonomy): domain Eukaryota; kingdom Metazoa; phylum Chordata; class Mammalia; order Carnivora; family Felidae; genus Prionailurus; species Prionailurus bengalensis. The sequence continues at coordinate 156,752,014 of NC_057343.1, read as the reverse complement.
TCTAGGATTTTGATAGTTTCCTGTCTCACATTTAGATCTTTCATCCATTTTGAATTTATTTTTGTGTATAGTGTAAGTGGTCCAGTTTCATTATTTTTCATGTTGCCATCCTGCATGTTGCTGTCCAGATCTCCCAATACCATTTGTTGAAGAGAATGTCTTTTTTCCATTGGATATTCTTTCTTGCTTTGTCAAAGATATGTTGACCATATACTTGTGGGTCCATTTCTGAGTTTTCTGTTCTGTTCCATCAATCTGTGTGTCTATTTTTATGCCAGTGTTATACTGTCTTGATGACTACAGCTTTGTAATATAGCTTGAAGTTTGGAATTGTGATGTCTCCCACTTTGCTTTTCTTTTTCAAGATTGCTTTGGCTAAGCAGGATCTTTTTGTGGTTCCATATAAATTTGGGGATTGTTTGTTCTAGTGCTGAAAAAATGCTGGTGGTATTTTGCATGGGATTGCTTTAAATGTGTACATTACTTTTGGTAATAGAGACGTTTTAACAATAATTGTTCTTCCAATCTGTGAACATGGAATGTTTTTGCATTTCTTTGTGTCTTCTTTAAGTTCTTTCATAAGTGTTCTGTGGTTTTCAGAGTACACATCTTTTACCTCTATGATTAGGTTTATTCCTAGCAATCTTATGGTTTTTGGCTTTGGTTTAAGTGGGATCGATTCCTTGATTTCCTTTTCTGCTACTTCATTATCAGTGTATAGAATGCAACAGATTTCTGTACATTGATTTTGTATCCTTAGACTTTGCTGAATTGGTGTATCAGTTCTAGCAATTTTTTGGTGTAGTCTTTCGGGTTTTCTACATAGAGTATCATGTTGTTTGCAAATAGTGAATCTGTGACTTCTTCCTTGCCCATTTGGGTGCCTTTTACTTCACAAAGTCTTACTCTATATCTAATAATACTTAATCTTGACTTGCCATGTTTTGTAAAACTTTTCCTCACCCTCCCTTCTTCCTCTGTGCAGGTGCAAAAAAAAAAAAAGAGTACGCTAACACATATACACACACGAAAGTAATCATAGCCTTTCTCTTACCACCTTGTATATTGCATTTAGTGGAATTGTTAGTACTTTTCAAAATTAAGAAAATCATTTAGATTATATATTTACTGCCCAAAGTGACATCTAATTATTTTTAAAAAGGCCTACATTTAGTTCATGTCTGCATTCTCGGGGCTTAAATAAAATTCTCTTTAGCAAGGTTGTTTGTGCTTGAATTATTATTTGTTTTACACCGGAGTCTCTGGTTTCTTCAGTGCCTAAGAGTAAATTCAAATGATGGCACATTAGCTGGATTGTCCAGGTGAAGCTGCCTAAACTTCAGGGAAGCTTGTTGACACTACTGTGATATGAAATACTGTTACTTTTTCAGTCATCAGGCTGAACCATTGCCATTGAAAACTGGGATTACTTATATACTTATTCATAGGAAATGTGCAGATAGTAGCTCTAACACTTGAAGCATTTGAATGGATCTCCATTTATAAATATGCTCTAACATAAATACCAGTGAATGTATTTCATTATATGATAAATTTTTAAATTTGGAGAAGTGATAAATTATAACATTTAGTTTTAAGATGAAGAATATGAGCAAAGACCTGATTAGTTAGCCCTTCTTTATTCAAATAGTCTAGTCCACATTAGTTCCAAGTGTTCTGTTACCTCTAAATAGAATATACACGATCAAAAGTGCGTTGCTCTTTAAAAATAAGAAACATTTTATAACTGTATCATAAATTTAGTGATTTGAGTATTATCTTTAGTTTTCTTGCCTTGTGTACAGTGGATTAAATAGACTTCATTGTGGCTAGATTTGATTGGAAATATGGGTACAGAGTCAAAGGAGGCTGAAATCAAGTATGTGACCAGTATAGCATCAGCACTAAACAGTGGCCTCTGAGTAGATTGGTGTAACTTCTATTTCATTGCCAAAACCAATCTACCTCAAACTCAACCAACTATCCTTGATAAATTTATGGTTCAGTTGTTAGCTTACTAAACAAGTGATTTTTCAGAGAATTTTTTTAAAAAAATACTTCAACCAATAGGTTTTTAAACAGTTCGTCAAATATTTATTAAGCTACACTGTGCTAGGCACTTGGGATATGAAGATCAATAAGACATGACCTTTCCCATAGAAACTCAATAATAACAGTGTGGACACCATGGTGGAAGAACACACTACATTCCAATTAGTACTTGAGTTGGGGGCACAGGTGGAACATAAGCCAGTTAGAGGTTGAAAGTGGAAGCTCCAGGGAAAGTTTTCCTGGAGGGTGATCTTACCTAAATGTATCTTAAGTTATCAGAGCTAAAAGAGAACAGTAAAAGTTGAAGAAAGAAAGTAAAGGGGAAAGGGAAAAAAAGGATATTATTTTATATGCTTTAGAATTTTGTCTTTCACACTTAAGTTCATGTTCTATTTGAAATTGAATGTTTTGTTTGCATTGAAGTATGAATCCAATTTCGTTTTGTTGATACTGATAATTATCACGACCCTCTTTAATGCAAGAAAACATCCTTTTCCAATGATATTTAATTGTTCTATTTACTAGATAATTGTGTTTCTGTTTATTATGTAGACAGTTCACATTGATATTTTTCTCCAAATAATCAGTTGTCCTAACTCCATTTTGAAAATAATTCATTCTTTTCCCACTGATTTGTTGAAGTGCCACCTTTAACATAGATGAATTCTTACATTCCTACCCTTTCTTTCTGGGTATTGTTCTATTCCTTTCTTTATTTCTTCTTTTTTTTAATGTGTATTTATTTTTGAGAGAGAGAGAAACAGCCCGCGGGTGGGGGAGGAGCAGAGAGAGAGGGAGACACAGAATCTGAAGCAGGCTCCAGGCTCTGAGCTGTCAGCAGAGCATAATGGGGTTCTCGAACCCACAAACTATGAGATCATGACCTGAGCCGAAGTTGGACCCTTAACCGACTGAGCCACCCAGGTGCCCCTTGTTCTATTCCTTTCAAAGGTCTTCTTACACTTGCTAATGCCATTCTAGTTTAATTTTTGAGATTTTATTGTACATTTAGTATCTGGCAGTGCCTTAACATAGTAATAGTCCTCATTTTATTCTTCAAGCCTCCTCTTTACCCACACACCAATTTAAGATTAAAAATGTAGTTCTTTTAACTGCCACCACCACCAACAATCTCTTTTCTATCTCCTCCTCTCTCTCCCTTTCCCCTATTTCTGTCTTCATTAACACAATGTTAGAATATAGAGATTATAATTGCTTACGTTAGAGGGTGTTGAGGGGCCTGGGTGGCTCAGTCAGTTAAGCATCCCACTTCGGCTCAGGTCATGATCTCATAGTTTTTGAGTTCAAGCCCTACAACAGGCTCTGTGCTGACAGGTCAGAGCCTGACAGGTCAGAACCTGCTTCGGATTCTGTGTCTCCTCAATCTCTCTGCCCCTACCCTGCTCGCGCTCTGTCTCTCTCTCAAAAATAAATAAACATAAAAAATTTTTAGAAGTAGTTGGGGTGTCACTTTAGAAATAGTGTTCAGATGGCCTGTAAGTAGGATATACTAATTGATTAGGTGAGGGTTAAAGAAGAGAAAGAGTGCTGGGTGGCTCAGTCGGTTAAACGTCCAACTTCGGCTCAGGTCCTGATCTTACAGTTGGTGGGTTCGAGCCCCGTGTCGGGCTCTGTGCTGACAGCTCAGAGCCTGGAGCCTGTTTCAGATTCTGTGTCTCCCTCTCTCTCTGCCCCTCCCCTGTTCATGCTCTGTCTCTGTCTCAAGAATAAATAGACATTTAAAAAAAATTAAAAAAAAAAAAAGAAGAGGAGGAAGAAATTTAAGAAGTCTCCTAAGACCTGTCTGCTCCACTGAGTTGTAATGGGAATCAAGAGGTAAGGTGGTAGACGTCACTTTAAAGATTTATAAAACACTTAGTATAAGGTTTGTTAGTCTTCATACCTTTGTGAGAACTGAAATCACAACCAGTGAAATTACTACAGTGGCGAGTGACAAACAATGAATAAGCCATTTTCTATCTCTGGGGCTCAGTTTTTTCCTCTCTAAAATGGATATATATGCAAATAAGTGGGAAGCCATAATTTCTAATCTTTTATGATTCTCTGAAATAATGAAATAATTTTCACTTAAATAATCATTTTTTTTCTTCTCCCTTAGTTAAAATGAGCTACTTTACTAAGAGCTTCTACTGGTTTTAATAAAGGGAAAGAAATACCAGGTTAAATTTTTTCAGTCTGTTGTATTCTGTCTGCAATATAAAAATACTTAACTGAGATCATCTGATAAAATGACTGAGTTCTAATCTGCCTTTAGTGTTAATCTTTTAGTGCTGTAGAATACACTTAGAGGAAAAAAAAAAACCTCTGAGACTGAAGAATGCCTAACATTTAACCACAAACACAGTTAATATAAAATGTAGTGATTTAATTTGGAAATGTGTTATAAACATTGAAGATTAAAATTATTTAAATGGAAAATTTCTTATCACTGGGAAGTTGACTTCACAACACACATCTAAGGGGAACACTTTACCCAGTTAATTAGTAAAGTTAATACATAGTTCCGCGGGGGGGGGGGGGGGGGGGGGGGGGAGTGTTCACATTAACTCCAAATATTAAATATATATGGGATTAATCTTCTCCTTTATGCTATAGAACACATATGCAAATAGTTATAATTAGACATTATTCCAGAAAGAGCCCAAGTTTTAATTTCTGGGTTCTAGGTGTCACAAGGGTAATGATGAGTCCCAGAAGGATAGCAATAGACAAAGGTAAAACATGTAAGTTCCTTTAAAGTAGTTAAAAAATATAAAAACGTAATTGCCCACAGTCCATTCTGTAGGGCAGAGGACTCAGTGATATGCTCTAAGCAGGAAGAGGAAGCTTCCCTGGACAACCCCAAGTGTTCACAGGCACTCTGATGCTAATAACACCTGATCACAGTAAGGATCCTTTCAGATATACGAGACTCCCTGCCTCACACATGCCCACGCACCTATCCACATGTTTCTTGATATCCTCATGACCCCTCCCAACTGCTATGGAAACTTATATAAATCATATAAACAACTCTGGAATTTTCCTCATTGTATACTATGAACTACAAGAACTGAAGGTCATTTTTTCAGAGGTACCCACATTCCAGGCCTAAGGTTTATTTTTACAACTAGAAAGAGTTGATCGTTATTAGATTTAAACACACACCACTCCACACACACACGTTTGTTGTTAATAACTGATTTCATAAAGGTATGAATGTTTAAACATAGCACACATGTGTGTGTATACATATATAAAAAGTACTGTAGTGTTAACTTAAGATTATGGGAGGTGAAGTCAGAGAAACTCCACTAACTGTATTATGTTGAGCAATTGACTTAAACTCTCTATCACTTGTCTTATCAGCAAAAAGGAGATAATACTAGCTACTGCCCAGGGTATTGTAAAGATTAAATGAATTAGAGCATATTAAGCATTTAACACTATATCTAAATCAGAGGAAGCACTTGAAAAATGTTAGCTATTGTTATCACTGTTTTCATGGTTTTAGGATTTCTTGAAAATGTCATGCCTTTTCATTTTTCTTGTGCTTTTGATCTGGCCTAGTTTTCATCTAGTATTTTTTTTCATCTTCTATGAAGTTCTATTAAATTTTAATATAGCTAAAAAATGTAACAGATGTATAGCAATGGAATAAAATCAAATATAAGCAAATTTTACCTTTGAGAGAAAAATTTGCTTATGTCATTCACTGTTCAAAATACTACATGGCCTTTTACTGGATTTACCAAATTATTAACACTCCTCAATTAGGAGAGTTTTTTTTTCTGTTCTGCTAAAATACAGATTTGTAAAGAATATTATTTGATAAATAATTGTTAGCAACTGATTTTATAATGTTATGGAGGTTTAAACAGCATGTTTAGTAAGTAAAAGACATATCGATCATATGTTAAAATGTATTCTTACTAAAATTTACCTTCAAAAATTATTTAGTACAATATGACAATGATTTCATTGTTTATGAACTTAAGAGAAATTTTAAGTCTTGTTACATTCTGCATTTTTGTGTTAATTAACAATAATGTTTTAAATTTAATTTCCAGGTTACACATTCCTTTGTTTCATAACCTCTGCTTTTCAAAGTATCTGTGGAAATTTTTTTCAATTATTTGTTGTTGTCTCGTCCCAAAGCCCCCAAGATTTGGCCCATGCTTCTTGAGTTAAGATGTGCTCCCAATCTTCCAGTTAGGTCAACCACAAAAATTAAGATATGATAGAAGGTCAGTGGAAGAAATTCATATCAAAACAACTACTCACCATGTCATTATGACAGCCTGCTGTAACAAATGTGCTTCTGTTTTAACTTATGACAATTAATTGCTAAAAGTAATTTAATCTGACAGAGGCAGGGTGTTGAAAGGCTCCTGGAGATGTCATAAAAGCGACCTTTCTGCCCATGTGCTGCCAAAAGCCATTTTTAACAAGGAGCTAAGGAAACAGTGCAACTTCTTTTGTACTTTGTTAATTAGTTATTGATTTGAAACAATGCACTTCCAAATACTGTTAGAGGAGTTAGACGCCAGCAAGGTCACTACCTGACAATCTAGTCCTGATAATCTTTAAACTATATGAGGATTCTTTGAAGCCTTTTGTTCCGCTGGCCTAAAATTGAGATTGTCTGGTTTGCTGAAATGTCTACATTTTTTTATCATTGAACTTTTCAGTTTAAAATATTTTATATGTTAATAATCTGTTACTTAGTCATACTTCATACATGATATGCTTTAATTTTTCAGAATTCTTGTGCATGTAGTCTCAAATAAGTACATATCCTACAGAGAGTGTATATATGGCTTGATTAGTGATGCCAAAGAGAACAAGGAAATAATATTTTAGCCTCAAAAAGAGAAGCAAGGTAGAGGTTCTAGAATTCATTTATTGAACTTACTAGTTGATCTCGTTTTTATTTTGGGTATTACATTTCTTAATAAAATATTTAAGTACAGGTTAAAAACTGCAGGCCTTTGAGCGAGTCAACCTGCACAGCACTGGGAAGGATAGAAAGATCAGATGGAGAGTTAGCACAGTACAAGGTTAAAAGTCGGGAGTTTTTCAACTCAGACTTCTTGGGCTCTCATCTTGAATTGTACTAATTAACTTTTTGTCCTTGAACAAATCTATTCAACCTCTCTGTGCCTGTTCCCTGCAATGGGAACCATAATAGTACCTGCCTCATATTTTGATTGTGAGGATTAAATGACTTAACACTTGTGAAGTGCTTAATCAGAAGCTGGTATGTAGTAACCACCTGATAAATGTTAGCTGCTGCTATTGATGATGATGATGATGATGATGATGATGATGATGATAAAATATAGTCCCTGCCCTTAATTCTGTGTTAATAATTTTGTATTTTATGTATGCAATATTTTCAATAGATAAATGATTATTTTTATTGTTATCATATATTTCTTATTAAGTAAATTTGGATATATTTGTTCTACATAGAAAATATTAAAATAGCCTAGTAAAGTTGTCCTCTGTGTTGTGTTTATGAAGAACAGTGAAGGAAATATTTGTATATATCCCTGTTCTAAAATCAGAACAGCTGATAAAATAGTTATTTTACTAAAATATGTTAAATTTTTCAGTTTAATTGTTTAGATGGTGAGAAATCTAGGTTTACAGTGGATGAAATGTGTTTCCTTAGGATAGAATATCCTCCATTAAGAAGGAAATGCAGATTAAAGTACTGACATTTACAACTGTTAGTTGACAAAATTAATTGATAAAAATTTGAAGGGATTATAATGCCTGTTGTTGGCTGGATGTAAAGAAAGATTAGTCTCACTTAGTATGATGGGAATGTGAGAAAGCAATCTAGTAATGTTTATTAAAATTAAAAATACATAAAGCTTTCAACCCAGACGTTCTATTCTTGGAAATCTATCTCACTGAAGTAAAATTAGCTCTAATTCCAATCTATATTAGCAGCAGCTTAAAGATATCAGTTGATAACCAGAATTTAGTATCTAGATTTAAAATCATCAGATGAAATGGGGTGCCTGGGTGGCTCAGTCAGTTGAGTGACCAACTCTTGGTTTTGGCTCAGGTCCTGATCTCATTAGTTCAGGCCCCGCATCAGGCTCTGTGCTGACAATGTGGAGCCTGATTGGGATTCCATTTCTCCCTCTCTCTGCTCCTCCCCTGCTTGTGCTCTCACATGCCCTCTCTTTCTCTCTCTCAAAAATAAGTAAGTCAACTTTAACATTTTTTTTGAAAAAAAAAATCATAAGATGGAATAGGCTTCTAATAAATGAATTCTAGAACTGCTACTTTGTCCTAATTTTTAAAGCTTAAAATACTATTTTGAGTAGAGGGGCCAAGAAGACTGAGTAAGAGGACCCTAAGCTCACCTTGTCACATGGATACCACTAACATCAGTGTAAATAACCCGGAAAATGGCCTGCAGACTGGCAGAGCAAACTCCACAACTGAAAGGAGAGGAGAGACTACATTCATAGGGTGGGAAGGATGGAAATGCAATGGAGAGCTTATCCTACTGCAGCCTTCTTCAGGGGTGGAGCATGAACAAGAAGAAGGGCAGGAAACAGACTATCATGCTTGGGAGACCACCTGGGGAAGATGAATGTCCATAACACTTGGTGTTAAAAGTGAGAAGGCCCAGGGACACCTGGGTGGTTCAGTCGGTTAAGTGGTTAAGCATCTGATGTCAGCTCAGGTCATGATCTCACAGCTTGTGAGTTTGAGCCCCACGTAGGGCTCTGTGCTGACAGCTCAGAGCCTGGAGTCTGCTTCAGATGCTGTCTCTCTTCTCCCTCTCTTCTGCCCCTCCCCTGCTCACACTCTGTCTCTCTTTCCTTCAAAAATAAATAAACAAACATTTTTTTTAAAAAGTGAGGGGGGCTGGGGCGCCTGGGTGGCTTAGTCGGTTGAGCGTCTGACTTCGGCTCAGGTCATGATCTCACGGTCTGTGAGTTCGAGCCCTGCATCAGGCTCTGTGCTGGCAGCTCAGAGCCTGGAGCCTGTTTCAGATTCTGTGTCTCTCTCTCTCTCTCTCTCTCTCTCTGCCCCTCCCCCCGCTCATGCTCGCTCTCTCTCGCTCTCTCTCTCTCTCTCTGTCAAAAATAAATAAACATAAAAAAAAAATTTTTAAATTTTTTAAAAAGTGAGGGGGGCTAAATTTTGTGAGTCCATACAACCAGAGGGACTTAAACCCTAGAATTTTAAAAATAAGAGGGCTCAGCTCTGGGAGGACCTGTATGGCAATAAGACATTGACTTTCCACCCTTAAAGAGACAGTGTAACAAACATCCCCCCAGAAATACATCATAGAAACAGCATTCTGGGAAAACACCTGGAGCACATAGGAGGATATTTACACATCTCAGAGTGCATCCTGGAGGGTCAGGTTCATAGAGGGACTTCTCCAGGAACAAAGGAGCTGCCAGGCACCATCTCTCTCACCCCGCCCCCAGCATAAACACATGGTCACCTTCAAGAAGCAGTACAGTGTCAACATTTCACTACCTAACTTGCTTGTCTCAAGCTCCACCCTCTCACACTTTTGAAGATACACCGTTCCCAGTCATGCTTGCCTTAGTCCTGGTGCTGCAAGTCTCCTCCCCTAGAAAACCAGTCAAATGTGGCCAACAGCATGTCTTCCCACCAGCATACTTTGTGGGGCCTCAGATCCTGTACCATACTGCGGCGGTGGTAGCAGGTCCTGCAGAAGCCCAAGGTTCACCTTGTTAAAATTGTTTGCACCACCCTTCCCGGAGACCAAACACTGCTCACACAGGAAAAGAAAGTCTCTGCAGGCAACTGAACTGAAAGAGAAAGCAGCCAGGACATAGCAATAGTGCACATGAAATGCACATAGGAGACACTCCTGAAGCACCAGGTTCTGGTGAACATGGGACTGTACTACAGAGCATTCCAGGACCTCTTCTTTATAAGGCCATTGTTTTCAAGAGGAGGAGATGTAGCTGACACAAAAACAGACACAGAGAGTTAGACAAAATGAGAGAGAGGAATATGTCCCAAATGAAACAACAGGACAGAATCACAGCAAGAAACCTAAGTGAAATGGATATAAGTAGTATGCCTGATAGGGAATTTAAAGTAATGATCATAATGATTCTCACTGGACTTGAGGAAAGAGTGGAAGACATCAGTGAGGCCCTTAACAAAGGCACAGAAAATATAAAAAGAAGCCAATCAGAGATGAAGAACACACTAAATAAAATTTAAAAGACACTAGGTGGAATAAATAGGCTAGAGGAAGCAGAGGAAAGTAATACAGACCTGGAAGGTAGAGTAATGGAAAGAAGTCAAGCCAAGCAGGTGAGAAAAAACAGTTATATGAAATGAGCATAGATTTAGGGGTCTCAGAAGCACCATCAAGGGTAATAATGTGCTCATTATAGGGATCCCAGAAGGAGAGAAAAGGGGACAGAAAGTTTACTTGAAGAAATAATAGCTGAAAACTTCCTGAATCTGGGGAAGGAAACCTATCCAGATTCAAGAGGTAAGAAATGATCCAAAAAAATCAACCCAAGGAGTTCCACACTAAGACACATAGTAATTAAAATAGCAAAAAGTAGTGATAAGGAAGAACATTTTTAAAAGCACCAAGAGAAGACTGTTACATAACAAGGGGAAACCAACCCCCCCCCCCCAAAGCTATTAGTGGATTTTTCAGTGGAAATTTTGCAGGCCAGAAGGGAGCAGCATGATAAGTTTAAAGTGCTGAAAGAAAAAAAAAATTACAGCCAGGAATACTCTATCCAACAAAGCTATCATTCAGAATAGAAGGAAAGAAAAAAAATTTTCCCGGCAAACAAAAGTTAAAGGAGTTCATGACCACTAAACCAGCCCTACAAGAAATGTTAAAGGGGACTCTTTAAGGGGCACCTGAGTGGCTTGGTTGATTATGTATCTAGTTTCAGCTCAGGTCATGATCTCATGGTTCATGATTTCGAGCCCTGCATCAGGCTCACTGCTGTCAGCACAGAGCCCAGTTTGTATCCTCCATCCCCTCGCTTTCTGCTTCTTCCCAGCTCACACTCTCTCTTTCAAAAATAAATTAAAAAAGAAAAGTTAAAAACATTAAAAAAAATTTTTTTAATGGGGATTCTTTGAGTGGAAGGAAAACATTATAAGAGTAAGAAAAGTAGGAATCACAAAATAGTGAAAAGAAGCATATCTGTAAAAGTCAGTCAAGGACTCACAAAATGGAAGGATGTAATACCATATATGAAAAATGTGAGGAGGTAAGGGGTAAAGTATGGACTCAAACTTAAGTGACTGTCAACTTAATATAAACTTCTATATGCAGAAACTGTAATATACAAACTTAATGGTAACCCCAAATCAAAAACCAGTAATAGATATGTGAAAAATGAAGAGAAAGGAATCCTTTCACTAAAGAAAGCCAGCAAACCATGAAGGAGAATAAGAGAAGAAAGGATCAGCGAAGAACTACAAAAACAACCACAAAATAAGTAACAAAATTGCAATAAATACATGATTATCAATAATTAATTTGAATTTACATGGACGAAACCCTCCAATCAAAAGATATAAAGTGATGGAATGGATTTAAAAAAAAAAAAGACTCATCTATGTGCTGCCCACAAAAGACTCATTTTAGATCTAGAAACACATACAACTGAAAGTGAGGAGATGGAGAAACATTCATCATGTAAAGGGATATGAAAAGAAAGCCAAGGTACCTATACTTAAATTGGACAAAACAGACTTTAAAGTAAAGACTATAACAAGAGGCAAAGAAGAACACTATATAATAATAAAGGGGACAATCCAACAAGAAGATATAATAGTTGTAAATATTTTTGCACCCAACATGAACACCAGAATGCATAAAACAATAACAAGCATAAAGAAACTAATAAATACTAATACGATAATAGTAGAGAACCTTACCTACATCAATGTACAGACCAGCTAAACATAAAATAGACAAGGAAAGAGTGACTTTGAATGACACTAGACCAGATGGATTTAACAGTTACATTCAGAGCATTCCATCCTAAAACAGCAGAATACACATTCTTTTCATGTGCACATGGAACATTCTCCAAAATAGATCACATATTAGGCTACAAAACAAGTCTCAACAAATTCAGAAACATCGAAGTCTTTCCATGCTTCTTTTCTGAAATACTATGAGGCTAGAAATCAACTGTAAGAAAAAAATCTGGAAAGAACTTAAATAACATGCTACTAAATAAATGGATCAACCAAGAAATCAAAGAAGAAATAAAAAATTACGTGGAGAAAAATGAAAAACAATTGTACAAAATCTCTTTGATAAGGCAAAGTGGTTCTAAGAGGGGAAGTTTGTAGCAAGATAGGCCTACCCCAAGAAGCAAGAAAATCTCAAATAACCTAATCTTACATGTAAAGGAGCTAGAAAAAGAAAAACAAAACAAAACAAAAAACCCAAACCAGCAGAAGGAAGGAAATAATAAAAGAGTAGAAGTAAATTATATAGAAACTAAAAAATAATAATAATAAATAATAAAAATAATAATAATATTGGATCAATGAAACCAGGAGCTGGTTCTTTGCAAAGATCTACAAAATTCATAAAATTTTACCAGACTTGTCAAAAAGAAAAAAAAAGGGGGAGGTGGGGGGGTGGGGAAAGAAAATACTCAAATAAAAACACAAATGAAAGAGCAGAAATAACAACCAATACCAGAGAAATACAAAGGATTATAAGTGAATGTTATGAAAAATTATATGCTAACAAATTGGACAACCTAGAAGAAATGGATAAGTTCCTAGAAACATATAACCTATCAACTCTGAAGGAGGAAGAGACAAAATTTGAACAGACCAATTACCAGCAATAAAATTGAATTAGTAATCAAGGAACTCCCACTGAACAAAAGTCTATCACCAGATGGCTTCACAGGTAAATTCTGTGAAGAATTAATACTTCCTCTCTCAAACTTTTTTTCAAAAACTACAAGAGGAAATCTGAGTGTGGTTTTGATTTGTATTTCCCTGATGAGGAGCGATGTTGAGCATCTTTTCATGTGCCTGTTGGCCATCCGGATGTCTTCTTTAGAGAAGAGTCTATTCATGTTTTCTGCCCATTTCTTCACTGGATTATTTGTTTTTCGGGTGTGGAGTTTGGTGAGCTCTTTATGGATTTTGGATACTAGCCCTTTGTCCGATATGTCATTTGCAAATATCTTTTCCCATTCCGTTGGTTGCCTTTTAGTTTTGTTGGTTGTTTCCTTTGCTGTGCAGAAGCTTTTTATCTTCATAAGGTCCCAGTAGTTCATTTTTGCTTTTAATTCCCTTGCCTTTGGGGATGTGTCAAGTAAGAAATTGCTACGGCTGAGGTCAGAGAGAGCCAAAGCATAAGAGACTCTTAAAAACTGAGAACAAACTGAGGGTTGATGGGGGGTGGGAGGGAGGAGAGGGTGGGTGATGGGTATTGAGGAGGGCACCTTTTGGGATGAGCACTGGGTGTTGTATGGAAACCAATTTGACAATAAACTTCATATATTGAAAAAAAAATACAAGAGGAAAGAAAACTTCCAAATTCATTGTTATGAGTTCAGTATTACCTGATATAAAAACAAGATTAAAACACATCAAAGAGAGAGAGAGAGAGAGAACTACAGGCCAGTATCTCTGATGAACATAGATGTGAAAATCCTCAACAAAATACTGGCAAACCCAATGCAACAATACACTCAAAAAAAAAAAATTATTACCACAGTCAAGTGGGATTTACTGCTGGGATGTTAAGGGCAATTCAGCATTTGCAAATCAATCATAATACATCACATCAATAAGATCATTAAACCGTATGATCATTTTTGATAGATTTAGGAAAAAGCATTTGACAAAGTATAACATCCATTCATAATAAAAAAAAACAATAAAGGTTTTGAGGGAACATACTTCAATGTAATAAATATGAAAAACGTACAGCTGACATCTTACTCAGTAGAGGAAAACTGGGAGCTTTTCCCCTAAGGTCAGGAACAAGACAAGGATGTCCACTCACTACTTTTATTCAACATAGTACTGGAAGTCCTAGTCATAGTATTCAGGCAAGATAAAGAAGTAAACAGCATTCAGATTGGTAAGGAGGAAGTAAAACTTTGACTATTTGCAAATGGCATGATACTATATATTAAAAAAAAAAACCCTAAAGACCACCAAAAAACTACTAGAACTGATAAATGAATTCACTAAAGTTGCAAGATACAAAATCAATGTACAGAAATCCATAGTATTTCTGTTTTTCTAACATTCAAGTAATTTTTATTTTCTTTATGAGAATCTGAATTTTTCTTTTTTAAATATAATTTATTGTCTAGTTAGCTAACATACAGTGTATACACTGTGCTCTGGGTTTCGGGAGTAGATTCCCATGATTCATCTCTTACATACAATACCCCGTGCTCATCCCACAAAGTGCCCTCCTCAATGCCTGTCACCCATTCAGAAATCCATAGTATTTCTGTCTCCTAATAATAAAGTAAGAGAAATTGAGAAAATCCTATTTATATTTACACCAAAAATAATAAAATACCTAGAAATAAACTTAACCAAAGAGGTGAAAGACCTGTACTCTGAAAACTCTAAAACATTAGTGAAAGAAATTGAAGATGATACAAAGAAATGGAAAGATATTTGATGCTCATGGATTGGAAGAACAACTATTGCTAAAGTGTCCATAATACCTAAACAATCTATATGTTTAATGCAATCCCTATCAAAATGCCAACATCATTTTTCACAGAACTAGAAAAAACCATCCTAAAATTTGTATGGAAGCACAAAAGACCCCAAATAGCCAAAGCAATCTTGAAAAAGAAAAAGCTAGGTAACATAATTCTGGACATCAAGTTATATTACAAAGCTGTAGTGATCAAAATAGTATGGTACTGACACAAAAATAGACCTATAGATCAATGGAACAGAATAGAAAGCTCAGAAATACACCCAAAATTATATGGCCAATTAGTCTTTGACAGAGGAGGCAATAATATCCAATGGGAAAAAGACAGTCTCTTCAGCAAATGTTGTTGGGGAAACTGGAAAGCTATATGCAAAAGAATGTAACTGGACCACTGTCTTTCACCATACACAAAAATAAATGGATTAAGTATGTAAATGTGAGACATAAAACCATAAAAATCCTAGAAGAGAGTCTACGCAATAATTTCTCTGATATCAGCAATAGCAACATCTTTCTGGATATGTCTCCTGAGGCTAAAGAAATAAAAGCAAAACTAAACTATTCACAATACACCAAAATTAAAAGCTTCTGCACAGCAAGGAAACAATCATCAAAACTAAAAGACAACCTAACTGAATGAGAGAAAATACTTGCAAATGACATAGTTAATAAAACATTCATATCCAAGATATATAAAGAATTTATACAACTCAACACCCAAAAAACAAATAATCCAATTTAAAAAAATGGGCAGAAAACATGAATAGACATTTCTGCACAGAAGACATAGAGATGGCAAAAAGACACATGAAAAGATTCTTAACATCACTCATCAGGGAAATGCAAATCAAAACCACAATGAGCCTACACCCTACACCTGTTGGAAAAGCTAAAATCAAAAACACAAGAAACAAGTTTTGGCGAGGGTATGGAGGAAAAAAAAGCTTCATGCACTGTTGGTGGGAATGCAAACTGGCACAGCCACTATTTAACAATATAACTACCCTACAATCCATTGATTGCAATACAGAGTATTTACTTAAAGTATATGAAGGCACTAATTCAAAGAGATGTATGCAGCTCTGTGTTTACTGCAGCATTATTTACAGTAGCCAAATTATGGAAGCAGCGCAAGTGTCCATTGATAGATGAATGCATAGAGAAGAAGCGGTATACATGTACAATGGATGGAATATTATTCAGCCATTAAAAGTAATTCAGTCTTGGGGCGCCTGGGTGGCGCAGTCGGTTAGGCGTCCGACTTCAGCCAGGTCACGATCTCACGGTCTGTGAGTTCGAGCCCCGCGTCAGGCTCTGGGCTGATGGCTCGGAGCCTGGAGCCTGTTTCCGATTCTGTGTCTCCCTCTCTCTCTGCCCCTCCCCCGTTCATGCTCTGTCTCTCTCTGTCCCAAAAATAAATAAAAACGTTGAAAAAAAATTAAAAAAAAATAATAATTCAGTCTTGCTATTTGAAACAACATGGGTGGATCTAGAGAGTATAATGCTAAGTGAAATAAGCCAGCCAAAGAAAGACAAATACCATATGATGCTATTCATATTTGGAATTTAAGAAATAAAACAAGGGGAGAGAAAAAAGAGACAAACCAACAAAACAAACTCTTAATTGTAGAGAACAAACAGATGGCTACCAGCGGGAGGGTGCATGGGGTAATGGGCGAAATAGGTGTAGGGGGTTAAGAGTAAACTCATCTTATGAGCACTGCGTAATGGATTGAACTGTTGAATCACTGTGTTGTGTACCTGAAACTTAAAAAGCACAGTATGTTAACTACACCAGAATTAAGATTAAATTAAATTAAAGACTAAAATACTACTTCAGCTCAAATTTTTCATAAATTTAGAATATCCAAATTTGTTTGAATTAGGTTTTATAATAGGGAAGTTACAATATGTTTTAATTAATATAGTTTTTATCAGTATATTTTCAAGGTGTTTTAAGAAGTTCATTTATAACAGTAAATAGCCATTGCAAGTACATAAATAACTTACATTTTTGCAGTATATCTTGCAGGTAAAACATTTGTTACATGCTGTTTGCCAGGCTTTTTACTTTACATCTGTTCGACCTCCCTATTCTGTACCCTATGAGATAGCAACCCAGATTCTCTTTGTTCCCAAAGTTTTTGTTCTATTTTATTGGGAAAAGGTACAGTTTTTTTTTTTTTTTTTAATTTTTTTTTTTTTCTCAACGTTTATTTATTTTGGGGACAGAGAGAGACAGAGCATGAACGGGGGAGGGGCAGAGAGAGAGGGAGTCACAGAATCGGAAACAGGCTCCAGGCTCTGAGCCATCAGCCCAGAGCCTGATGCGGGGCTCGAACTCACGGACCGCGAGATCGTGACCTGGCTGAAGTCGGACGCTTAACCGACTGCGCCACCCAGGCGCCCCAAAGGTACAGTTTTAAAGGTTTCCCAGACTAACCTATCATGTAGAACTGAGGATTTTGAGTATGCAAAAGAGTAAGTAATCACTCTAAGACAAAGCTGGTTAAACAGCGCTGTCTGGATAAGAACTAAAGTCTGAGAGACAAAGAACGAACATGCATATGTGTGGGTGTATAAATATATTGTCTCTGGCAATTGTAAATAATCTTTGCATAGTTTTTAAATTATTAATTCTTTGGAGACAGTTTACACATCTTGTTTTTCAAGTATAATCACAGACAAATCATCTGGTTAACATATCTTACAAAGCAGAGATATCAAATCATAGGCATTTACATTTGATCCATGATGCCTAAAAGTACTTGTCCTCCCCACACAAAAGCTCTCCAGGACCCCCAGGAAATCCCTGCTTCCCTAATTACCTTCCTTCATCCCCCAAATTTCTACAAAATGTGCTATGTATGTAATACATACTGAAAATAATTTAACCTTTTCTTGATGGCACAGGTTGACATGAGTTTTTGCTATATCATAATTGTAGCTTTAGATTCAGATATAGATCCTGTGAGTCATACTTAGCTTCTGACTATACCATTTTGTTTATAGAGAATGTTCTAGACCGTGCTATCTGGAATGCTTGACATGTCTTCAATGTGCTATCATAATGCTAATTACCTTTAGGGTTATAAAATAGTCTTCTAACCCTTATCCCCTCCCCAACACACACACACACACACACACACACACACACACACACACACACAATCAAAGGTATTTCTCCTGCTTCTCACTGTACTGAGTTATTCATTAGATGGTAGTAGCTAGATCAACCTTGGTAAGTGAATTGTATGTATGCTTGTGGGCCTATACATCACATCTATCTTTGCTACTGTGGTTTCTCCATCATGCACTGAGTGTGCCAGCTCTAAGTTAGCCAGTATCAGAATCTGACAGACGTAAACTGGCTGAGTCTTCCTGTCTTCTCGGTTGTTTATTGCCTCTTCTGTGGTGGCTACTCTCTTGTAAGTGATCACATGGTACAAGGTCTTCACTTAGTGCATGTCTTTACTTTCTTCAGGCTTCCAAGAGTTACTTTGCAAGGAATTATAACAATCTCTGAGTTCTTGCTATGATGTTGTGGTAGGCAGAATAGTGTCTTCCAAAGATGCCCACATTCTGATCCCTAGAACCTGTGAGTATGTTATTTTACATGGCCAAAAAAAAAAATGCAGATATGATTAACATTAAGGACCTCAAAATAGGGAGATTGTCCTAGATTAATTAGGTGGGCCTGATATAATCATTCAAGTTCTTAAAAGTAGAAGCGGGAAGCAAAAGTGTGAGTGGAAAAGGAGATATAACTATGGAAGAATGGTCAGAATGATGCAAGGCTGCTGACTTTAAGATGGAAGAAGGAAGCTGTAAGCCAAAGGGGCAGCCTCCGGAAGCTAGAAAAGGCAAGGAAATGGATTTTCCATTAAAACCTTCAGAAAGGACCCCTTGACTGTAGCCCAGGGTGACCTATGTCAGACTTCAAACATACAGAAATATAAGATAATACATTTGTGTTGTTTTAAGCCACTAAATTTGAGGCATTGTGTTACTGCAGCAATAGAAAATTTGAACAGATGTTAAATCCTATATCCTGAGACAGTGCTTATGTATCAATGAACTCTCCTTATCCAACTGAATGTTGTATCCTCCTTGATCCAGCATGTTCAGAATTCAGTCCCATATACACTCCTTTGCTCCTGCCTATAAGTGTAGACTAAGTCTTGCAACTCCTTCATGGGGTAGTCCCTTTCCTCTCTTAGGAGACCCAGCACTTCCCTGGATAGGGTATACAGTGACTTAATCCCAGTTATTGGCGTAGGACCAGAAGTGGAAGTGAGAGCGGGGGTCAAGGGAGCACATGTTGTCTGGCAAAAGCAGTAGCTTCTGCATCATCTTCAAGCATGCACTAGCCTTTAACACAGAGGCATGGGCTACTTCTGTAAGTTTTGAAGGTTCAGGGGAATCTGGGGACTTAAAAGATGTAGATGCCTCCACTCCTTGGCTCAGGGTTCCACTCCTTGTGAATTAGGGCCCTAACCCTGTATTGTACATCTGAGAATCCAGCTTTCTCCGGAGCTCTGCTTCTATCATAAAAATACTGGGCCTAGTCCTTAGCGTCTTTTGCCTTCCTGCTGCAGAAGGTGAGAGTATCTCTACATGATGCTATGGAAATTCTCTGGCTTTCACTGTTAGTCTTGTGCTAATTAATCACTCTCAGCCTTTTATCTTGTTTTGTTTTGTTTACAAAGCATCTATTGCCCTTGGAAATGACCATCCAATCCTATAGTCCTTATAATGATATACTTTTCAATGCCAATGCATGTACCTGCTGGTGTATTCCTTTCTGCCAGTAAATACTTCTAGTTCATTATTGCTGAAAGTTTTTAATGGTTGCACTGCTACTGCATCCCAGGGTTTGTCAGTATTCCACCTACTACAGGCATTGAAGTCTTGTTGCCAGCTAGCCGGTGGACAGGTAATTCATCTCCAAAATTTATACCTTAAAGTCACCTTTTTAAGACCAGACACTGGAACCAACTGTCATAGATCAGATTCCCTTAGAAGCAGATTGATGGAAAGATGAGCATAATGATCTAATGAGCCAGTGGGAGATTTACTGGGGATTATTCTCAGGATAAACACCTTTAGAGAATTGAAGGAATCATAGTCTTCAAAGGGAGCAAAGAAAGTTCTCCCAAACTGGGGCAAGGGAGCTAGGCCCTTATTCCCCAGCACTAACCAGCCATTCAAAGCAGTTGCCCTCTAAGAAGGAGGTATAATCTTGGATATGGTGGTTCCCTTCCCAGGAAATCAATAACAGGAGAAAGGTGTTTGGCTGCAAGAGCTGTCAGCCATCAAAACTCAAAGCAGATGGGGGGATGAGTTCTTCAATTTCGTGGGGTCAGCGTTTGGGGTACTGAGCCGTACCTTACAGTAAAACTACCACCATTACTGTATGTATTCATAAATAATGTGTTGTTCAACTGGAAATATTGAGCAGCAAGCACAGATGCAGTTATGTAAAGATGGGAAAATATTGTTAGTGTAAATGAAAGCCCTTAGTAGAAGGTAAGCTGAACAGATACTTGGATTGTGCTCTGACCTCAGCTTCCCTCAACATTTACAATAGCTCTTTTACAGGAAAGTCAAGGAACAATGTTGTCTTGAAAAACATTACTTTCTATAGTTGGAGCATGTAGCAGAGAAAATCAGCATAAAAATGGCTAGAAAAAATGTGCTGCTCTGTATTTCCTATTTCTCAGCTTCCCATGATCTACCTCTAGCTTGTAGTTTAGTGAAAGCACAATACTTTTGTGAGGTATATTCAGTGCCCTCAGCTGAAACAACAACAGATCATAAACAGGAGACAAGAATCCACATCCACATATGGTTAGGAAAAGCCGAATACAAATAGCAATCTAGGTTTGGACCGTTGGGTCATTATGTCTTAGGATGATGATGAAGTGTTAATGGGGGCCATGGTGATGACAGTCCTTAGCATATCTGCCTCATAAGTCCCACCACTACCTCCTGATCCGGTTGCCCACTGCATCTGATGTACAGCTATCATTCTGGAATCTTGCTTTATCATTTTCTTTTGAAGACTCCCTTTGTCACTTTGTTGTATTATTTCTTCTATTTCCTATAGTTCATGTCTTCATCTTTCTTATTTTATTTCTTACTTTGAAGGAGCACATCTTCTAGTTGTTTCTTTAGAAGAGAGTAATGAGATACTATTTTTTTCATCTTTGTGTGTTGGAAAAGGTTTTCATCTTACATTTATATTTGATGATATTTTGGCTGGGTATAGGATTATAAGTTGGATGTTATTTTCCTTTTGAATTTTGGAGAAATTTTTTTATCATGCTCTTGATTCTCCAATTACTATTGAAAAGTCAAATATTGTGCTGAATCCTAATCATTTAGTTTTCTTTCTTGAAACTTATAGAATCTTCTCTTCATTCCTGAGTTCTAAATTTCACACTGGTATGCCTCTATATAGATCTCATTCATCCATTATGCAGGGCATTTTGTCAGCCTTTACAATCTATCAGCTAGTGTTCTGAAAATGTTCTTAAATATTTTGTTGTCAATTTCTTCCCTTACGTTTTGTCTTTTTCTTTCTAGAACTATTTTGGAATGATGAATCTCTTAGACTTATCATTGGACTTTCTGCTTTTCTATTTTTCATATCTTGTGCTTCTAGGAGATTCCCTTAACTTAAGCATCTAATAGGGGCACTTGTACCCCAATGTTCATAGCAGCACTCTCAACAATAGCCAAATTATGGAAAGAGCCTAAATGTCCATCAACTGATGAATGGATAAAGAAATTGTGGTTTATATACACAATGGAATACTACGTGGCAATGAGAAAAATGAAATATGGCCTTTTGTAGCAACGTGGATGGAACTGGAGAGTGTGATGCTAAGTGAAATAAGCCATACAGAGAAAGACAGATACCATATGGTTTCACTCTTATGTGGATCCTGAGAAACTTCACAGGAACCCATGGAGGAGGGGAAGGAAAAAAAAAAAAAAGAGGTTAGAGTGGGAGAGAGCCAAAGCATAAGAGACTGTTAAAAACTGAGAACAAACTGAGGGTTGATGGGGGGTGGGAGGGAGGAGAGGGTGGGTGATGGGTATTGAGGAGGGCACCTTTTGGGATGAGCACTGGGTGTTGTATGGAAACCAATTTGACAATAAATTTCATATATTAAAAAAAATAACTTAAGCATCTAACCCCTCTATTGAAATTTTTTTCCAGATGTTTTGCTTTTAATTTGAAAGAACTCTTTTTATTCTTTATCTCTTTTTAATAGTACATTTCTTTTATGCATGTGTTATCTTCTGTGATCTCTCTAAAGCTAATGGCAGTGTTTTTGAAATTTTCCTCTTTCATCAAAGTCTTTGTTTCTTCCAAATTGCTTTTTTCTATTCTGGTCTCTATATTTTGTATTAAAGGCTTTCTTCAGGTGTCTAATTACGTGTGGTTGTCTGTTAATGTTTATTAGTGGGAATTAAAAAGCTAATTGGAACCTCTAAGCATATTAGTAGGGGGGCTTATAATGTTTGAGCTTCACTGTAGGCAATACGAGTAGTCTACTTGTTGGGAATTTTCCACCATGCCCACCCTTACCAATTTTTTTTATTGTTGGAATTTTATCCAGCTTTATTGAGATATAACAATTATGTAAGTTTAAGGTATGCAACATGTTGACTTTATATGTGTATACATTGCAAAATGATTACCACAGTAAGGTTAGCTATAAACACATTCATCAGCTCACTCAGTACTTTTTTTTTTTTTTTTTTTTTGGTGGGGAGAAGTTTTAAAATCTACCCTTTTAGCAACTTTTAAACATACAATATAGTTTTATTAACTGTAGTCATCATACTGTTCATTATGTTCCCCAAACTTATTCATCTTATAACTGGGAGTTTGTACCCTCTGACCACCTTCACGCATTTCCCCGCCCTGCAATGCCTGGCAACCATCAATTTATTCTCCTTTATATGAGTTTGGTTTTTTTGTGTGTGTTTGTGTGTTTTTGTTTTTTTGTTTTTTTTGTTTTTTAAGATTGCACATATAAGTGAGATCACACAGTATTTGTCTTTCTTTCTTCTATCTTCTTTCCTTCAGTTCCAAGGTACTTAGAAATGTATGTCTGTGATTTGGAGAATTTTGCATCATAAATGGAGTTAGACAGTGAGCTTTTCTCATGGCCAACTTGGGATTTGACTTTCTTAGATCTGCTAAATCAGTTGCCATTCTTTCTGGTCTCCATCTTCCAAAATCTTCCTTCATTTCTTCCTAGGCCTTGTGGATTTGTCTTTGTTTAAAAAACAAAAAAACAAAAAACCTTTTGCTATAGTTTTTATGGGGCTTGGGTTGTTAATGCTGTCAGATATGGATGTTTAATTTGCTGTTCTAAGCTGGAACTAGATCGTAAGTATTTAGAGAAAAGGTCAATAAACTTTCTTAAAAAAACTAGAGAGTAACTAATTTAAACTTTCAGGCCATATGGACTTTGTCACAACTCCTAAACTTCACTGTTGTAAGAGAAAGCAGCCATAGATAATGAACAAGTGGACATGGCTCTGTTCCAGTAAAACTTTATTTATAATAGGTTTGATTACCTCTGTTTAGGAAAAAGATTTACCTTTTTTTCTTGTTCTTTCTTCCTTTGGTCAGCTTTATTGAGATAAAATTTATATACTGTAAATTGTACCAACTTTAAGTGTACAGTTGGCTGTGGTTGATTAATGTATACCATTGTGTAACTATCACTACCATCATGATAGAAAATCATTTGCATCACCCCAAAAACCTTTCTCATGTGTCCTTTGGCAGTCTGTTTGACCCTGCCAACTGCTAATTTACATTTTAATACTACAGTTTTGGCTTTTCTAGAATTTCCTATCAATCAAATCATATAATATGTAGTCTTTTGTGTGTAGCTTCTTTCACTTAGCCTTTTTTCTTTGTTGTAGATGAATAAATGGCAGAAAATTAATAATAGATCTTAAGCTAGGTTCAATTTCTCTCTCATAAGGTGGCAGAAGCTATTCAAGGAAAAGAAGAACATGTTTAACTTTCAGAAAATAAGCTTTTTCACTTCACAAAGAGTCTTTTTTCATATGAACCTGGCCCACAGTACGTGTTACCTATATAAGCAACACTCTTGTCCCTTTTTCTTAAAAGCTCTTAACCATTTGGTTCATTGCTACAAAAAGCAGTAGCTTTGGTTATGCCTACATAGAGGGAAGGATATTAAATGTATTTCAATGATGCAGTATACAGGAATTGAGATTACATATATGGTGGGGGAGGGGGTGGTCAGACTACCTAGGTTTGAACTCTAGCTCTGCCATATAGTAGCAATTTTCTTGAGTAAGTTTCTTAATCATTCTTTGCCTGTGCATCTGATTATGCAGATAATAATAGTACATACTTCATAGAATTGTTGTCTGGATTAAGTGAGTTACTATTTATAAAGAATTTAGATCTGTGCCTGCCTCAATATGTACTTTAAAAGCATTATTATGATTGCACTATAGGTTGCACTAAGACAGGGAAGCCTAAATTTTATTAGAGTGAATAGAATCATTAATGTTTACTTTATTGGAAGAGCTTAGAGCATAGTTTTGGAATCTAGGAATCCTAACAGCCCTATCTGCCTTCCGTTCCAGGTTACCCATATTTTGTGGTAATTATGGCTCAATCACAAAGCATTTGGCACCATTTCCATAACTAATGGATCATAATTATTTGCTTATCTGGTTTTTTTTGTTTTACTAACTTCTTGATAGTTAATTGTTGTTTAAACTTTATATTGAAACAGACTAAAAACAAAACAAAACAAAACAAAAAAACAATGTTCATGTCAGCCCAATATGATTTGAAAGGTTAGCTAGTATAGCGTAGCAGATGCCAGAGCCAGACAGGTTAGCTTACAGTCTGGCAAGTTGTATCACATTGAGAAAATTAATTACTCTCTGGAAATTGGGATATTTAGAGCATCTATGTCATAATGTCATTATCAGATTAAATGAGGGAGAGCATATAGCCAGTTCAAGTGGTTAATGTCTTAGTCAAGATATGGTGATACCTTGGGCTGGGATAGTAAGAGTGGAAATTAGAAGTTTACGGATTCTAGAAACATTTTGGAGGATAAATGAAATTGGAGAAATTGAAGGACAGGGGAAGAGGAAAAGGTCAAGGGTCACTTCTAGATTTTTGGCTTGAACAACAGGGTGGGGTGGAGGTACCACTTAGCAAGATGAGAAAGACTGAAAGAAAACGGATAATGGGATCAGAAAACCAATTCAGATTTTGCTTTTGGACATGCTAAGCTTGAGATATGTGAAGTTCAAATATCTTTGATACACTTCTGAATACTGATCCTTTTGTCAGTTATGTTCATTCTGTTCATAGCCATTTATAATTGATTAATGTAGCCATATTGACAAGTAACATAGCCTTGAATCTGTCTTTAAGATGGATAGCTGTCAATAATATCTAGACACCTAAAAGGCAAGCAAAAGTTGATAGCTTCAAGATGTCTCTAGCTTATAGATTCTTTTGTCTATTTTCATTATATTTAAGATTGAATGGTGTGAAATTGCCACTTTTTAAGGTCAAAAATGTCTAATGTTGGTAACTCCATATGGATCAACTTAATATTTAAAAACAAAATAAAAGTGCTTTACTTTTGAAATTGTTTTTATTATATGTATGCTATACCATTAGTTTTTATGCATTTATATATACCCCTAGTCCTGTAATCACTGTTAAACACAAATACATACTTTTTTAAAGATCACACAATTAAAATATGCCAAAATGAAGATAAATTTTTAATCCAAACTATTTAAATGGATCAAAATTAAAATATATCTCATTTGAAATAAAATATATTTTATACCTAACTGTTTTTATGTTTGTTCTGTACTAGTGCACAATTTATGCTATGTTCACATACAAAGTTCTTAACAGAATCATCTAAAAGTTTAAAGCTAAAGCATGTAAGTTCCTTGTGTATGCCTTTCTAGGTTATGGTCATATGGTATTTGTGTTTCATTTCTTCTAGAAAGGTACTGAACCAGCCAATTCCTAAAAATATTAATTTTCTTTCATTTTGTACCTGTGGATGAGTTGGATGAAAGATGGTAATGTACATTTTTGCATCCTCAGAAATCCATTTGACTTATCTGCCTCCATATAGATTTCATTGAGATACATTTTACCTAATGAAAAGTCTTAGCTTTTTAAAAGAAAGAACTTTTATTTGCAAATTTTGCCGTAAAAAATGTGTAGAAGGCGTAGGTTTTATATTAGTGTTCTTTCTCCAGTTGATGTCTTCCATGTAAATAGCAAATCAGTGATAGAACTAAGGACAGCTGTTGCGGGTAGGAGCGTATGTATGTGAGACATATGTGACTCAACTGAAAGTGGTGACATAGGTATATGCTAGTTTAAAGTCAAAAATGCTAGATTTTAATATATATAATTTTCTTAGTTGATACGCTTACCAGTATAAACACAGAAAGATTTACATGAAGTAAAATAATCGTGACATTTTGATTTTAAAATTGGACGTGTAAAAAACCTTCAATTCATAAACTTTCGTTTTACTTTTCTTAAAATGAATTATAAGTTTAAAGTATATACTGTAGGAGCATTCATTTTATAACTTTGTAGCAACAGGTTAGCTGAAGAAAAATCTGTCAAATTTGGCAATGGTTCAGAAAATATGTGAACCTGTCACTGTAAGCAGTCTCAAAGGGTGAAATGCTTTACAGGAGCTAATTAACCTTAGAAAATAATTACACAAATATGCAAATGTTGTTTAGATAATTCCATGTGTTATCAGCTCAGGTAGTCCATCATAAATGCAGACTTTGCAGTGCCTAGGTAGTAGAATCTGGCATATGTGATAAGGCTTTGGTTACTGCATCACTTCTGTTTGGCATTTAACAATAAATGATGGCAAGGGTACATCAGGAAATTCAACCTGAGTACAGCCCAGTTCCACAGTATAAATATTCTGTGCATTCGGCCTCCAGCAGACTCTAATTAATAGATTTACTTCTTTTCATGTGGTTCGTATGTTTGCATATTCTAAAATTATAAGTTACTCAGTACCATATGAACTCTGATATGATGAAGAAACCTATAATGCAGATTTAGTATGTTTGCATTTCTGTAATTGAAGCATATTAAGAAAGTCTTTTCCTTTTGAAATCTGTTTAGTTTCAAAATATATTATTGGTAATATACATTCTTCAGATTATGGTTTGTAAATATGTAATGTTTGTGGGCAAAATGTGGGCTGCAAGTTGGAAATGACACAAATTTACCTTAGAACGGAATCACCACTTGTATAAAATTGGGATTTTAGTAATGTAATATGTCAGAAATACATATTAAAAACCACTCGCCGTTTATTATTTCCTGTGCTACCATTATTGTGCTTACCTGTTGTAGGAGGCAACAAATATTTGGCAGAATTTGTTATGTCTTAAAATGGTAGGAATCTGACTCTCTTGAAAAGTGAATAGTAAAAAGCTATAATTTTGTGAAAGCTTTGGGAACTAGTTACATATGAAAGCCAACTTTTTTATAGCTAAGATTTATCTCCTTTATCACCTGTTTTTTAAAATGATATTTTTTCTTCACATTTTTAATTTCCAGTTAGTTAACATATAATGTAATATTAGTTTCAGGTATAGAATTTAGTGACTCATCACTTACATGTAACACACGGTATTCATCTCAAGTACCCTCCTTAATACCTATCACCCATTTAACCCATCCCGTCCAGTAACCCTCACTTTGTTCTCCATGGTTAAGAGTATGTTTCCTGGTTTGCCTCTCCCCCTGTCCCCCGCCACCCCGTGTTCATCTGTTTTATTTCTTAAATGCCACATACGGGTGAAATCATATGGTGTTTGTCTTTCTCTGACTTATTTTGCTTAGCATGATACTCTGTAGCTCCATCTATGTCGTTGCAAATGGCAAGATTTCATTCTTTTTGAAGGTTGAGTAATATTCCATTGTATATATAAACCACTTCTTTATCCATTCATCAGTCAATGGACATTTGGACTCTTTCTGTAATTGGGCTATTGTTGATAATGCTACTATAAACATTGGAGTGGGTGTGTCCCTTGGAAACAGTATTTTTGTATCCTTTGGGTAAGTACCTAATAGTGCAATTGCTGGGTTGTAGGGTAGTTCTATTTTTAACTTTTTGAGAAACCTCCATACTGTTGTCCAGAATGGCTGCACCAGTTTTCATTCCCACCAGCAATGTAAGAGGGTTCCCCTTTGTCTGCATCCTTGCCAACATCTGTCTTTCCTGTGTTGTTAATCTTACAGATTCTGACAGATGTGAGGTGTTATCTCATCATAGTTTTGATTTATATTTACCTGATGATGCGTGATGTTGAGCATCTTTCATGTGTCTGTTAGCTATCTGGATGTCTTCATTGAAAAATGTCTATTCATGTCTTCTGCCCATTTTTTAACCAGATTATGTTTTTGGGGTGTTGGGTTTGATACGCTCTTTATAGATTTTGGATACTAACCCCTTTATCTGATATGTCATTTGCAAGTATGTTCTTCCATTCGGTAGGTTGCCTTTTAGTTTTGTTGTTTCTTTCACTGTGCAGAAGCTTTTTATCTTGGTAAAGTCCTAATAGTTCATGTTTGCTTTTGTTTCCCTTGCCTCTGTAGACGTTGTCTAGTAAGAAGTTGCTACAGCCAATGTCAAAGAGGTTGCTGCCTGTGTTCCTCTCTAGGATTTTGATGATTTCCCATCTCACATTTAGGTCTTTCATCCATTTTGATTTTATTTTTGTGTATGGTGTAAGAAGGTGGTCCAGTTTCATTCTTTTGCATGTTGCTATCCAATTTTCCCAACACCATTTGTTGATAAAATAATATTTTGAGTAAAACTGTTCTTAATTGTATGTCACTAGTTCTTTGAAAAATGGAATTCACATAATATCATTAACTTGTTTTTGATGATGCAAGATTACTGTTGCTCCTATCTGTTATTGTGCTTTATCTACAGTATTGCTCCCATCTTGCTCAATTACAGTAGTTTCAGACTATTGCATTGTACATACTCTTGTAATTTTTTGCGGGTTTTTTTTTTTTTTTCATTTCTTTAGTTACTCTCAAACTTCAGCTATCATTGCTTACTCTTAAACCTGTTTGACATAACTCTTCTGGTTTGCTGCTTGTGAATGTGTGGTGGTTTCAGACCAGATATTTGAATTTTTAGATATGAAGGTATAAAGACCCTGCTCAGATGGTGATTCCCCCTAATAAGCCAACAGTACTCATTCAGTAGAATTTCTAAATTTCTTTGATATCCACTTGTTTTATCACAAAAATAATGTACTTTGTAAGAATTTTTGAAAGTTTAGAGAAATGTAAAGAATCTTAAAAAGAGAAAATACTCATAATTTCACCATCCATAGGCAGCTCAGCTGCTTTTCATATTTTTGATTTCTTCTAGTCTTTTTCAACCCTTTTTATATAGTGAAAATTATGCCCTGTATTAGGTAAACTGCACGTATTACTTTATAAACTCATTGAATAGCTACATAATATTTCCTTAGATAAACTATAATTTACTTAAATCTTTATTTTTGCATTATTGGACATTTTAAGAATTATCCAGATTTTTGCTTTTATAAATGAGACTGTGATGAACATCTTTGAACATCAATCTTTGCCCCATTGAAGATTCCTGAAATGGAGTGTAAGTACTCCATTGTCTTGGTTTTGAAACAGTCTTCATAACATTTTGTCAACAATATTGTTAGTTATTTATTAAATACCTATAGCATGCCTTGTATTATAGTTTGTATCCAAAAGAGAATCAAATTGCTAATATTCTAGAAGGAAGGGAAAGTGACAATGACAGATTAAAGAAATAGCTGGATAGAGAAGAACCAATGAAATAATATAGGATTCAGTTTAAGCTACCATGGCTAATAGTAGAGGTGACAGGTAAAGTTGGACCAATAATAATTTTTTGCTGTAGTTTTAAACATAGGCAGGATAATAATGCATGTAAAAAGATGTGTATTTTCCATATATTTCTTGTAAGATTTTGTGGGTCAAAGGTTAGCAAAATCCTTTCCCCTTCTACATGAGAATCTGATCTTCAGGTAACTTTCTAGCTCTATATCCTTTAAAGCCTGATAAGTTGGTATCTTAAGTTGGGTTTCCCAGAAACAGATTCTGAAGGTGCATGCAGGCATTTTGTTGGGGAATTCTCTTGGAATCAGTACCTGTAGTGGAGTTTAAAAAATAGAATTTGGCTGAAGAAGTTGAATCACAGTACAATCACAACAAAGGCCTCATCTGACTCCACTGGTGATCTCTGGATCTAGTATGGCTTTTCAGAGATGTCTTGCCTTGAGGCAAGAGATAGAGCTTTTACAGATCCATGTCATTTTGACCAGTCATTGGGTGTAAGTTGCCTCAGAGAGGGGATTCTGGGAAGCATATCATAGTAGCACCCACTCTAAGTGGCTAGTTGCTAGGGCACATTGCCTACAGTAGAAAATGACCCCTGATTGGTAAACTGCTTCTGGATTAGAAGGAATTACAAATACCAAGCTTTGATCTTCCCTGAGGGTAGTAACTTCTGTAATTGGGCATGTCCCTTGCAGCCAGGGATCCTGAAGTGATGCCTATGGAGTTGTTGCAAGAGGTATTAGCTTCTGTGTGGTATAAGACTTTCAAGGCAGGGATAACTCTTGCATCTGCCTAAAGTGAGTCTGATTCCCTCATTTCTAAACTAGTATTCCATGGTCCCAAGACCGTAACTCCTGGAAGGCCATCTGATCTGCTACAGGAGCTTCTGCGAGACTCCCACTTAAAAGGAATGGCTGGTGCTACCCTGCTGGCAAACTGTGACTCCTACCCTGTATCATTTTTGGATCAATAGATGTCAAGTGTGGCCCAGAATACTCTTGTGTAATTGTTTAGTTGTGAGTATAGATGGCCCCCTTAACTGGGTGTTATAGACATTTTTTCACTTGGGTCTTACTTTTTAGAAGATTTGGTTTTAAAATCTAATGCTGAAGAGTCATTTGATAACCTTAGAATCAGGCTAAAAACATTTAAGCCCTTGGGGCACTTGGATACTTGAGGTTTCTTTTTCTTCCTGCTGACAGGCCACTATTAACAGATATTGTCTCCATAGAGATGGAGGGAAAGACTCAGCTATGATACTAATTTCTGAAAATCATAGTCTTATTTGTGAATGGTGGAAAGAACTGTTGGTTCTTAGCTCTCCTTTAATCATGGATGGGTCATTTGGGCCTGGTTGGCAGTTTCCCTCATATCCTATGAGTCACAAAGTTTTGCTGATTCTTCCTTTGTAATGACTCATTCCATCCCTTCCTTTCCATTTATTCTGCTATCACCCCAAGTAGTATTATAGTCTTTATTACCTCATATGTGAATTACTGAACTGCTACCCTGGACATGTTCTATATCTTTTAAGTTTTGCCTAATATGAGCTGCTTCATGAGATCCCAGACTGAATTTCATGAGACTTTTGTCGAGGGTTTTCAGACCACAGCTCTTCCTTGACATACAGTGGAATTCCATCTCGATAAACCCTGTTGTAAGTTGAAAATTTCGTAAATCAAAAAGGCATTAAATGCACCAAACTACTTAACATTGTAGCTTAGCCTTGCCTACTTTAAACATGCTCAGAACACTCACTTAGCCTATAGTTGGGCAAAATCATCTAACACAAAGTCTATTTTCTAATAAAATGTTGAATATCTCATGTAATATATTGAATACTGTACTGAAAGTGAAAAGTAGAAAGGTTGTATGTGGAATGGTTGTAAGTATATTGGTTGTTCACCCTCATGATCACGTGGCTGCCTGAGCTGTGGCTCATTACCACCACCTAGCTCCATATTATACAGCATATCACTAGCCTCGGAAAAGGTCGAAATTCACAGTGCAGTTTTTACTGAAGGTGTATTGCTCTCACACCATCAAAAAGTCAAAAAAACATTAAGTCTAACCGCTGTAAGTTGATACCATTTGTATTAAAGTATAATCCAAATTTTCCTGGAGCATGAGTACAATGTCCCTAGAAATAATAGGAAGAAAGTCTTGAAAGACTGGGTTACAGAAGATGTTGGCTAAGAGTTCCAGGTATTTTGGGAACCTGTGGATTACTTTTTCAGTAAATTTACTTTTTCAGACTGGAGAATGGTTGATCAGGGCCAGATTTCAGGACAACTTGATCTGGCAACACAGTAAAGGGAAAAACTAGATGAAATGAGAATAGTTGGGAATCTTGTAAGAGGATTCAAACTGAGGTGGGAATGGAAAGGATGGGACAGATAGGATCTCAACAGTGTAAAGGAAGAGTTGGTGACTGTGGGAAGAAAGCATGGAAGACCTCACCAAGGTCACATTGTATGGATTTATAATGGGCCTACTAGACTGGATGTCAAGACACTGCCAGGAATAGAGAAAGTAATGCTCCTCACACACTACTGCCTCTTTTATCTTTATGTGTTAACAGCCTTATGAAATTGTAGACACATTAAAGGCCAGAATCATGGCTTACTTCTTATCATCCTTACACCTCCATTTCCAGCACAAAGCCTAAGGAGACAGTTAATCTCCTATATGTTTTTATTCTCTCCATATAAAGGGTGTTTAGAGCCATCACAGCTATGTAAGATTGTTAGTTCTGCCAACAGTCAGCAGAACCTCTGTTATCTTTCTTCTTGTTTTATTTTTACATTTCTTTCATTGTAAAATATAGTTAGGGTGACCAGGTATTTGTGTTTTCTCTGGATAGTCCCAATTTAGACCTGTTCTCTCATTCAGGACCTAATGATACCTTTCTTCATTCTCAGAGATTTGTATAGTAAATTCTATGGTCACTCTATATACATGTACAGAAAAGTGCTAAGTTCGTTTTACTCAGTTTAACTATAACTATAAAGAATACACCTGTGTAACTACCACTCCAGTCAAGAAATGAAATACTGCTAGCCACTAGAAGTCTATTTCCTGTTTACAACTCTGTCTCTTTTCCTTAGACCTAACCACTATGCTGATTTTTATGATAAACATTTTCTACTTTTTAAACTAATGAATGCTAAATTATTAAAGCCAAAAATGCCCTACATAGATTTATTTCCAATTATTATTCTTTTATTTATTTTATATACATTAAGTGTGGATAATTTAATATGCATATTACCAGTAAATATCTTTGAAACTATATTTGTATTTTAGTATATGACTGAAGATTGTAAGCAATCATTGTGAAGCTATGTGTTGTATTTTCATTATTTATTTATTACACTAAGATTCGATGAACAAGACGTAGCTATTGGCCTCAAGACTTTGATAATCTAATAAGCAATTACAATGCAAATTATTCAATGCAATAATAGCACCATGCACAAGATATCATTGTAAGACATTACCTAGCCTTGGGAGTGATAGGGAAGACTTTTGATAGAAGGTGATGTCTTGTTTGATTTTGAAAAACAAGTAGAAATTATGCAGGTGAAGATGGTGGGTGAAATGAGGGCAGAGCTCAGGAGTTACTTTCCAAATGAAGGATATAGCCCAGAGAAAACAAAGTTTGCTACAATTAGGAAGTTGTTCCCCTGAAATTGGAACACAGACAATGTTCTATATGGTCTCTCACTGAGGGAAAAGGGGGTCTTTTGGTCACCTTATATTGCAGAGCAATTGTAAGAGATGCAGTTGAAGACAGAAGCAGATTATGAAAGGCCTTCAGTGTCGCACAGAGTTTGAATTTGATCCTGAGGGCAATGAATCAGTTTTAAAGTGTCCAATAAACAGGGGGTGAGTAACATGGCAACATTCTCATATTTGCATTTTTAAAAGGTTGTTCTTACTGCAGATTAGAGCATTTAAATAGGCAATAGTAAAAGTAGTAAAAATGGACTGAAGACCATTGCAGTCATCCACTTGTGAAATGATGGTGGTTTGAGCTAAGCCAGAGGAAATGAGAAAAGAGAGAAGTGGATGCATTTAGGATACAGTTGGAGAGAAAATCAATGGGATTTTAATGATTGAATATATATGTGGAGTTTGAGCCAGAGAGAGATAAAAGATGCTCAGATTTTGACTGGAGGTGGGGAGCAAAGACCGTGACATAGGTTTGTAGATGGAATGTCACATGCAGTGTTGAATTGGTTGAATTTGAAGTATCTGTGGGACATCCATAAGGAAAAGACCAACAAGCACTTGCATATATGGGTTTGGAACTTTGAAGAGAAATTTAGGTCACAGATAGACATCAGGGAACAATAGCTTCTAGGTGGCACGGGAAATCATATTGTGGACCTTAATAAGATATTATAAAATTTCTAAGCTGGAAAATGTAAATAAATTGTTTTCATTGCCTAATATCAGGACAGTTTTAGGGAATTACTCTTTGGTGTTAAAGCTTCAAACAACTATTTGTACAAAACATTTTCATTATCTGCCTTAGTTTTTATCAGTTTGTATTTTGATCAGTGTTATTTAGCTCTTTGGTTTTTTTTTCTTTTTTCACATTATCCAAGTTAAACTTTAATTGCAACATGTATCAACTATCAAAATAAATACAACAAAATGAAATTATTATAGAACTTTTGGAATTATAGCAATATGCATATACTAGGGTTTAGCAAGTTAGGAGAAATATACAAGTCTCTGGGTTTATATGTTTATATTTCTCCCAGTTCTAGAAATAAAATATGTATGGAAAGCACTTTTATAAAAAAGACTATTTTTAAATAATTTAAATAGAGAATACTTGTTAGTAATTTTCTGCTTACAGAAATACTTAAAAGTTTATAAATTAAAAAAATTAGATTTATGTATAGCAGAAATATTTTCAGATATAAATGTAGAAATATAACTGAATTTTTTAGTTAACACCCTTCTATTGTAAGACCACTGTAACTTTCTGCTATTCAACTCTAATGTATATCTTAATATCTCAGGTATATCCAGAATGTAATTTCCCCTCAAAATGTGGTTATTTTAAATATTTTGTTTCTGAAGATTATGGTAGCAATTAAGCTTAGCAGTAATTACTAATATTTTATCCTCTAATTTGAATTTTCAGTGGTAGTTCTTTTGAGTTGATATTATTCTCAATGAGCTATAACCATCTTATTTCTTGGGCTATGTAAGCAAGCATATAATTTAATTTTTTATTACTACGATAATAATTATATACAGTACATAATATATGACATTTGTTTTCTTTATAGGAAAATGGTTCTCCTGAAGAACATGCAGTCTATGTTTGGGACCATTTCATAGCCCAGTCTGCAGCTGAGAATGTGTTTTTTGTTGCTCACAGTTATGGAGGACTTGCTTTTGTTGAACTGGTGAGTGCACATTTAACTCTGTTTTTAATTCCCAAACTCTTCACAGTCTTATCCCCCCCACTCACTTCTAATTGATATCATTACTTTAAATTACTTTATAAAGGATGAAAACAAAGTATTTTGAGTAGTAATTTTATAATGTTTAAAAAGAGTATGCTTACTTATTTTATTGTGGCAGAGCATTTCAGTACTAACCAGAAGGCTTTTTGCCTATTCCTTATTCCCATGTTACTTCTTAATTTTTATATTATAGACCATTTTCATACCTCTTATGATACTTATGTTTCATGTTTTATGTGTACACAATTAAAGCTTATTTTATGTGTAAACTGTTAAAAATATAAAGAGACCTATTGAATATTTGAGAATATTTTGTTTATCTTTAATCTCTACAACTTAGTACTTGATACTTGATAAGAATTCATAGAGTTAGTATTAAAACTATCAGAAAGATTCCATTAATCTACTAAGTGAAATTCATGGTTTGGCCATAAAAATCTGTACATTTCAAAGTAATCTCATTCTTGGAGTTAAGATTGTGTACATTATAGGAAAAATTATCAAGATTCAAAAATTTTGTATTATTTGCAATGTTATAAGTACCACACCATGTGCCAGTATGAATGGTTAAGGGGATATATTTAATACCAAAAAGGCTCTAGTGAAGAATTTGTGCCTCCATGTCCATAAACCTTAGGTTACGGAGAGGTACAAGTGCTCCTGTAATAAAATGATTAATTTGATAACAGTGCATGTGATAATTTTAAATCCAAATAGTCTAATGTGGACATCCAAGGCAGACACAGCATTGGTTGTCTAACTTTTATGTTCCTACACTTTGGTGTGTTTTTCTGTATGTTGTGGAAATTAAATATACTTTTGTGGCCTTTTTATCCTCCTCAAACCTTATTGCTTACCCACCTGATTTAGATATAAAACTGGTGGTGACACCTGGGAATACTTTAGCCGACCTAAATTCTCAAATGCTTATGCTTTCTTAAGATCAATAAATAAGTTAAATCTTTTATTTATTAAATAGATTTCACTTTTTAGAAATTATTTTCAAGTACTTTTAATTCTGCTGTGTTTATTTTAATATATAATGGATATTTTAGGTTAGTTTGTTAACATAAAACTATGATGATGTTGTCTTTCCAATAGTTGTCTCTAGACCCTACAGATAGAGATCTATATAGACACACACACACGTATGCATATACCATATATATATATATATATATATATGTGTGTGTGTGTGTGTGTGTGTGTATATATATATATACACCCTAGGTTTTCTTTGTAAGCCATTAAATTACTTAAAACGTGAAATTTCATTGGCTTTTAAAGTAACTTAAAATATATCTGGAAGCCTGCAAGACTAACCAAATTCCAGATTAATGTAAAACATAAATTCCCATTTATTGCTTTAAGACAGTTTAAAAAAAAAAACCGTTTATACATCAAATTTGGAATTTAAGTGAATATTAGACAGTTCTCCAAATGAACTTAAGATGCCAGAGTAACAGATGACCAGTGTGTCCGTCCTATTTTGCCTATCCTTCTTGTCACACACTGGTGGATATTTCTCCACTTTTGTTCCAGTTTAATATAAAGCACACAGATGTTTCAGAACAAGACTTGACTTCTGACCTTGAGGCTATTAGGGTCAGGGTCCTCAGGGCCTGTGAAATTATCACAAGCTGAGCTAAAGTTTTTCTCCATCACAGGAAGTAACCAGTAAGTAAGAAGTTAAAAAGGAGCTTTGTCAGAGAGACAAGATGGTCTCAGTGAGGGTCAGCTTCTGTAGTCTGCTATCTCTGCAGGAGGTGCATGCATGGGAGGAGGAATATAATATAACCACTGGCACATCACATATCTGTCAGGCAACACCAGGACTGAGAAGTCTATTTAATGTAATGTACCTTGTTTAGGTTTTAAAATATTAATGGTGATCATCTCAACTGCATAACATTTGCTACTTTTTGTGAAGTAACTTTGAAAGGGGGTTGTAATAGGGGCGTACACATGGTGGCAACTGAACAAAAAGTGGTTTCTGACCTAATAATATAGATTCTTCTAAGCAAATAACAACAGCGAAAACCACTGATGAGTTTTACATAAATTTTTGACAAAGCTTGATTAATATATTTAAGGCCATTATGTTTCTACTTAACTTCAAAAGGATTTTTAAAAGACAGCGTTGTTAAACAAACAGAAAATATTGAAATATTTTTAAACCTTTGCTTTTTGCTGAAAGCTGAATAATATTCTTTCGTATTCTCCCTGGTATTCTTAGCAGGAAAATCATGGTGTTTAAAATGTTCACAAATATTTATTCTCTTGAGATTTTTCAACATTAGTAATATATCAAATTATTTTATATGGATTCAGAATTTTAATATTAACTTTACAAGACAGTGAATTGTGAAAATGTTAAATTTTGTTTTAGAATTCTGTCTCAGTAGTACCTTATACACATCGGACATTAAATCTTTAGGATTTCAGTAAAGTTTAACTTTTTTTTGAATTGTCATAAAATTTTACTCTTGTTAACAGGCTCTGTCTACACCATCCCTTCTTTCTCTTTCAACTTTTGTGTCTCTCTTCCACCCCCCCCCAACCCCTTGTTTTTAGAACAGTCCTAGTTTGTACCATTATGTTGGAATGCATGGAGTTTTTCTACCATTTTCATATTGCATATTTTAAAATGTATATTGCCTTTAAATTAAGCTAAAATTGTGTATAATTGTTTAAAATTAAATGTGCTGCTAATAGATATCTGAAAATAAATGACTTTTATGTTTAGAGCACAAAATATTTGTAGAACTTTCATATTTTGCAAATTGTTGTTTTTGAAAACTGAGAACATTTATGATTATGTCACATCTTAAAGTTTTGAGTTTCTCCTGAAGCATACATTATAATTAAAAGATTTATTTTCAAAAGCAATGCTCATTTTCTAGTAATAAATCTTGGAACTTGATCAGATCTAACGTCATAAAAACAGCATACAGTTTACTAAAATAATGAGAAAAGTAATATTAAAAATACCTTTTTCACTGCATTTATAACCACCATATGGTAACAACTCAAACTTACTCTCTAAACTTTCTGTGATTCTTGCAAAAATAGATATTGATAAGACAGTTCTAGAAGCAATTCCAGCATTCACTCATTAAAGACAAAAGAGAAGAACTATTTATTTTATGAATTGGTGATGAATTTTTTAAAGTAATATATCTGCCCTATGTTATCTTTTCTGTGTATTTAAAATAGCACCAATATATAGAGTTCAAGTAATTAAACCATCATTTACGAAGTTTTAAATTGCTGTTTTTAGAAATTCTGTTTTATACATGATAGAATGAGTAGTCATAACTAGAATGCATTTACCAAATCCATTCAGAAAGGTATCTACTTTTGCCTTATATTAGTTGTTAAAAATTCAAGCTCATTTGTTGGAAACTGTCATGAAAAAACAACACAGTTTTAAGCTTTTTATCATCTCTTTCACTACCCACTTTGATGAAGTGATTCCATTGCTTACATTGTTGGTCATTTCAAAGTGCTTTGCTCTTGTGTTTCTTTCTAGCTGAGAGTTTGACAAAATCAAGCAACCTTAAAGTTTTCTTTTATTTGGAAATAGGTTAGCTTTCCTTGTCAATGCCCAGTTTCCAGTCTCAGCTCACCTTACCTTCCATGTTTGCAGTGCTCAATAAATCAATTTGCATTCAGATTTCTTTCTTTAATCAAAGTGAGAGTGTTGATATTTTTTTATAAAACACATTAAATAATTTTAACCATTATATTTCATTAGTTTATTGAATCATCTTAACTGATATAAAATTGTTATTTTTCTTATGACTTTTTTTCTTTCTCCATATTATTAGTGATATGTTCACAACTACCACTAAAAACATCACTTAAAATGTGTGAAAACTGCTCCTTTTGAAAGTGTATCTCTACCCACTTTTGATTTTGGTTTCTCCATGCTTGTCAGCACTTGATTGGCACCTCACTTGCATGTGAATTAAGGACTGAAGGGAACGCTATTTCCCTGCCATTGTTCCATGCTGGGCTCCCTAGCCTTCAGGCAGCCTAAGCTGACCTTCAGCAGCTGATAGAGGACTAGTTTTTGGACTTAGCTGTGTGAGGACACCCAAGCTCAGTCCACTCTGAGTCAATCTTTAAAATTGCCTGCAGCACGATTTGGATTGGTGCTGAAGAGAAAATGGAATGGGACTAAAAGTATTCATTTTGTACCTTCAGTGACATCAGCTAACTATGACCTTAAAGAAGCATCATCTACATTTTGTCTAGAAAGAACAAAGTAAATTAGATGTTGGGAGTATATCTGTGTACTAGTATATAGATATTGGTAGTGATGTGCTCAGTGGGAATAGCTAAAAGTTGGACTACTGGGAATCAAGAATTGAGGCGAGGTAGAAAAAGTAAGGGGTAAAGCAAAGAAAAATCGAGCCATGATAGAATCAAAATAATTCAGGCCAAAGCCACTTCTTACAAACCTGGTTTAAAATTCAGTGAAAATAAGTTGCCATTTGTAATATCGTTTTAATTTCTGATTTGGTTGCCTCCATGATGCAAACGGCATGTTAATGTATGGAATGATTACAACTTGTTGTGTGGAATGCTATCTTAATTTTTTTACTTAATCTTATAGGAAGACAGTTTAGTTTCTTTATTCTGTAGGCTCGTAAGAGAGAAGAACCAGAGGTTATGTTATTTTTGTCTTCTCTGTTCAGTTTTATTTTATGCCTTGCATATAGTGTGGATACTATCTTTTGACTGATTGTTGGTAACAGCAATTGTAGGAGTTAGTTGCAAGAATACAAGTGAGATCCAAAGAATGGGCTTTACCCGTAAAGAAGTGGTGGGAGTGGTAAAGAAGAAGCACACATTCAAAATGTTAAGGAAACAGATTCTCCATGGCTTAGTGATACTGGATCCAGAAAACTGAATGAGAAAACAAAGGTTATAGTATATCCTTGGCCCATACACACCTACAGAAGCATATCAAAGTGTATGTAAAAGGAATTCAAGCACAACAGAGAAAGAATAATAAACAATGATTATGCAGATATGTAGGTATTTGGGGGGAAATGTTTGCACATACTGGGCCATTAATAATTGTTGTTAATTTAAAAAATAATAATTGTGGTTAATGATAAATGATTGAGTCATTTCAAGTCAAATCAAGTCAGCGTTTTAAAAAAGGAAAGGAGAGGGGCTCCTGGGTGGCTCAGTCGGTTGTGCATCCAACTTCAGCTCAGGTCATGATCACACAGTTTGTGGGTTTGAGCCCCATGTTTGGCTCTGTGTTGACAGCCCAGAGCCTGTAGCCTGCTTCAGATTCTCTTTCTCTGTCTCTCTGTCTCTCTCTCTTTTCCCCTCCCTCCCTCCTCCCCCATTCACACTGTGTCTTTCTCTCTCTCAAAAATAAGCATTAAAAAAATTAAAATAAAACAAAAAGGAGAGAGTTATATATACAGATGTGACTTGTTAATAAACTCCACAGGAGTACCTGTGTACTGGGATTTGATTTTTTTTTAACTTTTACTCAAATAATTTTTAATAAGTATTAGGAGGACCACTGTTTGAAAGAATGACTCAGTTTGTTCATTTTTATGTTAACTTCTCTCCTTTTGTCCCATATCTAACCAGCCAACACATTTTGGCAGTTATTTTCCTTTGAAATATTAATCATGTCTTTTCTTCTCTGTGCCTACTGTTAATTTCATCATTTCACAACTATACCACTGTATTCTTCTACCCATTTCCTACTGGCTGTCTTTACTCTTTATTTCGTGCTATATACCATGCCATAGATCATATTATTCAAACACCCCTTTTACCCTGCCCTTCCAGAATCACACTGGGTCCAATTATCTGCTGCATCATGTCTCCTCTCTATAACTCTAAGACCCTCTGTATAATCTGATTGTTTCTTTCCAACTGTATTTTTCCTAGTACAAACTTTCAGTTCTAGTCTTAATTTCCTTATTGCCATTGCTCCATCTCACTACACCTCCACCTCTGGCCTCCAAGCCCAGGGTAGTAGGAGAACACAACACTCAGAAGAGTTTGGGGCACCTGGGTGGCTCAGTTGGTTGGGTGTCCGACTTGAGCTCAGGTCGTGATCTCACAGTCCGTGAGTTCGAGCCCTGCGTCAGGCTCTGTGCTGACAGCTCTGAGCCTGGAGCCTGCTTCGAATTCTGTGTCTCCCCCTCTCTCTGCCCCTCCCCTGCTCATACTCTGTGTCAAAAATAAATAAAAACATTTTAAAAATTAAAAAAAAAAAAGATGACCTGAGCTTGAATCCTAGTTCTGACACCTACAAATTATGATAACTTGGGTCAAATCCCTTTTGTGTGCTCTCCTGTAAAATTCCTGGTTTTTAGGAATTAAAGCAGTGTTAGTTGAGTACCAGTCTAGATGCCCACAGGATATGTTCATTCACATTTTTGCTAATGCCATTTCCCCTTCCCAAGTGAAAGAATTTCCCTCCTTACTAGATTTTTCACAAGTCTTCTCACTTAACTCCCCATTTTTCTGTAGTATTTATATGTTTCACAAATGAAAACTTTAGTTTTGTTTTACTAATCAGTTTTGTTTTTATCTTTTATCTCCGAATCTTGTCTTGCCCAGGTTCTCTAGAACAACTGCTCTTGTTCCACCACCCCTCCCCATGTTTGGAAACAATATGTATTACAATAACATGAGTAGTCTTAAATATCCTCAACGTGCAAAGTTAACTGACCTATACATTCAGTGTGAGCATTAGCAATAACTCTTTTACTAATTAAACTTAATCATTCTTTGAAACCTCTGTTGGAATATTGACTAATTTGGGAATTCTGCCTAATCAATTCTTTCACATCAGACAGTATTACCCTTTTGTTCCCAATGTTAGTCTCGTGTAGTCTTCTCTCTACTCCTCATCCCTTAGGCTGATTGAAAAGATTGCTTCTCTTGACTCACTCTTCAAAGTATAGTCTTCTTAATCAAAGAAGGAACTAAGTTATAACTACGTCCGTGTAATGTTGTGTAGCAATGTATGGACGAAGTCTTGGAAACTTTGCATTTCATCCCCAATCATGAGTGTAATATTGCCTTTTGCTTCATAATTGGCTTACCTTTGCTTATTTCCATTTTATTAACTTAAAAAAATTAAAATGATATAATTAAGATTTATTAAGCTTTCTTAAGATATAATTCATATGCCATAAAATTCATCTTTTAAAGTATACAATTCATTCGTTGTTAGTATATTCACAGAATTGTACAAACATCAGTACTGTCTAATTTTAGAACATTTTTATCATCACAAAGGAAACTCAATACCCATTAACCAGCATTCCCCACATTTTCAGTCCCACCAGCAATATATGAGAGTTCCAGTTTCTCTACAACCTCACCAATACTTGTTATTGTTTGTCTTTTTTATTTTTGCCACTCTAGTGGGGGTGAACCAGTATCTCATTATGGTTTTTATTTGCATTTCTCTAATGACTAATGATTTTAAACATCTTTTCATATGCTTATTGGCCATTTTTGTATTTTCTTTAAAGTAATGTCTATTTAAATTTTTTGTCCATTTTTTGTTTTGTCATTGTATTGTTGAGTTGTAAGAGTTCTGTATAAATTCTGATACAAGCCCCTTATCAGATAAATGATTTGCAAATACTTTCTCCCATTCGTTGGGTTATCTTTTCACTTTCTTGATTATGTCCTTTGAAGTACAGAAATTTTTGGATTTGATGAAGTTGAATTTATCTGGTTTCTGTTTTTGTCACTTGATTTCATTTTTGCACATCATGTGAAATGTGGTACAACATAATTCTTTTAAATGTGGATATTCAGTTGTCTCAGCACCATTTGTTGAAAAGACTGTTCTTGCCCCTTTGATGTGTCTTAGCACCTTTGACTATAAATATATAAGAGTTAGCTTCTAGAGTCTCAGTTCCATTTCATTGATATATGTGTCACTTCTTAGACCAGCACCACAGTGACTTGATTACCATAGCTTTGTAGTGAGTTTTGAAGTTGAGAAGTGTAGATTCTCCAACTTTGTTCTTTTTGAAGAATGTTTTGGCTGTTCTAGGTCTCTTGCATATCCATATGTGTTCAGGATAAATTTCTGCAAGAAAGGGGACTGGATTTTTATTGGAACTAAATTGCCAAATCAATTTGGGGAGTAGTGCCATCTTAATAATGTCTTCCATTCCATGAACATAGGCTTTCTTTCCATTTATTTAGATCTTTTTTCAAAATGTTTTATTGCTTCCAGTATACAAGTCTTACACTTCTTTTGTTAAATTTATTTTTCAGTATTTTGTTCTTTTTGATGCTGTTATAACTGAAATTATTTCTTAATTTCACTTTCAGATTGTTGACTCTTGGTGTAAAAATACAATTTTTGTGGACTGGTCTTGTATCCTACAGCTTTGCCACACTCATTTATTTGTTCCAGTGTGTGTGTGTGTGTGTGTGTGTGTGTGTGTGTGTGTGTGATTTTCTATATTCAACATCATATAATATTGAATGAAAGTAATTTTACTTCTTTACTAATCAAGATACTTTGCTTTTCTTCTTTCTCCTTTTTTTTTTTTTAATTTCCTATTTGATCTGTCCAGTACAATGATGAATAGAAAGAAGTACTTACACTTAGATCACACTTACAAAAGACATCTTTTTGTTCCTGGTCTTAAGGAAAAAACATTCATTGTTTCACCGTTAAGTATGTTACTTGTGATTATTTCCATTAAGGACCTATGTGCTTCTTCATGTTTATATCCCTCATTTACACCAAGATCAGGTTGTTCAAAAGGCTGAAATGGAGAAAATTTTAACTCATCTTTTGTTAATGTTTATTTATTTATTTTTGAGAGAGAGAGAACATGCACAAGCAGGGAAGGAGCAGAGAGAGAGAGGGAGACAGAATCCAAAGTAGGCTCCAGACTCTAAGCTGGCAGCACAGATCCCAATGCAGGGCTCGATCTCACGAACTGTTAGGTCATGACCTGAGCCAAGGTTGAACGCTTAACCGTGTGAGCCACCCAAGGGCCCCTCACTAATCTTTCATAAGAATATTTTTGTAGAATAAAAGATCCACATTACTATAATAGAATTACCTTTTGATGAGGCTTTTCACTATCCACATAAATGTGCTGCATCCAGGTCTTATTGCCCTTTGACTGTGCAGCTATGAGAATGGGCACTGTATCTGTTGATTCAACAAAGAATGCCAGGAAACCACAGGTAAAATGAGCACAGTAGAGGTGCCTGAATGGCTCAGTTAAGCGTTAAGTGGCTTGGTTAAGCATCCAGCTCTTGATTTTGGTTCAAGTCATAATCTCAACATTTCATGGGATCGAGCCTCACATCGAGCTCTGCTCTGACAACATGGAGCCTGCTTGGGATTCTCTCTCTTCCTCTCTCTCTGCCTCCCCCCACTGGTGAGCTCTCGCTCACTCGCTCTCTCTCTCTCTCTCTCTCTCAAAATAAATAAATAAATATGTTTTAAAAATTAGTACAATAACATGTTATGGAAAACCCAGAGAAATTGATATATTACTTTTTCCATTGGTGTTATGAAAGATCATAATGAGAGATTTTGCATCTTATTGCAGGTATGAGAGCATGATTGACTATTATAAACCTTTTATAAGGGAGATCATAGAAAAAACAAATTTCAGTTAATAAAGAGGCTGTTTTTATTATACTTACAACATTATGATAATCACTTAGTG
The DNA here is from genome assembly GCF_016509475.1 of Prionailurus bengalensis. Classification (NCBI taxonomy): domain Eukaryota; kingdom Metazoa; phylum Chordata; class Mammalia; order Carnivora; family Felidae; genus Prionailurus; species Prionailurus bengalensis. Next base: position 156,707,077 of record NC_057343.1, on the reverse strand, counting down.
TGAGCACTCACCCAAATAAGATTCCCAACCACAGTGACACCTCTAATTTGATACCACAAATTGAAAAGCACTCTTACAGGACAAAAACTTTGCAATCGAAACCATTTAACTTCTGTCTTAGAAGTTGCATTTCAATCCTGATTAAGTAATGTACTCAGATTAACTTGGGAGCCAGGTAGACTCAGACTCAAAAGCATACTAGATCCAGATCCATGTTGGGATACAGCTTAAGAGAATAAAGATAGAAGCCAGATCTGGGCAAAGGTCTCACTACTAGAGTTTAGGATGGGTTCAGGAAGAGCTAATTCAGCTGGAGAGATTGGCTTTGGAGGTGAACCTCACTAGGTAAGCATCGATAGAGCATGGTGAACTCAGGTTTAAAAATAGGAGGTATAATCTGGTTGCAGAGAACAGACAAGGCATTGGGTAGTAAATCAGTAAATAAAATGTAGTCACTGGTTCTAAGAGTACCACTTCTCCCCAACCATAGCCCCACGTCATGCATTATAGGGAAGGAAAAGGAAAACAAAACAAAACAAAACAAAACAGGATGCAGCACTGGGAAGAGGATAAACAAGGCAAGGGTTAAAGCTTCAGGCATTATTGGCTAGAGGTTTAGAAATGGAATCCTGTCCTGAGAAATAAAGAGGATATAGCAGTAGGCAAAAACATGAAAAGGATTATAAAATGATGAATCAAGGCATAACTCCAATTTATTTGGCTTAGTTCAGAATAGGATACAGTAGAATGCTACCTTCTAAGGCCACGTACATAGCCAGGGCCTATCCTTGGTATCCTGATTATCAGGTTCCTATGTCAATAAAGAAGACAAAGTAGGAACAGCTATCATTTTTCCTGTTCTCATGGCTCTGAAATGATGACACTATGAGTGTAAAACTTTTTGTGCCCAGCGAAACAGTGATATTGTTCTAAGTTGATGTGATCTTAATTTTTAGAGTTGGGGACTTTTAGCACCTATACAGATGTCATTTCTCTCTCTCATCTTTTTTTGTTACTGGTTTTCACCGCTGTTTCAGTGAATAGATTTAGATCACAGTAAAGCCACCTGGACCACATAAGTTTGACTCTATAGAAATTATTTCTTGGGATTGAATATTATGTACTCAAAACAAAAAATGGTTTAGAAAACTATTCAAGATACTAATTCGTTTTTTCATTTGAACATCCCACTCTGTATGTACTGGGAAAACAGGTTAGAGCACATGATCCCTAGCCTCAAAAAGGTGGTAGGCTAAATAGGAAGCACATTTAAACAAATAGTAATATATATACTACAATGCCTGTGAAGTGGGCTTATAGACAAGATGTTAACTCCTCCAGTATAAAGATCCATAACATAAGTTTGTCTTAGCTAAATTTGGATAGAATTGTTTCTGTTAATAAATTAATAGGCTCTTTTTATCAGAAAATAAAAACTCTGTAATGCATTTTTATCCTTGTCTCCTATAAACCAGAGCAATAGTTAGTTTTTCATTTCATTAATTATTCTCAGCTTCAATCTTTTATTCCGTGTCTTAATTCATAGGTATGTTTGGCTTTAAGTCATCACAGAGTCCTTTTGTAAATTGGCAAAGAATAAATAGCTAGTTCATTATTTTCTCTGGTTCCTACTATGCTGCTAGCCTAGCTGGACCTATAATAAGTATATACTCAATAAATAGTGTTTGATCCTGTATTCATATAGAGATAAGTTATTAAAAGTAGATCTCATTTGGTGCTTTGTTGGGTCAGATGAAGAAAGTAAGGTGTAGACATTCATATAGGACAATAAGATAGAGCAAAGCAGGGTGGATGAGAGAACAAAGTTGATTATTTAAGATGTAAAACAGGACATTTAGAATCAGTACGTGTGAGTGTGTAAGAGGTATAGCCTATGTTCCTGAAATTTTGGACACATAGAAGGACCATTAATGGAAATTGGTCAGTGAATGAAGAAAAATGACTAAGAAGATACTGAAATCTCTACTCAAGGGAAGTAGCCAAACTTAACCCTAACCCCAAAACTAGTTATGTTTTCTCTGATTAGATTGAGTAAGTTATATCTCATATCCTGTAGGAAAAAAAAATGCCTATTTAAATATGTATTAGTGTATTCAGATTTCTTCTTAGTTTTCCATATCTTACTTTAATTGTTCTCATAAAGAAGTTTATTAAAGAGCATAAGAATACAATAAAAATTGCTATTTAATATTTCAGTGACAATTTTATAATTGAGTTGAATGATTAAAAACTGTTCTAATTTTTAATATACCTAGTTTATGCCTAATATTAATAAACCTTGACATCTAGTTTTTAACATCATATCTCTAAATTTCTTTACTGTATTAATCAGACATTTGGATTAAAAGAAAAATCTGACATTTACCTTTGTAAAGGAGAGGCACTGGTCAGAAAGATAAAGCACCTCAACTTTATCCTATAGTAGAAATTCCCTATCTTGACATCTTTCCAGTTACAAGACATCAAGGAATGCTTTATAAATATAAATGTTGATTTTCTAAAAAAAAAAAACAAAAAAACAAAAAAACTCTAGTAGCCTGTCTGCTAAGGACAAAGAAACCTTGACTTTCTCTATAACGTGGTGCCCTGTGAATAATTGTCATAAAATGGTATGAGATCACTAGCCCCATTGCATTGCCTTTGTTATATTACTGCTCAGTATACCTCAGAAAAAATTCCTAATTTCAGTATCATTAGTAGTGTAATAATAGTTTTTATCACTGTTACAGGCTGGGCCTTACATTTTCAATTTTGCATTTTTAGGATATCTATCTAAACATTAGACATATTTATGTTTATATTATGTCCAAATATTTAAATGTGTCATAACATATTAGCTATCTTTAACGTATAATAAACCTTAACATTTGGTGATACTTACATTTTCTCCAAGATTTTACAATATATTTTCAAGCAAAACAGATACCTTCATATCTGATTGCTGTATTTGAGCCCTCTCTCACTCTCATGAAGCCCTGTCATTGCTGTTATAATAGAATCCATATAATCTGTCAGCCATCCAGGGGGGTGCTCAAAACATGGTTGGGTCAAGAACAATTCTAAGCAATTCGTAGCAGTGTCTTTGAAAATGGACATTTTAAGTAGAACTGGCATTTATGAATGTCTTACACATCAGAAGGCAGCAACAGCATCTTCATATTCATCAGCAGCATCACTAATGTTTTAATGATACTCAGTGTGCACTAGGCCCTGTCCTTACCGTATACTTTATATAAATATATTTTATCTCATTTAATCCTCATAAATCTTTGTGAACTAGACACTGTTATCATCCCCATCTTATAGATGAGAAACATTTAAATATATATTTTCTTCCTTTGAAAGCAGACCTCTCATTTTGGTTTTTTTTGTTTTATTTTGTTTTTGTTTTTAGATCTCTCATTTTGTTACAGTGGGTTTTGTTTCTCCTCTCATCAAGTAGTGCAGAATAAATTATATAATATACTAACTATGGCAACTCTTATCCCTAAAATACAACCTCCTGGTTTTTCATGTGTTTCAGGATTCAAATCTACATTTCTCAGTACACAATGATTTGGTTTTTATTCTGTGTCCTATTTACTGCTTATTCCTTTCTGTGCCTTCCAAGCAGACTTTCAATTTTAATCAATTCTTAATTACCCTAAACTAATGAAGGGGAAAGAAGGTGTAGAAATTTTAAAATAACAGGCAGTCCCCAAATCATTTATATTTAAAGTTTGAATATGTTTTGATGTGGTGCTCTGGAAATTCAGTTTAAACTGAAAAATTGAAAACAGTTTATGAAGGTCTGGAAAGCAGCTGAATTTCCTTGGCCAAGCCCCTGGTTGGCTCTTCTTTGTAGCTCATTCCGTTCTGGAAATAGACAGTTGTCTTCTAATACCAACCAAATAGAATTGACCTTTTAAGTCTCACTGGAACAGTCTCTGCTACCAGTGTTTGCTCTTTCGCATTATCCATATCTGTAAGTTACACCTGAAAGTAATAGCTATGTAACATAGCACCTACCAAGTACCAGACATTGTTTTAAGTGCTTTGTATATATTAATCCATGTGATCCTTATAACAACGCCATGATGTAGGTATTAGCATTATTCTCAGTTACAAATGAGGATACCGAGGCACCAAGATGTTAAGTGTTAAGATCATACAACCAGTAAGTGATGGAGGCAGAATTAAACCTAAGTTTTCTGGCCCCAAAGTTTATGCTCATAACCATTATACATACTGCCCCTCGGAACAGAACATTAGTCTAGGATACTATTGGATTTGGTCATTACACATTGTTTTAGCAAGACATTTTACGACTTAGATTTAACTCTGTAGGTAGGTATTATTAGCCCCATTGTAACAGGTGAAAGACTGGGAAAAGTTGAGGAACTTGTTCAGGGTTGCACAACCAAGGTCAGAGCCAGAATGGAAATCCACCTTGAAATCAAATTTGAAATTGAAATGCAGTATGAGCACTAATGAATTTACCCAAGAAGTGCTCTTTCCTCTGATGGGTTTTTGAAAACACTGCATGAAACAAATCTATATTATAATAGGATATTTTTAATTGATGAGGGAATTTCTCATTTAAAGAAATTCTACATTTATATTTGTAAGGTACAGAACTTTTTGGTAAACTGAGTATCATACCTAACATACTTTTTAAATTGAGAACATGCTCTTAAAAGCAAAAAATACACATATTGTGCAGATTTAGATCAGGAAGAATATTATTCATTGCCTATCACATCGACACATATCAAATATTAGATGATAGTACTCTAAAATTGTTTTTCTATTTTTTTCCTGCATATTGGAGAAAATATTGCAATTTAAATATTGTAACAAAAAGTGAAACAACAGTTGCTTCATTCTTTGAATTTTTCTTACTGTAAATTGGAGTTTACATTTCACTGCAAATATCAGACTACTTGATCAAAAGTTTTATATTCGAAATTAAAAATAGAAAAAGGAAACATTTGAGTCCCTGGAATTAACCTGCTATTTTGTGTCTCTGATTTATTATAAGCACTTCATCTGATATCTAATATTTGAAGAGCTATAAAAGGGCATTATGGTGCTTTGATTTTATATCTCCATGCTTGCTCCGTATAAACAGCAAAGTTTTTATAAAGCTTTAACTCTAAGTAAAGAGGCTCAAACAAATGAATGACATACTTATGCCTTAGGAAAAAAAAATTATTAGAGTAAATTTAAACTTAAAATCTTACTAATGTAGAAAGCACTAGAAATGTGAAAAATAAAAGTAAGCTATGTTTATCCTACATAGTCTCATATTTCTTTTCATTGGCTAAATAAACGAGTGTTATATCTGTGTCCTCTCAACAGCTAAATAAACGGTTTTACATAGTGAAGCTTTATATTAGATGTCTGATTTTCATATTTTATATAGTGTTTTGTTAAGGAGAGCCCACACATCAATAAGTAAAGGAAAAGTCATATATTTTATTTTTAATATTAGAAATTTTTGCTACACACCTTTTAGAAAATGTATCTGCAGCTAGGGTTTTAAATTTAGAATTTCAAAGTAAATGTACTAGCAGATGTTTACAGAGTTTTTTATTCATTTGGCAGTATCTTTATTATAGTTGCTGATGCTATAATTCCTATTTAAAATATGATTTTGGCTTTTAAGTTATGAAGGGCTTTTATAAAATGTGATGTTCCTAAGGAGAGACTGTAGGTTTAAAAACAAAAGAAAAATGACAATATTTTGGAAATAATTTTGTGCTCAGGTACTTGCTTGAATACCTGATAATTGAGCATTTTCGATGTAGCCTTATACAGCATCTGACTTGCCTTCAAGACCATTTAACAGGGATAGAGCTTTGTGTACTAACTTTGTGTACTAAGTAGCCCTTGAACTTATTATGCATTCTAATCAGATTTTAGAGTGGTTTTTGGAAATAGAGATTTTACCTTTAAAAGAAAAACTGCTTCTATATCGATAGGTTAACCACTATAGAAGATAATCTTCGGTGACTGAGAATGATGACTATAATTTTAAAACTTGAATTATTTTCCCTACAACATTTTCATTTATTCCTGGTTCAAGAACTACCTGAGACACTCTCTGCTTTTTTTTAAGATTTTCATTTCCTGTTCATGAATACAAACATACTAAAAATTTAACCTTCTGAAACATCAGCAAAATTCAGCTATGCCTAGAAATTTTAAGAACTCAAGAATTTTATTTGCATTCTCCAAAGTAATGCTGAGTGTTTCTCCCATGATGTTTTCTTCCTCTTTGCTGTACTCTGGATCCCAGAAAGTTTTTAACTAGCTATTAAAAGTAACCCATTTTAAGAATTCGCGGTAAGTGTGAGGTATTCATCAGTATATATTTACTGTCTGAAGCTGATATAGCTGTAAGGTTTTTTAGATCCAATTGATCTATTGCGCATGTTCCCTCCCTAGGTTGAGGGACGTGCTTCTATTTGCATAAGGCCCTGGGCAAGGTTCTTTCTTGCATTGATTGGCCTGTCCAAGGCAGCCTGATGTGTTCTTGCATTGATCACTTTGTCTTTTCTTGGAAGACAGTGTTACACTGAGTTCATCTCAAACATTCTAGGGAGGAGGTAAAACTTTACTGCAGATGTCTCAATTTTATTCAGATGTTCCTTTGAGTATAGGCCCTTTTTTGCAAGGATAAGTATCTCTTCTTTTTTTTCTTAAATAATTTGGATGTTTCTGCAGTTTGAATGCACTGTAGACTAGATCATATTTGAAAAAGCTACGTTAAAGAAAATTGCCAGAGTATATGCCATTTATCTTGTGCTATTTTTGTTTTTAAAAGTGTATCTCACTTCCAGCTTAAAACCGTTTTCTTTAAAGATGATCTCTTAAACATAGACATAAACTAAAATTTACTGGTGTTGTGATACGTTATCTACTTATCTTTACTAGCTTTATAGATTTCTTAGTTTCAGTGAGACATGCATTGCTTTCTGTGGTTAAGAAAATAAAGAGTTTTATTAGTTTCACAAAGAAACAGTGGTCCAGAATGTCTTGCTTGTAACTATTCATCATTAGTAGTAAGTAATGTTACTGTGAATCACATGTCAAATATGGAAGTTATTAAGCAGCTACATATCAATATTAAATATGTAAAGTTCATTTCATTATATCATGACTTTTGTGGTAGTTCGTTATTTTAGAAACCTGAGTATAAAAATTAAGTCTTCAACCAAATCTATGAGAAACTGAGCAATGAATGTTTTACAGTTTAACACTCTTTATTGGCTGGTCCTTAAATCAACATTTATATTGTCTGCCAAAGAACATATTTGCCTACACAGCTAATTATCAAGAAAATGTCCATTACCCCCAACCTAGTTACTACATCTTTAGTGAGGAACTGGTGAGACAAATGTAGGTTTCTGTCAAGATGCACGGCAACATCCTCCTCCCAACCAGCTTGCTGTTTCATCAGAGGCTATGTGAATTTATGAGAAGGTTTACTTTTGGCAAAGATTTAGAAATGTGTCATGGCTGAATTTGATTATTGTGCTGTTGGTAATTACACTCAGCTACAACAATTCCTCAATGGTTTCGGAAAGCATATTTAGTAACACTTACTACAAATCAGGACATTTTCATATATTCTACTTTATCTTCATTAAACAGGTCACTATTTCTGAATATTGTTAAAGTATAGGAAATAAATGTAACAGAAAAACACTGCATCAATTATTTTGTTCAGTGGTATCACTGTGGCATCACTCAGTAAATGATAAGCCACAGAAACCTTCTTCTACTTTAATAATTCTGTTTGGTAAAATTTGATAGTAAAATATTAGAGATCACATTTCTTTTATTTGCATCAGAGATGCTAGAATTCGTGCTTTAAAATTAAACCTGGAGTGAACTCAGTGTTTATTATACAAGAGCAGTAACCATGTCAAGCTGTTAGATAATGTCATTTGCTGTTTCAAAGGTGTCTCTAAAAGCTACAGCATTCATGAGGTATATATGTGAGTTATGTGAAATTTTTTCAGCAAGTGGACATGCAATAAACAATTATTAATTTAAATAACATGCATTAGAAAATGGGCCTTGTATAGGAAAAATTAGCTTTGTGGGTGAAGCTTAAATTGTGTTAAATTGTTAATAATTTTATATAGTCATATAAATATGAAAATAGTATTCATAGAATAGTGATATAATTTTTTTCTGAAGTTTAAATATAAGTGGGTAATTTGGGAAAATAACTTGTGAAAATACCGATGAAAAAAGGCACATCAAAGTATTGACATGAAAAACCTCTTCAGATACTTAAAAACAGCTCTTCAAAACTGAATCCAGTCTGTGGAAACATGGATATTACCTTGCAACTTTTGTTCAGAGCATCTCAACTTTGTGCAAGTATAGCTCTCTGAAATGGAATTGTATAGTGTTTGCACATTTTTTTCCAGCTAAAATGAAACGTACATCATCTTGCATAATTTACTTGTCTCTGGTGGTTAAATTTGCATATCTGAATGAGTAAGTATATATCTTAAGCTCCTGCTAGATGTAAAATAATCTCATGAGTAGAGGAGAGCTCTTTTACCTCAGAAGTCAGAGGAGTCTATATTTCACAGCAAGCCATGATCAAACAAGCTAATTCAGATGCTGGAAAGTGCTTTTGCTTAGCTGTGTGGAAGAACCATTGACTGCATACAACCAACAAGTGTATGGTGGTACAGGAGATCCATTGAAAACCCCTTATAGGACTGAATGACAACCCCAAATACAAATGACCATGTGCAACTCTGAATAGGTATAAATACACACTTGAGCTGGCCAGATTTTCTGCTATATAATTCAGTCACAATTGCTATATTTCTCCTCCAAATTTACACCACATAATCAGCTGCTTGAATGGACCCACACTGGAGAAATATAATTCAGTATTTGGTGGGAAAAAAAGGAACTTGGCCTCTGTGCAATTCTGTCAAGATGTTGTATGATGCCCACTCTTTTTATTATTGCTCAGGTACTACTCGGGACCTCAGACTTAGAAGAGTCCTCCAGACTTTCCCGTGCAGGGAATATCGAGGTCTGAGGATAAAATATGTTTGCTGTGCTCAGATTCTTTGTAAAACATTTCTGAGGAAACCTGTGGAGGGGGGGGGGGGGAGGCTTTGTTGTCAGGTGCTGGGAAACATAAAAATGATGAAATAGCTGGTAAAAAGTTGTCCACTGAAATCCATTACTTTTTCCCATATCTAATGAAGAAGCAAGAAATTGCTAAAAAGCTTTCAAGCTTAATGGGTTTTCAAATACAAGAATAATTATTTTTAAATCATAGAAGGAAGGATACAATGATTTCAGCCCTCTTCTCATTATTTCCCTTTGACAAAGCATCCTATATTTATTGGCGATTTCTAGAAGTTACCGTATTTCTTGTGCAGCATATTGTAGGTCTGAGAATTTCTAATAATATTACAGTGACTTAGTAGTAAAAATTATTAACCATTAATTATATATTATATATATCTCTTCATAAAATCTCAATTGTTTCATGAAATAAAATTTGATATTCTCATCTTTAAGGATACCCTCGTAAATTTCCTGTCACTGTCTAATTTTATATATATATATATATCTGATTGCTTAAAACTTAAGTTTTAATTGTAACTATAGATTTTTAACTCACACTAGGATATGTAAAAGTTCTAATTTTTTCAAGATACAATATAAAAAATCATCAAAACAAGCTGTAGTTTGTTTTATGCAGGAGTGTTACTTTTCTAAAAGTAAAGCAAATAAATAAAAGATTATATAATTTCTGAATGAAAAAATAGTTTACTACCCTTCTCTTAATTTTCCTCACTCCTGCCCCAAGATAATATTTTAAAACAGTATTTGCTGGTTAATAAGCAAGTACTAACCATTGTTGGTAAATATAACCAGCTGTAAATGATACTTAAAATATCTCTGTGGCTAAACAAATAATGTCAAGGACTGATATTTACTTTATGCTCTATTCGTTCTTTCCAACTTTTAATAATACTGATTTATTTCTAAAAGTCTAGTACAGTTTTGCTTTATCATCCTAAAGAAAATGTTTTTTGTATAATGAGAGCTATTGATTAAAAATTTATTATGGTCAATTATTTGATACATATGTATGACTGTTTAAGTATGTGGAAGCATTTAATAATCTTTGTGCTATCATATGCATGAAGAGATTGTTACATGTTAGATACTTGAATGAATACACATGTGTTAAGGATATAACCTTCCTTCCTTTGAAATTATTTATCTCATACTCTTTTTCGCCTCTAAACACTTTACAAGAATTTCTTGTTTGTAGTTGTTTAGAATGCATATGCAAAAGAATATCTGTATTTGAACATTTTTAATGCAGGCTTTAGGAAATTAAAGCTAAAGGCTCACATTGTAAAACTGTATCTTTGTGTTGCTGTCTGTGTACATATACTTTCAAACTCTTTTATCTGAGATGTTCTAGGCAGGAATCAAATGTAATCATTGCCATGTTAATGATGATAATAGAGTACATGGATTACAAACCTTGTCCATTTCTTTTAACTTGTAGGAATAATAATAGCTCCTTCTCACCATTTCTGTCCAGCTGTGTGTAAACCTAGCTTCACAGTCTTCATACTCCTAACCCAGTATCTTTTTCATGCAACAGGCGTGGACCTATTTACCTTCCTCTTTATCCACGAAAAACCTGGTCTGGGCATTTATTCATAAATCCCCCAAATCTACACTTATAGAAATGTCCTGGGTTAAGTTTAAGAAATTAATTTTCACCTCTGAAAATGGAAGCTTTTCTTAATGGTGTTCCATTATCTCCTAGCTTTTAGAAGTTATCCTTCTCTTTTCCTTGGGTCTTTTGGGAAATGATGTAGGCCAGTTGTAGGGTGGGGTTGGGAATTTCATATCACTTTGTGCCTACATTAATAACAAATAATCAAATAATGGATAGTTAAATTAAAGATGAAACTAAGGATCCATGAAAACAAAAATTTGCAAAAGAGGTAAAAGAACACAACAACTTCCTATGAATTATGTTTTTGCCTCTTGAAGGCTTATAAGAAATTACTTGATGTTTATTACAAATTGCAGTAGCATTTTGTACAACAGTTTTGCAACATAAAAAATCAGACCTCTCCCCTCACGTTTATAAGCTTTGATTTGTCACCATCACCTATCTAAGCAGGTACCTATTTTTCCTGATTTCAGATGCAACAAAATAGATATTAATACAATTAAATTGAACATAAATATGTCCATATGCTTTAATATCCTTTTTAACATTACCTAAGTACTGTGACAAGCAAAAAGGTTGTTGTTGTTTTTTAATTTTAACCCGAGATTTTAACAGCCCTGCTAGAGTTAAACTTCTTAAAAATCTCAAAAGTAGGCGTTTCACAACTTTTTCCTAAATTTAAGTAGTTGAAGTATCAAGCTTCTGCTTTAACCAGAAGTTATAGTAAAGGTCCTAAATACCTATTGACTTTTAACTATCATTTAGACATTGTGTTTATGCATACTAAACTACTACATTTGCACCTTCCTCATTTTAAAGATGTAGCAATTTAAACACACATTGGAATCTTTTCATAAAAGCCTAATTATGTTCCTTGCTTTTAAAACTGCAAACTGGTAGTATATACATCACTGGTTTATGTGGAAAAGTAATTGACAAATGGTTTCCTATATAAACGCATGTTTTAAATAGCCTTGAACTCTTTTTTTTTTTTTTGCCCTGTACTTTTATGTAAATAAAATCAAGCAACTGTTTTTTATTAATTTGTTTTAGCCTCTTTGTCATATACACTGTACTCTTCCTGGCTTTTTTCTTTTTTATTTGTCATTTTTATTTGTATGGGTATTTTCTTTTACATTGTTTTTGTTTGTTTGCTTTCATTTCTGGGGTCTATGCCAAAAATTGGCTGTTAATAAATACTGACCTAGATAGTATTTTATAGAATGAGATGCTAAGTTTACCTTTGTGTCACATGTATCACTCTGTAGATACCTCATTAATCTTTAAAAATAACTTTTAAGTTTTCTCATAGATTATGTCAGAAAAATTATTAGTCAACTTCAATTCCATAAAATATATGTCATATTTTCTAACATTTTAATCTTGTGTGTTGCATTTTCTTCTAAAAACAGATATATATATATATATGTGTGTGTATATATATATATACATATATATATACATATATATAAAATTTATTTGTATTTAAAATTTTAGGATCCAATATTCAGAACATGCACAGTAAAAGTTAGACCATTTATAAAATACGTCTCTAATACAGGCTAAATATGCTAACCTTCTATTACTAGCAAAAAAAAAAAGAAAAAGAAGAATGTTTAAACATTCATTACAGGTTTAATTACAATTTCGGATGAGTTTTCGGACTCCATTCTGGCCATTCCACTTTAGCCATTCAGGCCATGCTGCCTTGTATTGTGTATTCAGCAGTTCCTATTAGACGTCTTCACAGTGACTGATTCTGCTGGGCTTGCTGACACCCGCTTCATGCATGGCCTGCTGTGCTGGGTGGAATATTTTTTCTGAGCTGCCTGGAACATTAAAGACATCTTGGCCATGTCAGTCTGTGTACAGTGTGTGTGTGTGTGTGTGTGTGTGTGTGTGTGTGTGTGTTCATGTGAGCACACATTCCTGAGCAAATCAGTATTAAATAAATGATTATGTGGTGTAGCTTTATATACATGTAAATTTTAAAATTTGAATAATGATGGATTTATAATTTATTACCTGCATATATTTTTAATAATTTTAGTTCAGTTAACATTAGCAACTTTCCTTTAGCTTTTATTGTCTGTGGTTATTGACACTAGGGGGCACTGCTTATCCTCAGTTGCATCTTACTTCAGGAAATGAGTAAAAATACTCAGCTGATTTCTGTGCTCCTACTTTAATTAACAATTGAATTTAGAGAACTCTAGGCTTTTTAATTCTTTGTTATTTTGGTTTTATTTCTAGTGCCTATATGTAGTGCTAACAAAGGGGGTGGAGCTATTGGTTCTTACAAACAAATACAGTATCCAGTGCCCCATACAGTAACTTTTTTCCCCCATTGGAAATGTCATTCTTGGCAAAACCAGAAGGGCAAGTTTGCCCAGTGATGAGGTTTAGATCCCTTGCCAGCTGTGCTTCTAGCCAGCAAGTGTGATGAACAGCTTTAGAAATCAAGTGAGAGAAAGCATTCAAGAGTTAGTGTGATTCATTTGGATAAGGTCAAGAGAAAGATAAGCAAAGCGTAAGAATGAAGAGCACAAATAGCAATAATTTGTACCTTTTTGCTTATATAATTTCAGTGATCCTGTTTGTAATTTTTAAGCACGTACTTAGTTAAAAAGTGACCTGCAATTCTTCTAAAGTATTTTAAAGACTGTAATTAAGCTTGTATTTTAGGTGATCACTTAAAACTAAGTAGAGAAAAGTGGATTCATTACCATTCATAACTATATTTATAGATTAGAACTGTGGCCACTAGTTGATCATCCAATGACAACATAATTACCTAAACTTTTTCAATTCACGATTATCATTTGATCTTCAAAATACAAAGGTTTGTTCTGTTTGTTATTTTTAAGAATCTTAATGTCTATTTTAAACCTAAATACTTATGTTTCACACTAAGGAACTACCTCTAACTTTTAAAGACATTAATGACTTTGTTATATTTTTGAAATAAAACTCTGTCCTCTTGCTGTCCCCCCTACCCAAAGGTGGAAAGCAATCATAGCCTATACAATAAAGAAAACTATTTTTCTCTGTTCTCCTAATTAATCAGATCCATGAGAGAACTAGTAAAATTCCATATTCTCCTCTAGAGTTACAGCCATACATCATATAGAAGAAAATATGCAATTAGATCATGCCGTTTTTATTAGCTAAAGATATTGATTTTTAACATGACTAATTAGAATAAAGTATTTTCACAGATCTTAAAGTTTTCATGGCATACATTTTACATCCTGACCAAAAGGGATAAAAATATTGTTAGTATGATGAAGCTTGGTCTGAACACCAATAAAATATCTCAGCATAAACACATGGGAAGTTTTAAATAAAATTTGTAAAATACCTTTGCTTCATGGTACCCCATATTGGGTTCCACTCAATGCGTATTATAAGGAGAAATTATTAAATTTTTTTCGAAGAGAAATGGATATGTGCATTATTGTAGGTTGATTTCTTTCTTTTCTAATTTTCCAAGTGGTTTCTCGATGTTTATTGAACAACATATACTTTTAAATATATTCAGTGGCTAGTTTGATATGATTTCTTGGGGGGGGGGAAGCTTTCAAGGTTAATACACAGTTCACAGAGAAATATTATCTGTTATTTTTCATACAAGTATTTTTCAAATTATTTCTGTATAACATTGTAAGAGCATTAGCTAATTTAGCCTCATCTCTGATCTTCACTAATAGATTTATCACTTACTAAAAATAGGTACCACCTAGTTAGACCTTACCAGTCCGTAAACAAAACACTGATTAGTCAATATGGGGCAGCTTTTGTTATAGTCCCCATTTTATAATTTGAAATGTTATTTTCCTAGTACTCACCACCTACAAGCAATCAGATGCTAGCCCATTTATAATAGGCTTTTCTCCTCCTAGGAGGACATTGCTTTTGGCTATAAAAAGTTAATTTCAGATCCTGATATACTTGCATTAATTTTTGAGACAGTGGCTGGGTGTAGTACAGCAAAAGAGTAACACGAACATCACACCAATGTGTGTGCTGTAGCTAATCGTTTATTACCTCAAGCCAGGGAAGCAGTGTTAATGTGAAGGCCGCAGTATGTCTATGGAAAAGATGGAGACTGACAGAAAGGTCTTAGAAGATGGCCTTGTAAAGGTCTTGAAAGAGGGGAACAGGAAGAGAGAAAAATAATAGCAACACTATCGGAAGAAATACATTTTAATACTTACAGTGCTGGACATCTTTGGAATGTTTTATGATTAAAACAAATTATTATCTTGAATAACAGACCCCGTCCTCTCTTCAAACATCTTTGCTTCAGAATGGGAAAGCTCATTGTAGTGTTATCTTTGCAGAACCATAAGTGTTCTCTAAAAAACATATGACTGAGATGTTCATCAGCTGGGATGTTTGCTGTAATTCACCAATAAATTTGAATAATTTGACACAATTTCTGACAAAGATGAATGTTTCCACATTCATTTCCATAGTAAGGCAGTATCTACATGAAGAAACCAGTTTGACTGACTTTACCTGCCATATTGACCAGAAAAAGAACAAAACAATAGCTATTTAGTCCACAGAATTAAAGCAGTTTATGTGTACAAACTACCTTGGTGGCTTGCCATCTCCAAAACTTGCATTAGAGTATGTCTGTCACTTTGGAACCCATAGTATTACAAGGAAGCAGAGCACTAGGATACATCACCAAGGAACTAATGGCACGTGTGCTTTTAGGTAGTACAGAGTGGCACAGAATAAAGGAGAGGCATTATCATTTGGGGGATTTTGAGTTATAGCTGGGCCAATCCCATGTCTTTCAGAACTAGAGGTTATATCTAAGTCATTTCTTCTTTTTCTCATCTGTACAGAAAGGAAATGGACTGTGTAATTTCTAATGTCTCTAACAACTTTTCCATTCTTTACTTCAATATTGTAGGTAGAGCCACATCAGCATTAATTAATATTTACTGGTTTCAGTAAGCTCTGATGCCACCTGTAAATTCATTCTTTTCTATAAAAGACCGTAAGAGATATTGCGATGCATTCATGACTCTTATTAGAATGTACGTTTTAAGGCATTAGGGTCTAACTCACCCACTCCCACACGCCATTAAAAAGTGGTGTCAATATCAAATTAATGTCTGGAAACATTTAATTTGAGTACTGGAAAATTCACCAATGAGGTTTTTTTTTTTTCTATGTGAGGAGGAAAATGACTAATAGATCATAGTACGTGCTGGAGCTTGTGTAGGAAGAGACAGACTTAGGGAAGCTTTGCTTTTGCTGACAACTCAGTGACAGAAAGTAGTATGGTAGATTTCATCATGACACCCACAGTGAGGGATGGCAGGTTGGGTTCTTGTGAAAGAGGGTTAGGATCAGAACTATGGAAATTCAACATTTGTTCCTCATGCCTATGCATTGTCTTCTTTTGTGATCTGTCTGTGGCAGTATCTTTTTTTCTGCGTCTTGTTACACTCCTGATTATGATAACCTTCCCTACAAGGAGTCACTGTTTCTTTTTTGCCTAAGATTTCTTCTTTGAACTTCTCTTGAATGTCATTCGCAGGCCTCCCTTCAGACACATTGATGTTTTGTAGATATTTGACCTCCATTCTTTCATACATATATGCCTAGAAGGACAGCATAGAAACTACCTACCAATTGACCACTTCCCCTTTGCCTTATCTCTTCAATAAAGTTTTTCTGAAAGCACCTCTCTTCTTCTCCCATTTCCGCACCATGTCTGTTTCACTGAGAATCTCACCACGTAAAACCTCTGTGTAGTTCTGTTTTGTACATTGTCTTTTATATTATTCACACTCAGGAAGATAGTGTAAGAATTTCAGTCGGCAGTGCTGTCAGTCTGTCGCCTTTCATGCACTACTCTAAAATTGCAAAAATGTAAATGGAGTAATTAACCTGCTATGAAACAGTGACATATAATTGAATTTCTAAATGAGTGAACTAGTGACTCTATTTTATATCTTTGCCATTTTAGAGGATTACCTGTTGGCTAAACTGGTTACTTAACAAAAGGTGTGATGTAACAAAAATTCTGCTTCCTACTGTAATAAATGCTGAAGCTTATTAAACATCGTGTACTGTGCTGAGTTTATTTATTTTAGATTTCTTACTGTTTGAATTATTTCATATTCATGTAACTGAGGCAATATTTAATGATAATGGAATATAGACCCTAAATTCCTGACTCAACTAGTGGAATCTCCCCCAAAGAAGTGCTAATGAACAGCCACGTGAAGGAATTTTAAAACACAGCTTGGAGAATAATTCTCCTTCATTCACACATCAACCCTTCCTCGGTATAAATTTTTCACTGCCATCTTGCATCAGAGCTGTCATCAGGTGTCTAAATGATAGGTTTCAGGGTTCTCTTCTTCCTGTTAGTGATCTGAAGTGCTACTCCAGCGTTTGCCATTACAGTGGATGTTGATAGAGGACACTTAGTGTATAGTGACTGTTGTTTATAGTTCACTGGTATATGAACTCAGAAGTGCTCTTTTACTACAGTTTGTATACATGCTCTATCTGTGAGGTGAAGATGTAGCCATATACGTAAATACCTACTTTCATTCCAGCCCTATCTTTTCTTCCTTTTAATGTTTACATGGTTTTGTGCAGTAAATATAATCCTAAAAAGTCCGATCTCAAATGAATCTATTTCTTTTTTTTTTATGTTTGTTTATTTTTGAGAGAGAGAGAGAGAGAGTGTGTGTGTGTGTGTGTGTGTGTGTGTGTGTGTGCACGAGCAGAGGAGGGGCAGAGAGAGAAAGAGACAGAGGATACAAAGCAGGCTTTGCACTGTCAGCACAGAGCCCAGTGCAGAGCTGGAACTCACAAACTGTGAGATCATGACCTGAGCTGAAGTCAGACATTTAACCAACTGAGCCACCCAGGAGCCCCTCAACTGAATCTATTTCAAGCCATTTATTCCCACAGACTTACTTTATCACTTCAGAAATGTGATATGTGCTTTCATAAGAAAAATGATTCCAACATATAATCAGAATCATCTTTTAATACCCTAACTTAAAGTATCGTCCTCTATTTGTTGGTCAGTAGAGTTTGCATTTAAACAGCCCTCATAGGTAGTTGAATAGAAATTTCTTCCAGCAACAATATTCACTTGAATGTTTAAGCAGGCACATAAGCTCCAAGTACTTAGCATAACCTCCCAGGTAGAAGAGCCATCTGGAGATTCTTGTCCAAATATCGTCAAACCATGTAGGAAGTCTGTGACTTCTGCTTACTATAATGATGTCACTTTCCCCTTAAAAATGGGTGTCAACCTCTTCCCAATGTTTGATAACTCTCATAACTCACAGTTGATTAACACATCTGGTTTTAGGAATATTTGCGTGGTCTTGCTTTCCTGTATCGATGGGTCAATGCCTACACTAGAATCTAAAAGTTAACAGTCCCCTTCCAGTTTATGCCGCACTTTTTTACATAAATCTGAGCCCTGCATTTGAAGAAATATGGTCAAATGAAGATTACCCTCAATTCCTAGAAGCAAAAATTCAGAAACATCTCAGGACATGGAGTAACTAAGATCTTGGAAAGAATAAAAATCTTTTAAGTGTCTTTATTCAATCCCCAAATTTAGATAGCACAGTCTTTATTTATATCATCAAGGCTGCCATTTGAAAAGCCAACCCAACTACTTTTACAGTGAAACTTCCCTGTTCGTGCACACCCTTCCTTTTTCCCTTCCAACACCGCCAGGTTTGAGTTTATGATGGCAGACACTAAGTGACTATTGCATACTTTATTTGAAGTTTGGGGTTATTTTGCACTCAGATTTGAAATCAAAAGTATACCTTGCTTTTCTGACATACACATTTCATTTGAAATCCAAGAAATCAAATCATTCCCAATGGGTTTGTAAGATAATGTTTGAATTTTGTGATTTTGATGTCTTTATGCTTTTTAATAGTCAGTGTGTCTCCATATTTTGACTTTGTGTTTTTCCTTTAGAATCTTTAGTTGGGGGATAATGCAAAATTTGACAGGATAGATAATATGGAATTAGATTGTGAGAGACCTAAAATCCAAGAGGAATTTACTTGATCTCATAGATATTAGTGAGTTAAATCATAATGCAATCTTGAGTACACAAATACTAAGTGCTAGGCAGATTAGAAGGACGATTTAGATTTGAATGGACAGTAGGCTAATGCTTAATTTCAGTTACGGCCTGTGGTGGACATTGTGATACACTGCCCACTTACTCCTTCAATAAAGGATTCTGTTGCCCCCACTGTTAAGAGTGCTTTCGGGGCACCTGGGTGGCGCAGT
Source organism: Prionailurus bengalensis (assembly GCF_016509475.1). Lineage (NCBI taxonomy): Eukaryota > Metazoa > Chordata > Mammalia > Carnivora > Felidae > Prionailurus > Prionailurus bengalensis. Next base: position 156,688,011 of record NC_057343.1, on the reverse strand, counting down.
CGGTTAAGCGTCCGACTTCAGCCAGGTCACGATCTCACGGTCCGGGAGTTCGAGCCCCGCGTCAGGCTCTGGGCTGATGGCTCGGAGCCTGGAGCCTGTTTCCGATTCTGTGTCTCCCTCTCTCTCTCTGCCCCTCCCCCGTTCATGCTCTGTCTCTCTCTGTCCCAAAAATAAATAAACGTTGAAAAAAATTTTAAAAAAAAATGTATAAGAGTGCTTTCATAAGACAGGGATTGACTTGGCTGCTGTGGGGGCTCATATTCAAAGACAGAACAGTATGGGTGATTAAAGGCCAACCCATCTAGGCCCAGCTTAGAATGACTCCAAAGGGTCATTCTAGGTGCAGAGCTTCCCTGGGGTTGTATGAGATGATCGTTGGACTTCCATCTCACCTTGACTTCTCTCTCTGCCTATTCCTGCTTTGTTTTACCCCCTACACCTTCCTCAGATGTTGGTCATCCTTTGTGAACATCCTGCATGCTGAATTCCATTTCAGAGTCTGTTTCCTCAGGAATCCAACCTACAATATGGTCTGTTTCTTAATGCTCCAAACCAGACATCACTCTAACTTGCTAACCATCACTTTCCCTTATCTATTGCATTTCTGTAAATAGCACCTCTGTTTGTTTCACAAGTAGTTTCTGAGCACTTAGCATAGGTCAGTCATTGTGCAGGGAATGGTGATGTGTTGCTGACTTGGCAAATATGATCCTGCCCTCATGGAGCCTCCATTTCAGTGGGAAAGAAAGACCGTGAACTAATCCTTACCACTGTAACAAGTATTTCAAGAGAGAACATTTAAGATATTGTATACAGATAGCCATGATGTAAAGACATGGGATTTGGAGTTAAAAGATGTAGCAGTGCCAACTTAGTAACTATGTGATACGGGCAAGTCATGTTCTCTAAACATCAATTTCCTCATGTAAAAAAAACAGGTACATAATCCTTCAGCTACCAATGTACTTAAAAAGAAATTGTTCTATACACACACACACACACACACACACACACACACACACACACACAGACAAACACTCAGAATGTTAAAGGGCTCTACAGAACTTACCTGAACATGCCTTCCTTCCTAAATTGGGAGTTCTTCCCAAGGGTCAGAAATCATGTCTTCCTCAACTTTGTAGTAATAGTGCATTACCTAAAACAGCTGATAAATTACAATATTGCTTTCCCTGTTTATTCCAGGTAACAGAGTATACAGTCCTTAAGATAAAGTAATTGAAACTTGAATTTTTTACAAAAATATTTTTAAAGTTATAAAATAAGTTTGAAAAACTTTAGTAGAATTTAAAACACACCAAACATCTACGTAGAAATTCAAAATAAAGATTTCTTTTTTCCAGGTCTAGTGAGGTATAATTGATGACTGAAATTGTATATATTTAAGGTATACAACCTGATAACCTCGATATCTGTATACATTGTGAAATATTCACCACAGCCAAGTCAGTCAACATATCCATCACCTCACACCTGACTAATGTAAAAGCTTTTAAGAAAAATTTGTTAAATAACATAATCTCCTATACTCTGGTTATCTATTATATATCTTTGTGGTAAGAAACCTTATCTCTTTACCTTTCTTTTTCCCAGACCAAAATAAAATGGTGTGCTTTAAAACGAGTGTGTTAACACTTTCTCAGCCAGATGTGTATTCCTTGCTTCTGCCTGACCTAATGAAATCTTTTGCCGCAAGTTTTTAAACCATTCAGTGATTGACAAATTCTGTATATACAAAAGTATCTCTGGCATATGCCAATTGATAAAGGCTCATAAGTGATTTTTATTTAATTTTTTTTAAGTTCATTTATTTTGAGAGAGAGAGAGCGCACAAGCAGGGGAGGGGCAGAGAGAGAGGGGGAGAGAGAGACAGAGACAGAGAGACAGAGAGAGAGAGAGAATCCCAAGCAGGCTCTTCACTGTCAGCACGGAGCCTGACACAGGGCTCGAACCCACGAACTGCAAGATCACGGCCTGAGCCAAAACCAAGAGTCTGATTCTTAACCGACTGAGCCACCCATTCGTCTGTCATAAGTGATTTTCAAACTGAGTATTGTGAACATGCTTACTACTTATTTGTATCAGAAACATTTCTGGGTGTATCGTACATTTATAAGGTTTTAATAAGTTTTCTCATTTTTCCATCTAAGACTATGTATTGTCACCAGTTAAACATCTCCTTTGCCAAGCCTGCCCCAGTTTTTTAGACTGGCAGTGTTTAGTTCTTACTTACATCTTTTTAATATATCCACTTGATTTATGTTCATTATAATTTTTAAAGCTATGTTTTATAACATCCTGCCTTCTTATGATCAGTCTTATGACATTACATCGTAAAACATTTTAATCAAAGAAATCACTTTGATGAATCCTTACACTGTTTTCTTAATATGTGACCTCTTTTATTTTTTTCCTTACAATTAACTTGCCACTTTCATGATTGATGAAGTTTTTCAAACTGTTGCCTTTTTTCTGTCGCTATGTATTTTTTGTAAAGCACTGGTCATCTTTGCCAGTTCCCAGATTGTCAATCACTTGTATTTGTTTGTTTGTTTGTTTGTTTTCATTTTCTTTTAAACCTACCTTCCATGTATGCTTTTTTTTGTCCCTGTAGGAGCCTGCACGTGGCAGCATAGTCTAGGCAGAAAAGGAAAAGGAAGTTATTACTGCTCTCTTCTGGCCACCTACAATACTAAATCATAACTTGCCATTCCCTAACTGGTGGCTGGAGACTTATCTTCATAAATACATGTGACCCAAGAAGTTTCAGTTTACATACCCTATCCCTTGGGGTTCTTGCCTGTGGAGAGCCTTTTCCTTCCTGAAATTAGACAAAGGTTGTAAGAATTGTAGCTAGGGCTTCAAAGCACAGGAAAAGAGAATGTTGTCTTATCCTGTTGCTACCGTGGAGCTCCAGCTGGCCATGTTTATCTACCCAGGGTGTGAAGCTGTATGTCCGTCTGTGAGGGGCTCAGCACAGCGCTAAGGCTTGCCCTTAAATTTTAAACTTAGGAACTTCTGGAAATATTTCTTGTATGTTTTCCTACATGATTATTTTTATAGTGATAACTTTATAGCTTTGGGGTATATGCTTAAATTGTTGAGCATTGAAACTTTGTAAGATCTACCTGTTTGCTAGAGTAACATTGAACTTCTGTTGTATATATAGTGACCATATAATTTATCATCCAAACTAGGATACTTTTAACAGTGGAAAGAGACATGACTGATAATTATGCCAGGGCAGTAGTTATGAACCAGGAATGTCCCGGGCTAATTAGAATGTGTAGTTATCCTATTTATACCTAATCATTGTCTCTACAATCATTTAAGCAAGCCCAAATCGCTTTACATAATTAAGGGATGGAGCAGGGGATGTAGTAGTTGTAGGACACACAACTGCTAACCAATTTGTGCAAATGTTGATATCACTGAAGAGTACATAGATAGCATATTTAAAAGGAAGAGCAGATTTCAGAAATTTAAAATGAATGTCAAGGTAATAATGATAGCAGCTGACAATATTGATTGCTCCCATGCTTTGTCTCAGTTGTCCTTCGGTGATCCTATGAGGTAACTACTACTATTATTATTCCCATTTTTGTATTCTCATAATGATGAACCAAAAATTAAAATTTAGGGACAAGGAGTTCCAAAGCTCATGCATGCTTTTAACTGCAACACTATGCTGCCTTCCTCCTGACATACTTTGTATCTCTGTGATTGTCTTCTTTTTTTTTTTAAATGTAGTCAGCTATACTTCCTCTATGTAGGAAACAAAGTGGTACAGGGACTCGCTGCCAGCTTGGCACTGCTATGCCACGGCTCCATGCTTTGTTGCTGGCCCAAGTAATTCTGAAAGGGCTCACTGATGGCAGGAAACGAGAGCTGCCACAGTATGGCCTCACCAATTCTGTTGTAATTTTTAAGCGCATAGTGCTATTACAGGTCCAGTGTTCTGATTACAAGATCTTAAACAAACACAATAAGCACCTCTTTCTATTTCTCGGCCAGGTAGTTTTAGAATTACTGAACCATGTACTCTAAAGCAAAACCAGCCTGTCATAAGTTTCTTCTCTTTCATGGACCTGTGTCTTTTTAAAAACCAGTATTTGTCATTAAAGGTATTCTTGGGTAAGCTTCTGTTACCTTTTACACTGAGAAAGGCTAGTTTACAAATATGGAGTAGTTTGTCTGGTGTGTTTTTATGGTATCATCTATTATAATTGTGTACTATGTGCCACATCCTCCACTAGTCGCTTTATATTCGGTTCATTTCAACTCAAAATAACTCTATGAGTTAGATGTATTTACCATCTCCCTCTTACCTGTGATGCAACTGAGACCCAGAAAAAATTGAAATAATTCACTCAAGGGATCATTGCCGGAAGCGGCAGAACAGGGATTTGAAACAAGGGAATCTGATTCCAAAATCCTTGAACCTAACCACTGCATCCCTTATAAAGACTGCTTACTCGAAAGTTTCTACTTTCCAAAAAGAAAAAGAAAAAGAAAAAGAAGGAGAAGAAGAAGAAAAAAAAAGAAGTGAATGCAGATTAGAAACGTGAACTGAGTAGCATGTGAGAGCTGAATGTCACAGTTGTCTGGATTTCCTGCTGGGCAGTTTAGTCTTCATATTTCATCTACTGAAGTGTGTATATTTCACTGTAATCACTAGAGGTACTTCAAGGGCCTTGGGTGACAGGACCGAGGTTTCAATATTGTGGCAAAGGTGATATTTGTTCTGTGAATAGCACACTATTGGGATTGACATGTACAAAAGAATCTTCAGGAAGACATTAACAGAAAAGACTCTGCCAAACCCAGCATCGGCTGATTAGTCATCTTGGCCCAACATACATTTCCAACCCAGTGGGCCTGATAGCACACAGGGCAGTGTGCCATGAGCCAGGAGATGTACAGGCACAAATGTAAAGTGATGGGAGAGGTTCGTGGTAAAGTATCATGGCTTATCAAACTACATAAAAACTACACTCAACTAGAAGCACTGAGTGTAATTATAATCTGCACAACAAAAATGTTACAAGGTGCCACATTTTCACACTTTTCAAACCTTTGAAACAGCTTAATCCGCAATCTTAACTCCAGGAGCTCGAGAGGGAGCTAATCTATTTATACACACACACACACACGCACACACACAGACACACACGCATTTTTAAAAGACATCTCAACTGTGCTATTAATCAGAGTGATGATTCATTCATGCTCATGCAGTAGTAATGATCCTCAGATTTATAAATGTGCAGTAGTATCAGATCCTAATCTGATGGAAACATGCATTATTTGATTTTCTTTCAGAATATTCTTTCCTGTACAAGCGATTCACATGCTGTAACCCTCACAGTGCATATGTGTAGCACATGTCAGAATTTTAAAGGAAGGTAGTGACTTTTGCTGATGAAAGACATTAAGACATTTCCCTCAAAAACATGTTTAAAACATATTATATATGCTAATATAGATACGGACCTGTATGCACCTATCACATCCCTACCCCCAACTCACACTGCCTTCTTTCTGGAGGCCCCCTTGGACTTTAAAATCTAAGATAATTTATTCTGAGCACTATAGCTGCTGGGCCACAAATATGGGAAAATGAAATAATGCACTTCTTTTAGGTTAGGGTGAAGACAAACCCAATGCAGGGTTCACTTCTTTATGTTGAGAGAACTGAACCTTGTGTTGGGTTGGATTCATAATTTCCAAAACCCAAGACCCTCAGCTAGAGATAAGAAACTACTTCCAAAGACTCATGGCAGAGTGTCTCTCTAACATGAACATCCCCCTGCCTTCAAAAGCTTATCGTCTAAGCTAAGACAAGTGGACAGCAACTTTTTAACTTAATTTGGTAGAAGTAAAGGAGTCTGTGCTTTCCTTTTCTAAAAGTAGTTCATGATAGATGTGTGGGAAAAATGAAATAGGTACAGAAAGGGAATAAAGAAACTTTTAAAGGGACATGAACATTTGGATTTGGCCAGGTACCTGTGAAGATCGTAGGCAGGTCCTTCCTCTGAGGGCCTTGCAGAAAGCATGGTGAGGGGAGGTATGTGGACAGAAAAGATCTGTGTGATTTCGGGGGAGAACATAGTGCACATGGAGGGGAGCAAGGCTGGCTACTGCTGACAATGGCCCTCCCACACCACACCCCCCGTCCCCTGATCTTCATCTCACCAAATACTCTTAGGGTCTGATAGGCTTTCTTTTCTTGTTACAGTTACTTAATGTTTAAAATCTTACTCTAGAAAAAAAAAATAATACAAACTCCAAATATTTTAAGAGTATGATGAGCCTGTATACAGATGGTATATGTTTTTAATCTGTTCAAAGTACTTCATATTTATTGGGTTAGTTAAGCTTTTGTCAGACTAGGAACACTCAATATGGGGAAGAAAAGAGCAAATTAATTTTGTAGAAGCTAAGATGAGAGGACTAGGAAGAGATAAATACAATTAAGAAAGGGAGACAGTGACTCAGCCACTCAGTGACTCAGTCTTGATTTCGGCTCAGGTCACGATCTCACAGTTCATGGGTTCGAATCCCACATCGGGCTCTGTGCTGAGAGTGTGGAGGCTCCTTGGGATTCTCTCTCTATGCCCCTCTCCTCTCTCTCTCTTTCAAAAATAAATAAATGTAAAAAAAAGCGAGGGGGCAAAAATATCAGGTGGCAGCATCAAATACTTTGTATTTTCAAATCATCAGTATGTTTTAAAGAAATATTTAATTTTCCCTCTTATCCCAGACATCATTTTACTTTAGAACTGTAACAGTAATTTTTAAATGCTGCTGATAGTCTGCTTTAGCACATGACTGATTTCTATGTTGGTATGATTTTTAGAATTTCAACATTCTTTACTGATCTGGATTTGAATTTCTTTAACCATTTTTAAATGTCCAAGTCAATGAAATACTGTGTTACTGAAATACTGTAAAGAAAAGGAGATTAATCAAGTGAGTTCATTTATGTAAGAGCATTATGATATATTACTGAGAAATAGACCCCATGTGACTTTCATGAAAGAACACAGGACTTAAAGGCAGGGACAATGCAGAGTTGTGTCATTTTGTATCTGTGTGGCCTTTAACCAATTTCTCAGTCTCAACCAGTTTCCTCCTCCACAAATGGGAAAAATAATTCAAGTTTTGTATATATTTCAATATTATTTAAGAATAAAATAAGAATGATTATTCATTTTGAAATTTATGAAGTCCTACTCAGATGTAAATAAACATTGTACACACAAATAAAAATAAATAGTATCTTAATTATAATTTTATCATACATAGCCTCTTAAGCCATGAAGCTTTGAGATGTTGATGTCTAGGACATCAAATTTTTTTATCACTTTTATTCAACTATTGATACCACACTAAAGACATTATAACAAAAAATGGAAGGTCATCCTTTATTTTTGAAAGATTGGTATAGGTGTGAAATTGATCTTCATTGTTTGAAGCGTTCACTTAGCAGGTACTTCAAAGTTCATCCAAGACTATATGGGAACATTGAAATTACAAGGTCTTATTATTTTTAGAGACTAAAATCCTTTTAAGAATCTAATGAAAGGTTAGGACCCTCTGCCAGAAAAATATTCCTATCACGTACAGACAGAATTTTGCAAGGAATTTCAAAGGAGTTCCTATCCATGGATCCTAATAAAAACCACCTTGCACCTCCACCTGTTCTATGTTCTATCTAGAGTCTGTCTCTTAAACAATCTTGATTCCTGTGTTCGCCCTACCCCATCATTGCTATTCTCCAGCATTCTTCATCAGTGCTCACTCCCAGTGGAGGCAGTAAGAGAGGGAAGGGCTATGAACCAAGCTAACACATACAAGAATCCAGAGGCTTTGGACAGAAATGGCAGTTGCAAGTACCTTCAGTGAGGCTAGAATAGAGGTAAATTAATCCAAAGAACTAAACTGTTAAGATTTTCACCAATTTACAATTCTACTACTCCTACTAAACAGTCGAATATTTGAAATTCTTTGTACTGGGTTCATTTGTAGCCCGCTCTTCTTTGAGATCCTCTAGAATTTGACCACTCTTCACCTCTAGTAATATAATGTGAAAGTGATTTTTATACTGTAAAGGACTAAAACTGTATAAGAGATATCATGCTCGATTCTGTGAAGAAAAGTTACACAGCGTCACATCCATTGTGTGAAATGTCAGCCAGATGGAAAAACAGACCAAAGGTTTTTTTCTCTGATAGTCCATCTAACAACTGTATATTTTTCCAAGTTTGGAATTTTAATTACCACATTTCCTGCTTTTCCACTAAATCCTCAGCCTGTTTGACTCTTAATTTTATGTCGTTTCACAAATGGCTTTCCATATTCTGTGTCTTTAGATAACGCCACCTTACAGAAGTCAGCATTTGTTAACAACAACCACAACAAAATCCAGGGCAAATAATTTAAAATGCAGACATATTCTTAGAATACCAGAAGAGCATGCTCTTGTTTTGTAACTTTAGCAACAATCGCTCTAGATCTCTAAAAGTGTTAACTGTTTAGAAAATGAGAGTAAGGACATGTAGCTTCTTCATGAGCCAGGTGAATTCACTGTTGTGGAATTTTGAGTTCTACTATCTGATGTCAGTTTAAATTTTTATATTCTAGTGCCAACATGATCCATGACAATCTATTCTTTAAGGTAGTTTTATTTTTTTATTATATTTTAATTTGAGTGTCATCGATACACAATGTTACATTAGTTTCAGGCGTACAACTTAGCAGTTTGACAAGTTTATACATCATGCTATGCTCACCACAAGTATAGCTACCATCTGTCCCATTACATTGCTATTATAATGTCATTGACCGTGTTCCTTATGCTGTGTTTTTTATTCCCATGACTTACCCATTCCATAACTGGAGACCTATCGCTCCCTTTCCCCTTCACCCATTTTGCCCAACCCCCTGCCTCATCCCCTTGGTTTATTCCCTATACTTATAGTTCTTATTCTGCTTTTTGGGTTTTTTGTTTTGTTTTGTTTTGTTTTGTTTTGTAGATTCTATTTATGAGTGGAGTCATACGGTATTTGTCTTTCTCAGTCTGACTTATTTCACTTAGCATAATACCCTCTAGGTCCATCCATGTTGTCTCAAATGGCACAATCTCATTCTTTTTTATGAACGACAGTCTATTTTTAAAATAAAATCTATAAGGTAGCAAACTACTTAATAATGAATGTGAAGTACTGAATTAGAGTATTATTTTATGCTTTTAAAAATATGGTTGATATTGCAAGATGAATTTTTGCAGTTACATTATGATGTTGATAAGCAACATTGATTTTAAGATTTCTACATTATATAAGCAGAAAACAAAAGGCCTAAAGATTTAAGGTGTGGAAATTCTGCTGAAGCAGCATTAACAGTGAATTCGATTCCCATTAGGTAGTGTTCAGTGAGAGGGGATGTGCCTATGTAGGGTTTGAAGACATTTAAAACAGAGAGAGACATTTTTCATTCAGAATGCCAACAGGCATCATTTGGTATCAGAAGCCTGGCTTTTCAACGTTCACTGTATGAGCTTTCATCACCACTCAGAAGTCTCACTGTTTTAAAATGCGGTTATATATTTTTGAGAGACAATTCATAGAAATTAATAGCAAATGATTAAGAAATTGCTCTTTTTAGAGGGAGAAAAGACATTTGATGCCAAGAAACAGTGAGGGCATGGCTATGAAATTTAGGGCTACTGCTTCCTGATTTAAGTGTAATTTTTTATTAAGCTTTCTTATGCTTGTGTCCATCAGAGTCCCTAGTCTTAGTAGATTAAAACCTCTCATGATTCTTTCGATGTGGAGCTATTATTTTTCACTTTCTTTATCTTGCAGACGACTGATGAATTCTTCAGTTTTCTTTAAGCCAAATGGCTCTTTTTTAAGTTTCAGAACCATTTAATTTTATAGAAATAGCATTCTAAAGAAAAAAGTTAGAGTGTAATACTGTAGCGTGTCAACGTGAAGAAATACATTAGAAAGCCAAATGATATTGATGGGCTTTGAAGAGAAAGATCTTTGTGGGCACTTAAAACACCAAGGAATTACAAGACTGTGTTGAAGAGCAGGCTAGTTAAATTGGAGAAGTCAAAGCAAGACATCTTTCATTACTGACATGCCATCTACTGAAAATAAGTAGAAGTTAGTCCTAAGTAGCTAACAGTGAGCCCCGGGTGCTAACTTCCCTGAAGCACTGAAATAGGAAGTGGTGGAAGAAAGTTGTAAAAGAAACCCTCAGGGATTCCTCCTTTTTCCCCCTGTGATCCCTTTAATCCTTGAATTGTCAAACCGCATGGAAAATAATAGAGCTGCGTAGTTCTAAGACTTAAGTGGTATTATCTTTTTAAAAGAAAATATTAGGTCTTTTCACATCTCTGGACAAGAACAGGGCATGCGTTTGGTACAGAAAAGAGTAACTTTGAACAAGAGATGCCTGTTACTTTTTCAGTTTTAATATATTATTATCTATGACTAAGCAGGCTGCACCCAGTAGGGAAAAAAATTATAGCCAATATTTTATTTTCCTTTTTTTGAAACAGATGATTCAACGAGAAGCAGATGTAAAAAGTAAGGTAACTGCTGTGGCGTTGACAGACTCTGTTCACAATGTGTGGCATCAAGAAGCAGGCAAAACGATTCGAGAATGGATGAGAGAGGTGAGACGAGATTTTTTTTCAATGCTGAGATGAATGAGTGAGAGCCTTTATATCTTGAGCCCCCACCAACTTATATCACCTCCCGCCCCCAAACTCCCTTTCTAGAGGCGGAACATTTAGAGAGAATATAAAAAAGTAGACACGCTTGAAATAATAATAGAAAACCCTTCTGAAGAACAAATGTGTTTCTGAAAGCCCTTCTCCCTTTTTTTGGCTTTCTGTAGCATGTTATGTATGCATATAGTATACAGTAGGAACTTGGGCTAAAGAAGGTCATGATCTGTTAGGAGATTATTATTCTCTGATTTTTTAATTTTTCCACCAGCTATTTAACATTGGTGCAGCTCAGTTACAGGAAAGTAGCTTAATGTACATTGGGTCTCACCCTTTTCTTGAAAGGTGGTCAGTATGTGACACTTCTTAATGGATTGGCTCACTACTGCCAGTAGGGGGAGAAGTAAAAAGCTGATAGCGTTTTGCCAGATGGACCCTTGGGCCTGGAGAAACCTAAGGGCTGGTCATGGTCCAAGCTCAGGATAAGAAAACTTCTTTTACCACTCCTGAGGGCTAGTGAGCCTGAAAACTATCATGATTCGTTGAACATGCTCCTTTTTTTTTTTTTTTAACTTTCAACCTATTATTTCTTTTATTTTGGTTATAGATGTACAGCTGAAACTTCTTTTTTATTTATACTTATCTTTCTGATATTACAAGCAATTGACATCATCTATACCATGCTATATCACTTGTCCAGTCAAATCATATATTTCTTTAAATGAGAACTAGTTGACTTTCCTGATTTTCTCCCACTTGTTCTTAATAGAAAACCCAGACATTTATTCAGCAGACCTCTTACCATGGGTATGGTGGGCAACTTCTACCAGCCCTTATGGTGTGCTGTAAGGACTGGAGAGTTAGTGTTTGGAAAGAGTCTTGAATATATAGAAGGACTAAGCTGTATAATCCCATAGTGGTATAATCATAATATTACCAGTGTGTTTTCACTGTTGTTGTTATTCTTTCCATTAGAAAAAGGTTAGAGAGGGAGGGAGCCAAACCATAAGAGACTCTTAAAAAACTGAGAACAAGCTGAGGGTTGATGGGGGGGGTGGGAGGGAGGGGAGGCTGTGTGATAGGCATTGAGGAGGGTACCTGTTGGGATGAGCGCTGGGTGTTGTATGGAAACCAATTTGACAATAAATTTCAGATTTTAAAAAAAGAAGAAAAAGTACCTTCATGATGCAAAAATCTAAAATATTTTTACTCCATTCTTCATAATGTTATAAATATATAAAGGTGGACTTTTCATCTGTTCTAACATCCAGGTGATTTCTAACCACATTGCTTTTCATATTTCTCCTTTCACAATTTAGCCACATCCTTAATTATCTTCTCCAAGGGTCTAATTTTTTTTCAAGAGAAATTTTGTGTATTTCATGCCTATACTTTTTTTTTTGTCCGAGTGGGTGTGAAAACATCTCCCAGCATTATGTAAGTAGTAAGATTAATAAACGTACCTTTTCCCCCACATATAACCACTATGGAACTTAGTACTTGTCCCAAACTAGAAACATCCCTGTTCATCATTTCTTAATTGGAACTTCTTCATATCTCATTCCAGGTGACGAACATAACAAAATTTATTTTGATTTATTATGATTTACCGTAAGTTGTTATTCAAATTCCATTTAGTTAATGTACATTGTAATATTAGTTTCAGATGTACAATGTCGTGATTCAGCACTTCCATACAGCACTCAGTTCTCATCTGAGTGCACTCCTTAATCCCCATCACCTATATCACCCATTGCCGCCCCCCCTCCTGCCTACCTGCCCTTTGGTAACCAGCAGCTGCTTCTCTATAGTAGATTTATTTCTTCAACTGTTTGTAACGAAGACTGGAGTATGTGCTGCCTTCAAAAATCAGAATATATTAATCTATGCCTTTTTTCATCTGACTGAAATAGGCAATAGTTGAATTCATCTTAATTTAATCAGCACTGGCATTAATTTCTTTGTAAGCATAGCTTTTATTAAAATTTTTAATATTATATAACTTTATAAATGACCTATTCCTGAATAGTTCTTTTAATTCCCTCATTTATGCCTTAAGCATGAAATTGCATGAAGAGTTTTTTATTATGACATACCGAAATTCAGACTCTAACTCAGTCACTTACCTAAGTGTGTGATCTTGGCTAAGTTATTTAATCTCTTTGAGATTCAGTTTTTCATCTCTGAAATATGATACCTGCCTTGCAAGTACCGTTGGAAAATAGCATACATGAAAAAAAATGCATGGACATTGGTATTTTAAAGAAGTTCAATAAATCATAGTTCTTACTGTTGTTACCTTCTTGCCCGCAAGTAATATAAAATACATGAGTTGTATTCTTTTGTTTTATGAATGATTTGCATATTCAAAATATCTTGCCATAGGGTAGTAATTCAGTGCAAGGAGTTAGAAGAACTGAGTTTTGATAATGATCTGGCTTAGTCACTCACTAGCTAAATCACTAACTGAGATCTGGCATATACCAGGTACTCTACTGAAGGCTTATTGTCTTGGGAAAGCCACCTCATCATTCTGGGCCTGTTTCAGATACAGTAATTCCTATACCATCTACTTTGTGAACTACTTTGTGAGAAAAAGTAGTGTTCTAGAAAACACTGTAATATCCCAGAGATGAAAATTATTAGATCTCTGTTGTGGAGCTTTGAAATTATCCCTGCTTAGAGTGCCTCTCTAAAACAAGAATAAAAAAGGAGACTTTGGAAGCCTTTGCCAGATATCCTTGTAGGAACCCACCTAAATGTGTGACCCCCTCAGGGAGAATTCAGTATGGTTTGGCAAAATAAGAATCTGGTGTTTCTCAGCACTCAGGATAAAACTCTGTCGCTTTTTCTTTCTCTTTTTTTAGTCTCTGTCCACTCTGCAAGACTCCTTGAAATAATGAAGAACAAACAACCCTGGGTTCAGTGAATAGAAAAGAGCTGTTGTCTTGAGCATGGGTGTTGAGAGAAGGGTGTGCTAGGGTAACGTCTGTGTCCCTCAGCACCTCCTCCTCTGGCTTCAGTTGCAATCGGCTCAAAATCTTAAGATATTTTGCAAATATGCCTCCCAAGAAAAACAACTTCACTTAACTGGAATGTTGTCCATAAAAATAGTAGTCTGGTTATAGATGAAGCCTCATTGCTTTTGGCCTCTTAATGATTAACTCCCTTATTTCACCAAACACCACTTTAAAAACATTAGAAGTGTCTCCTGGTACAAACTGCCTGGTCATTCTTCTTATACTACAGATTGATAAAACTGCTTTTTGTTTTGTAAGCATATTTAAATTAATATGATAAAGATATTGATTTTAACTATTCACTTAGTATAAAAAGCTGATTTAGGGGCGCCTGGGTGGCTTGGTCGGTTAAGCGTCCGACTTCGGCTCAGGTCATGATCTCGTGCTTCGTGAGTTCAAGCCCCGCGTCAGGCTCTGTGCTGACAGCTCGGAGCCTGGAGCCTGTTTCCGATTCTCTTAGAGTCTCCCTCTCTCTCTCTGACCCTCCCCCGTTCATGCTCTATCTCTCTCTGTCTCAAAAATAAATAAACGTTTAAAAAAAATTAAAAAAAAAAAAGCTGATTTACTTTTTTTTTAATTTTAGCAATTAGCACACAGAAAGAAAGTTAAGTACTATATTCTTGTATTACTTATATAATTTTAAAATAACAATTTGAGGGCTACTTTTGACAATCACTCTGAGTGAGAACTACTCCCAACCAAAAGACCAAGAATCCATACTTAACCATGACTCATGAGGAGAGGTAAAAAGTAGCCTGAGGCAGCTCCTAAAAGACACTTCGTATCTCAAGCTCCAGGACTGTCAAGTGGGTGAGACCTGCAGGATATTATGCTAGATGAAATAATTAAAAAAAAAAAAAAAAAAAACCAGACACAATTAAAAATACTACATGATCACACTTACACGTGGAATCTAAAAAGGTTGATTATATAGAAACAGAACAGTGGTTACCAGTGGCAGGGAGGTGAGATAAATGGTTAAAGGGTCCAAAGTTGCATTTATGAAGGGGACATAAGTCTAGAGGCCCAATGTACAGCATGATGTGCGAATATATCTCCAGATACTTTGCACAGGATACTTAGTACCTATTCAATACTGTATTGAATACTAGAAATTTGCCAAGAGTATAGATTTCTGGTTCTTTCACACAACACACACACACACACACACACAAATGGTAACTATGTGAGAAAATTAATTAGCCTGGCTGTAGTAACCATTCCACAATGTATGCCTGTTTCAAATCATCACCATCACATTGTACACCTTAAAGACATACTTTTAATTTTTTTTTAAAAAAGGCTGAGTGGGCAAATGTCATTTACTGACATATTCTTGGCCTCTGAAAATCTCCAGCCAAGCCAGATGTATGGTTCTACATAACTGTCATGAACCCTTACCCAGCACCATCAGATCTAAGTGGCAGTCCTTGGAAATACAATCTGCTGAATTGTAGTTGTTCTTGTCTGAGGACACAATGCCTTCCATTTTAAAGCTCTACCTCTAAGGCATTGGTGGATCTCAGGCAAATAAAATAAAAATGAGGAAGTACCTAAATTCAACCAGGTCAGCAAATATATCTCCAGATACCTTGCACAGGATACTTAGTACATATTTTTCTCTTTAAATATAATAAACTAAGTTCTAATCTTCTTATTAAAAATTTTAATTCATTTCATATCTACACTGAAATATTGTTCCCAACATTTTGGATTTCATAAAGAAGACAGTTTATAACCACAAAAAAACTGTGAGTTCATTATTTCAGAGTAAAAGACCTTTAAATTGAGAACACTTAACTCTGAGAAATACTCTCTGTATTGCCAATTTTTTTCCCCTCAAACCCAGAGAAACTTTAGTTACATTGTGCATCCCAAACTCTTGGCTCTGGCCAGGAGCTTCCTTCTCTCTGGTTGGGATGAGGCAGGGCTACATCAGAGGCCCAAACATGTTTCACTTGCTATCTATAGTAAAGCATGCCTGGCTGCTCCTTAGAATAGGATCTCCAGGGGCTTAGGACACACTCCAGCATGTTCTGAATTTAGGTAGGACTTTCCTACTCAGCTGCCTCTGTTGCCGTCCAGGACACTACACTAGTGTCCGTCTCAGCTGAAGAACTGGGGTGAGGGCAAAGTGAGGATGAAGCAAGAAGAGGAATAGAATAAGCATTAGGAAAACAATGAAAGAAATTTGGTTTTTAACTCTAGTTTTTAAACTATAGAAATGCATCTCAGAATAGGAAGTTGGGAAAAAAAAAAGAATAGGAAGTTGGATTTGATATGATGGAATTTCAGACAGATTGAATTCATGTGAATTCACGTGTAATGGCTGTGTGTTTCTCATATTTATTTCCATGTATTTCGCATACATTTACATTAATAATAATATTATTATTACCACTTTATTTATTTATTTTGTTATGCTCTGTCACATGACAAACATATTTTTTTATTGTTTCACCCTTTTCTCTACATATTTTT
This sequence comes from Prionailurus bengalensis, assembly GCF_016509475.1. Lineage (NCBI taxonomy): Eukaryota > Metazoa > Chordata > Mammalia > Carnivora > Felidae > Prionailurus > Prionailurus bengalensis. Next base: position 156,671,748 of record NC_057343.1, on the reverse strand, counting down.
CCTGGTGGGATAAAAATGTTACACGAACGTGCACACACATGTCCATGTACACTCATCAAACTTCTTTCCAGCCTTAACTGTCCTTCACAGGTACTTTGTCATTCCAGAGAACTTTTGGACATACTCACCTTATAGGATGTTTATTTTCTAACCTGTTTTTATGAGAGATCAAAGACTAAACATGGATCTAGATAAAAACTGAAATTTCAGAATCATAAATATTAACCTATCTTTTGTTGTTTTTTTTTTAATTTTTTTTTTCAACGTTTATTTATTTTTGGGACAGAGAGAGACAGAGCATGAACGGGGGAGGGGCAGAGAGAGAGGGAGACACAGAATGGGAAACAGGCTCCAGGCTCTGAGCCATCAGCCCAGAGCCTGACGCGGGGCTCGAACTCACGGACCGCGAGATCGTGACCTGGCTGAAGTCGGACGCTTAACCGACTGCGCCACCCAGGCGCCCCCATATCTTTTGTTTTAAATGTTTGATTTAAAGGTGACCTGGGTAAAATCCATTTTATTCAGCTTTTTAAAGTCAGTGATAATGAGTTAGAAAATGATTAATCGCCTGCATATTGTAATGTACCATCATTTTCATTAATACTAGAAATATCCTATAAGACGTAGTTTTACATATGTGAAGTGTAGGTGAGCAGTATTAAGACTGACATATCACCTGGGTAATAGCTGACTTTCATCAGATTTGGAGATACTACGAGGATGAATAATAATTAAAATATATACCTAATCGCTGCCTGTCTGTAGGTAGTGCTAATTGCTGTCATTGAAAAGACTGAATTGTTTAAGAAAAAGAGAGAAAAAGGGAAAGTCATTCTTCATTGAAGCTATCTCCCTGTATCATTGGGAGCCTATTTTTAGTACCTATAGAAGTCATGATTTTTGAATTTATTAGGGGCTGTGATGAATGATAAAACGAATCATCCATTTACATATCTTGACACTGCTTTGGAGAATACTTATTTCTTACAAGCAAGTGTCACATTGTATATAAAAGCTGGCTAATTGTGTGCTAATCTTCTGCATTATCTAGAACTCTGTGATGTGGTATTCTATCAATAGTAATATTAATTTTACTTATTTCAGATGTATCAAATATCTTCTAAAACCCTACTTCTTTTATAATTTCTGCTTTCTCACATTGTATAATTTTGCATTCATCTGCTAATTAAGATTAGGAGTGCTAGTTATAGAATACATATTCACTTTAAACCATCAAGCTTTTGTAATACATAAAATACTAATATTTTATCCATTTTAAATATAAAAAGAGAGAAAGCATTTAAGAACATTACTAGATGTTGTGTTTGTTTTCATGGTTTTTTTTTTTTTTCCACACAGTTCAATAGTTTCATTGATCTACTGTTTCTTACAAAAATCTGCCATGCTTTGTGAACTTCACTTTCTAATCTCATACAGCAACCCTTCCTTTATGTTATTCCTGCTCTCCCTGGTCCCAGAACAGTAGGGTTGCCTTGACAAATCTATTCAAAAGCCATTCCTCGGCCTTTATTGGTGGGGACTGGGGCCTTTGAAATTCTCTCCTCACTGCAACACAGCTGACATCTTCTTCCAGACAGAATGAATTAAGGAAATACAATAAGACACTTGATCTACCAGTCAAGGATCTTTCCACAGTGAGGACGGATTCCATGGTGCACAACCAGGGCAGCAAGCATCTAAAAATATACAATACATGCTTGTTTACCAGAATAGCAATCAGCGATTTTTCCAACATGATTGATAGGATGATTTCTTTTAAAATAAAATCTGTCTGGAAATTCTGTGTGTGTGTGTGTGTGTGTGTGTGTGTGTGTGTGTTAGAAATTTTTTAAAAGCCATATGAGGCTAATCACATTTTTTTAAGCCAGACTTTAAATACAGAATCAAAATGTATAGAAGGAATATACATTGTTTTTATTTCATTTGTCTGAATGGTAAGTCATCATTATCTTAAAGATTGGCTTTAATATTGAAGGCTTTGTGTCCTCAACCACACAGCTTCAATTCACTAGGTTGTATTTCTTTTGAACTCTTTGATACAGCCTTCATTGAACCCAGGTTGAAGTAAAAAATTACAGTATATTTATATAAGCCAAATTTTAAGGAGTAAATGTAAAAGTTATTTCTTGTAGTATTACAGAGACAAAGCTATAGTTCAAAAATGAAGCTATTCTTTCATATGATCAAGTTAATATTTATTTCCATCTAAAAGTTAAAAATGGACATCCTTTTCAATTTTCCTTAATTATAATCTTAGCCTTTTGTTATAAATGTATTCCATCATCATTCACAGAAGCTTACATGTCTTCTTATCAGAACAGATAATTTGCTGAATTGTAGAAGATAAACTTTTTTCCACAGCCACATTGGTCATGAATAATACTGACTGTTTATATAAGAATTTTTTTTTACAGTGCATGGAAAAGAAATTGGATATACTTCTAGTGGTTGATTATATAGGATAAATTTATCTCTGCAGCCAGAAAAGTTGGTCTTGGTTTAAAAAATGTTTCAACGGAAAATTGTCTCTATTGCATTGCAGAATTGTTGTAATTGGGTCTCTAGCTCAGAACCATTAGACACATCAGTGGAGTCCATGCTGCCCGATTGTCCTCGAGTCTCAGCAGGTATGTGTTTGATGAGAAATGTGTGGGTTTTTTTCTAGGGTAAAAAATATGCTAATGAAATGTGGAATTCTATTTTGCGAATTAAGCATGTTGTTCTGCCTCGTATCTTTGAATGAATTATTGGTAACATACGGCATGGGTCTGATCTACTACCAGAAATTTGTTAAGTGGCTGAAAATGCTTACTAACAAACCTAGTAAAGATGAATAGGTGAAGCAATTTGCAAGTAATATAGACAGTTGCCACTGAAGCTTAGGGAGACAGGATGTACATAAATAAAAAGTTGATTAAGACAGGGACTGGTAGCTAATCAGGATCTCAGAATATTTGCCTTGGATTGAGTACCAAGTCAGTGATAGAACAGGCAGTCAAGGCTGTGAGTTCAGAGAAGAGAGATTGCTGTGACCTTTAGAAAAATTTTTCATGCAGAATATTTTGGCTGGACCTCGTGTAATAGGTAGGATGTGGATTATAGAAAGACATCAGGATGATATTCTAGGCAAAGGGAACAGACAGTGTAAGGAATAAGGGCTGGAATGGATCTGAAAATGTTCAGAGGCAACAAAGGCAACATGGGCCTGCCTACTGGAAGAGGTAGAGGGTGAGGTACCTCAGGAAGCAGGTGAGCTTAGGAAGACAATTTAAGGATGGAATTGATCTCCAGCCAACAGAGTTTGTACGTTAGTCTCTAATGTCTAGATAAGAGGAGTGATGATATTTTTTGTTGCTTTCTGGTTTTGGCTTTCACAATTCCCAACCAGTTTGGATGGTAAACACAAAATGAGCAGTGGTATCTGGTTATGGCTGCAGAACAAAAATGGGCTTGCTTTGGCCAGAGATGTCAGAGAACGAGCAGAAGTTTTGAACACAAATTATTCCATAGGACAGTCATAGTGAACAGTTAATCACTAAGCACTTAGAGTTGCAGACATGTTTATATAATTGAAGGAAATAATTTGGAGAACAGTTCAAACATTAGGTAAAGAACTATTATGTAAAAAATTATTACCACTGTATTTCACTATCACAAATACCTAAACTTGAACTCAGCCTCACTGTCATAGATACACTTTTCAGGTCTGTCATCAAGGTTCAATCAGAGAAACAGATAGGAGATATATATGCTACAATATATCTATATAATATGTGTATGTGTGTATTTATATATATTATACAGTGTATATGTTATATATTATAGTATATATAATACATTCATATACATGTATGATATTATATATATATATAATTAACTTTCTTTATTATCAGTAGTTATGTTCTATAAAGTCGCTGAGAATGCTGAATTAGTGAATCCTGGGGAAATACAAGATTAGGTTCCTACAAGCTTCTGGCCACAACATTTTTATTAACCAACCAATGTATACCTTGCTTTATGAATGTTTCTATTTAAAGACACCTTACTTAATAAATATTGTTGAGTTCTCTAACGTTGAACTCACAGCCATCAACACTGTAACTCGTACCTGAATGCAGCTTATCTAACACATTAATTTTCTCCATAAGACATATCACGGTCTTCTTAGGAACACTAGGGCTTAGTGGTTAGAAACACTAGACAATACTTCAGTCCTATCCTTGGAGGCCATTTCAGCCAGTGAAATCGCCAAAAAAAAAAAAAAAAAAAAAGCACAAAAATGTGAAAAACATGGCACTAAATAGTCTGTGAAAAGGACACTGAAACAAGAGAACTGAAACCAGAAAGTTAAGCATGGCCTTATTTGACCTTAGTTAGGAATGCAAGCTAGGCAACTCACATTTTTCACCACTCTGCACATGAGCATCAATTTGGGGGTTTTAAATAAATTTTAGTAAGTAGGTGAATTCACAAATGTGGAATCCACAAATAATGAGGATTGACTATATATAGTAAAGGATTTGTTAAAAGGATTTGACCTGGGATTTGACCAGAGCTGGTTAAGCTCTGTAAGAATGTCGACTTTGCATCCATGCTGGAGCTTGAGACCACAGAGCAGACCTTTATGAAAGGGAGATGGATGTAAAGTGATGGAGAGCAAGAATGAGACCCCCACAAGCATGAACTGGAGCCCATGAGGATGGACATAAGCTCATGTTAGTTCTTTTCGCTTCTGTCCTTGGTGGTGTGGGTGTCCTATAGAAGGCAGTGTCCTATCCACACAGACACACACACAGACACACACACACACACACACACACACACACCTGGCCCAGGCATCAGGGATGCTGAAGGGGAATTCAGTGAGGGTGGAACAGGTGCACTTCTGGCCACTCATGCCGGTGCTTGAGCTAGCAGATGAACTACAACACGCATGAGCTAGAAATGGCTGCCGCTTGACTTCAGCCCTCCAAACGTCCCACAGAAATTTCCTTTTTGTAGCATCCTAACCAGAAACACACAATTTGAAACATAGTTCTGGGAAACATAGTTCACTGTAGCCAAACTGACACATTACAGAGCCTCCACATTCACCCCTTGTCACCTTGGCAGTTATCCACATCTTCTTAAACCAAACTTAATCTGCAAATAATTGTAGACATTAACAAAGTCACGCTTGCACCTGATGTGATACAACTATCCCATGTACGTACGAAAACACACAACCCCTTTCCTCAGGGAAGGATACAAAGTTCTTTTATTGTCCTTGGCTGATGTCCACTCTTCTTACCTTTTGTATCCTGTAATTTAAATACTGAGAGATAAAGCTAATTATGCTGACACATCTTACATGAAATGATAAAGAAATAAGAGAGGAAAACAAAAATGTTTAATATGTGTGTTCAAATCAAAATAAGAAAGAAATACCCATAGTTATTACATTCCTCATTTTTGTAACTGGCCCTGTAGCTATAGCTGGTATTTAAAACTACCTTCATTCCACGTTCCCTTTGTTCTTAACAAGCACCTCAACTGGTCATGGTTCCTTGCCTGGTCGGCTGACCCATACCTTCATTGGAAACAGCCGGGCCATTAGGTATCCTGCCTGAATTAGATGGTTGTAGATTTCTGTTGACATTCATCACAGGAAATACTAACGGGTGTCCTAGATGGTTTGCTGTATTGCAGACACACTCCTCTTTATCCCCATTGTGTAGTAGCAACTTGGTTATCCCTTAGTAATCAGGATCAATCACCCCAGCCAATATAGTAATACTCTTCCATTCCTTGTTAATTCAGTGGTGTAAGGAGCCCATAGTGGCAAGATGACAGTCTCAGCTTCCAGTTCAATGGAATCATTGTTGTGTCACTCAATAGAAGCATTCCTCTCTGTGGAACTAAGACCTTTAGATCAGCAGAGCCTGAAATCATAGAAATGAGGAGACACAGTTTTGTTAGTAGGTCACTGAGGGTAATAACAAGAGAAACCAGTCCCATTTCCATCCCTTCATTCCCAGATCTGGGAGAATTATCACATGAATTAAATGCTGATTTAGGGTATGTACCACACCCTAGAATACCAATGTATTCTCAGCCCCACGAGGTGTTGTCACCTAACAGGCACTGTAACCTAGTCACCATTTTATGAAGCCTGCTGCTTAAGGGATAACAGGGAATATGGTAAGACCAGTGAATGTGGGTGGAGCTAAGGCTCTTTCTTGTCCTCTGACTTGGATCTCTCTGATGGAAGCCAACTGCTGTATTGTGAGTTGCTCTGTGCAGAGGCCCATGTGGCAAAGAATTGGTGGCTCTGGCCAGTAGTCAGTGAGTACCTGAGGCCTGCCCTCAGCCAGGTGTGTGACCTTGGAAAAGGATTCTCTCACAGATCAGCCTTGAGATACAGCCAACTCTTTGATTATGGTGAGACCCTATGCCAGCTACTCAGCTAAGCCACACTCAGATTCCTAACCCACAGAAGCTGTGTGTGCTCAATGTGTATCGTTTTAAGCTGCCCAGTTTTGGGGTTAATTCTTCTTCAGGAGTAAGTAATTTATACAACAGATTTAAACTGCACCTCTGGTGACCGCTCAAGCCTATGTAGAAACCACCAGAAGCTTTTTGGGGGCTAAAGCCTTATAAGGCTCATCCTGCTCTGATATCTTAGGATTTAAGAGCAGCTTTCTAAAAAGGCAGTAAAAAGTTCATTGAAGATAATTCATTCCTAGCCTTGTTCCCTGACTGCCTCATTAGACTTTGCTGTACAATGTATCAGAGAAAAGATGTTAAGTTTCTTCTTTATCACATTTGCACACTATATCATTTGATCACTAAGTCTTCTCACTATGTAGCTCTTATTTTTCTTAGGACAGAATTTGCTGCTCCCTGTAACTTTTCTATTCCCTTTGGGTTTTTATTCCAAAAAATTTGGCTTAAATCAGAAGGAGATTTCATGTTCACTCCCCAGCATATATCTATCTATTCCTCAAATGTTTTTCTATCACTTATTATATTCCAGGTATTATTCTGGAAGTTGGGGGCATAGCAGTAAACAATAGCTTATCATGACTATCTTTTCTCCCCCCCCCAAAAAAAAAAAATTAAAAAGAACGGTTTCCTGGACCTCTGCTAGTGGTAGATTCCTCCCTTTGAAACTGGCATCATGAGAAAAGAGGGCCAAACCCCCAGCATTTTCCACACGTACTTATAAAAACTGAACAGTTTTTCAATCAAAATCAGTGATTTCTCTCAAACAGTTCTTTAAAAATGTTGAACAAGAGGTATGACATGATCAAAATGGGATTTTGAAGAAGATTAATTTAATAAATGGATAAAAGAAAGAAGGAGGCAGCAGACTCAGCCGGCCATGACGATAAAGCTAGTAGAGGCGGATGGGGTGAACTGGATTGGTGGCAATTGGAACAGACAGGAAAGGAGAGAGATGACAAATATGACTGGGGAAGAATCTGCACTCCCTGTTGGCAAATAGATTGCACGTGGAGGCTCAGTGAGAGGGAGAAGACAACAGTAAGCTAGAATGAGAAGTAACTGGGATAATGAAAACATTACCAAAATATAGAGGAGCTGGAGGAGGAAATCAGTTAAGGGCAAGAGAGGATGAAACTATTCTATGGCCTACTTGATTGAGGTGATGGCACTTGAGGGACGGCAGGAAGTTCAAATGGAAATAACCAAAGCTTGTTGCTGTACCTTGGAAACACCTAAAATTCTCCAAGCCCAAGTTAATAATGAATATCTAGACTCTGCATTCAATTTAGTGAAGTCTTTTTTTCCCCCTTCTTTCTAATTTATAAAGTTTTTCTTAAGCGATATTGTTTTTATTGTTTGACTAAAGTCTGTGGTCATCACAGTGAAATTGCCTGTAAAAATACATACTCATTTAAGACGGTATTTTTCCTTCATTGCTGAATATGTTTCCCTTTACAAAAAAATAGATCTGTTGTTCATAGTAGATTCATTTTATCACTGTTATTTATCTGTGAATATATATGTATTTTAAAAACAGGTACAATAAAATTTTTAAGTTGTATTTAACACATCCATGGTCATTATTATCAGTACAGTCATGTTGTTTTTATTTTTCTTTTGAAAACAAATATTACGCTTGACAACTCCACACTTAGAAGTTGGCAGTGTTGTACCTTATACTTAAAATGAAGTCTGACTTTTCACTTATCATATAGGGAATGGTGAATATTTGAAGGGTCTTGAATATCTGTCAACAGACTATTTGCCCCACTCCTATTAGTGGTGTTTCCTACTAGTAAAATCAGCCAGTTAAAAACACTGTTATTCAAGAAATTACATAACAGGTTAGTAGGACCTATGTTTATCGTTTATTGTATAGCCCACATTCTCGTTGTTTGTATGTCTGTTATGAAATGGCAACAGCAAGTATCCACCTCACTTATCTTGTAGAAATGTTGTAAGAAGAATTTGTGTAGTATCCGGAGGGACATTTTGAGTTCATCAGAAAGAAAGCCCTGTAAAAACCTAATGTGGTACTGTATATTCTCATTCGTCATTTTAGAATTTAAGGCTATCATTTTAAAACTATTATTATTTTAATCATATGGGAATGAAAAAGCATTTGCAGACATATTGTCCCTTCCTTTCCCGTCTCTAATTCTAATCTTAAACAACAAATAACTTAGTTGTTCATATTTTCGTTTGTGCTCTGTGACACTGATAAGGGTCACAAAATATTTCACAGAAACCAGAGTCACAGAAAGATAGAAAATACAGGATGAAAGCAACTGTGCTCCCTACGTGCCTCTCTGGGTGTGTGTGTTCAGTCGGCACACCTTCATTCAGCAAACATTTACTGCAGTCTAGACGTTGTTCCAGGTGCCAAGGGGGTAGCAATGAATTGCAACAAATAAAGGTCCCTTACAGAGCTTGCATTCTAGTAGGGGAGACAAATAGTAAACAAGATAAATGAGGAAAACATGTAGCATGCTAGATAGTGGCAATTGGTAGGAGAAATATAAAGCAGGAAGAGAGGACTTGAAGTATGTGGAGGTGGAGGCCAGAGAAGGCCTCACTGAGAAGATGACATTTCTGGGACATTCCTTCTAGTCCTGCTCTCCAGCCACTTCCCACTGATAAAGACAGTACTTGCCCATCTGACTTTAGAGATCCTTCCTAAATTCCAGGCTACCTACTGAGCTCAAAATTCTGTACCCTTATTCCCTCCCAGCATTCTCTTGTTCTGGGTCCTTGAAAACCTCAACTTCTCATCAGATCTATTTTATGAGTTCTCTAAGATTTCTGGTAACCATAAAGCATAGGAATGAGCAAGTTATTAAGGTACTCCACTCTTCCTTGAGCTACACATATAGAAAAGTGTAACATTTATATGGTGCCCTGGTTTTCACAGGCAAGGTTGCTTATGTCCAGGGGTGAAGGGACAGAGCCACTTCCAGGAGACCTGCAGGGTAAAAGGATCAGTATTTTGACACACCTGTGGTCACTCTGCACCAGGTTCACAAGGATGGCAGGCTCTGCCTCCTCACAGCTTCATTTTTCCACCTACTTTGAAGGAAATACCTGAAGCTAGATTCACTAAAGCTGTGTAGTCTAGAGATGTGATGCCTGTCAACTTATTTCCTCCCAGAACTTGTATCCATCTCATTTTTCCTTGTCCTTGTCTGTCATAGCTTGAGACAGGCCTTTCTCTAATATTTCATTTTATCTAGAACACTTGATATAAATCAGGGCACCTCAAAATTGGAAAGATAATAGCATAAATATTAAAAAAAGAAAAAGGAAAAAAGAGAACCATAGTAGATGTCTTAGGGGTTAAGAATTAAACTTGAAAACTTACTATATTTAGATGACCTCATCTTGGTTCTGGATGTAGAAGGAGGCTGTTGATGACACATGCCTGTCAAGCACCATTCCCCCTCCAGAACTGAAAGTGGAAAATTAGTAATTTCTAGGTATATTTCAATTGTAGAAAACCTGCTAACATAACCCTAATTTTACTTTGCTTCAGTAGTCCAGATTAACTCTTTACAGTGACTGAACTTACTGAATATTTGCTAAATATTTACTTCAGTTTACAGCTGAAAACATATCTTTAGGAAATGACGTGAAAGAGTTGTATCTCTTCTTTGTTAGTGAATAATCACTTGCTTCTAAAGATAGCAATGAAAAATCAACAGTAATTGCTTCTAGATGTGGTGTCATTCAGAATGTGTAGACAAGTTGAGTTGTCTAATATGTTTTTAGACACAGCTCAAATTAATTAGGTAATTGAAAATCTATACTTGCCTTGTAAACAGAACTTAAAATTCAAGGCATATTCTCATCTATGATACTGTACCACTATTTGACTATGTGTACTACTCAAGAACTGTAGCATTCCTCTTCCCATTCAAAGGATATACATTCTAATCCTTTTAAGTGATGTTTTCATTAACTAAATAGCACTTTTCAGGCAGTTTTTGTTCATTACTGTAGAATTGGCCTTGTAGCTGTTATTCATCAGTTAGTTTCCCTATTCATTGTTCTATGCTACCTTATAATTATTAGTTAATGTAAGGGATGAGTATTCTAAAAGTTGACCACCAGAAATTCTTGTGTTTTCAGTGAATCATTCATTATAATTAGCTAGCATCAGGAATTCTGGGGAAATAACTGATTAGAGAATCATTTAGAATAACCTATCTAAATATGTGATATTTATGTAGATCACTAGTATTTTCCCTGATTATATATACTTAATCAGATCCAATATTTTCCTCTGCTTTTTATTCATTCAGTTTTCCAGTAATCACAGAGAATATAACTAGTTGCACTTCAAAAATCTCACTTAAAAAAAAATTAAAAATAGCCACCATGTTTTTTACAGCTTTCTGAACCAATTTGCGAGAAATCCTTCAAAGAATTTGGCAGTAAAGGTGACAACTCTCCTTTTACTGAGCTAACTCTTCCTTTTAAAGATAAAAAAAAAAAATTAAACTATTTTTGGAATGCTTTAGGATAAATAACCAAATAATATGAATTTGTATTTGTACTTGAAAATTATACATTTTGAGTTAATTTGTAAGAGCGATTACATTTACTGTCCCGATAGCACTGTCTCATGACTCTTAATGCTGTGTCCCTGATTGTTGGAAAAGTAAGTCAGTGCCAGTAGTACCTAAGACAGAAATGTTCACCCTTCTTACCGTATATTAAGTATTGTTCTCCCTTCCCATGGCTGTCTGTGCTTCACTTGTCCTCTATTTCTCCTTCCCTCTGTCACTTCGGTCTGGGTCACTGCTCTTGATGGTTCCCTCTGTGCCTGTATTCTGACCTCTGACTCTCTGTCTCTCATCTGGCTTAGTCTCTGTGTCTGATTCTTTCCTTACAGTTTTTGGCTTCTGTGTCTCCCTGGCTTCAGTCCCCCCACCTAGAGTCTCTGTCTGCAGCCTGTGGCATCACATCTCCCCCAGCCCACCGTCTCTGCCCGCCCCTCCCTGCCTGACCTGTGTGGTTTGCCTGGGTCCACGGCCCGTCACTCCTCTTTGTGCACTTTGTGCCTCCCTCAAGCCACAAGGTCTCTGCCCTTAGCCACACATTCTGTGTCTGCTTCCATCTGCACCCACCCTGCCCGCTCTGTGTGCCTTGTCAGAGCCGGACATCAAGTCACCAGTGACAAATCTGCTGACAAAATTACCCGGAACACAGAACTCTTCAGAAAAACTGTATTGCTTTCTAAAAGTGATCAGAAACATCTAAAATATAAATTCATTAGTACCAAGGTGAAAATTCAAAGTGAACATTAGGTACCATAGGCAGGCCAGATATTTTCAGTGTATAAAATACCAAGATGTTCTAAGTTCGTTATCAGTACTTTAAAAGAAGTCATAGTATTTTTTAAGTTTTTGTTTCATCATATTTTTAAAAAGATAGCCCTTTTTTAGAGGAAAATAGTTCTATTTAATGATAAATTTTGAGAGATAACTTGATGAGTGAGTTCAGTTTTTAGGTACTAGAATTGATTTAACAGATACATGATGTCTAAATATTCCTTGAGAATTGGTATGGAATTTCTGTCCATATTGTTTATTAATATCCCTTCACTCATACGGATCTCACCCCAAGTATTCAATATGTTATGCCAATAAATAAAGAAATTTTATGCCAGCTAGTGTATAGATATTTTGAATAATCTCATGACACAATCCTTGACAGAATTCAGTTGTATTACATAATTTCTTAATTTCTAAAATACTTAGAAGTTACTTGTTGAAAATTTGGGCAAAGAAACATAAACATCGTTTTAAGCTTTGTATAGCAAAGATCTCTATAAATGAGACTCTTGTAAGAGACCTTAAATTAAAAATTGCTAATAATCTACTAAATTCAGTATTGGCTTAGAGATTCTTCTAGTTTTAGCAAATACTTGAGGTATGTTTAGAAAGCAAATATGAATTATTTCAGATTTTTACTTTTATTTCCTTTTAGTAAATTGCCTTCAAAAAATTTTAGTGTTTCTTCCCATTTTAATTTATGTGGCAAAGTAGCCATACCTTTCCTGCTTAGTTTCCACAAGGAAAATGATTAAGCTTTGAAAAAGAGATGGTTGACTTAAGGCCACAAATACAAGTGATTAAATATAACCAATATTTGGGGCACCTAGGTGGCTCAGTCAGGTAAGCATCTGACTTCAGCTCAGGGCATGATCTCATGGTTCATGGGTTGGAGCCCCATGTTGGGCTGTGCGCTGACAACTCAGAACCTGGAGCCTGCTTTGGATTCTGTGTCTCCCTCTCTCTCTGCCCCTCCTCTGTGCTCTGTCTCCCTCTGTCTCTCAAAAATAAATAAACTTTAAAAATTTTTTTTTAAAAATAAACATAACCAATATTTGAGAAACATTAGTGAGAAATGGTGGGAAAGCTACTTGTGGAATTAGATGATATGCAGTTTGAATTTTATAGTGAAAGTACTGTCTTCTATAACCTTTGTAGTTCCAATTTTTGCAGCACCAATATGGAAGAACAGTCTCTCAGAGTTACTTCGTTTTGCTTTTCTTCAGAAATAACATCAAGCATATAAAATCAACATATGTGGCAAAGCCCAAATTTCAGAAAACCCAAATTTAGTTATTTTTACCAATTAATAATTTCTAATTAATTAGTTTCCCCTAAAATTAGAGTCTAACTTTCTGTCTTTCCACAAACTTGAGTTATTCTTGGTTGTTTTGAGGCAAGAAACTAACTGTAAATATGTGTTCCTTAATTCCATAAAGATTTATTGAGCACTTAATATGTACTAGGCACTAGTCTAGACTAACAGTGTAAAGATTGATAGATGTGCCTCTTGCCCCTCAAGGAGTTTGTGGTCTCCTAGCAAAAAGTCTTCTGTTTATTGCAAAGATTCTCTTTGTTCCTAAATAGAGAGCGTTCATTGAAATATATGGAGTGGGGAGGAAAGTTAAGGACATATGGTAAACTCCTTCAGGACCCAAGAGTAATTCTTAGTTCCCTGACATCCTCCTTTATTGACTGGTACCCCACTGCCACTAAGAGTTAGCGCATCTTCTGAAACTGTCCACCCTCCTTCCATGCTATTGTGAGACCCTGACTTTTTACTTCAGATACCTGTTTCAAATGAATATATTACTTGTCATTTCAAACTCTTTAATGGTAGTAAGTCACCATTTATGAGTAAAAGCTTTGGATTTGTCATGACTGTGGGTAGTTTGTATTCTCCCAAATATGTAGGAGAATTAATTGTATAATATGATCAGATGAAGATTTATAATCACACTGCCTATAAAATAGGGATAACACTAGTACCATCTCATCGGGTTGTGGTCAGAATTAAGTGAAACCATCCATATAGGACTGTTAAAATTCCTGGCATATAGTTGAGGCTCAGTAAATAGTCATTCTTCACTTTGCATGGTCCCAAATACCCAAATTTCAGTTACCATAGTTGAGTTAAATAACGCCAAATTCCACCCCCCCACACACACACACACAAAACAAGTTCACATTTCAGTTACCCCAATGTATTAACTGGGAATGATTGCATTCAGTACAAATCTCTATGTAAATAACAGAAGCACATCGTGATCAGCAGCCAGTCACATCACTTGTTTCTAATTTTTCACTGGCCACTGCATATCTGTTATTCAGTTTATGCACAGATAGCATTATCTTCCATTTTATAAAAATAGATGACCAAAAGAGACCTGGCCAACAAAGATGAAAGTGCAGCAAAGAAATGGAATGCAGGAAGTAAAATTGTAAAGTGTTTGTGACGAAAAAGATGAAGATGTCCCGGAGAGAGTGACGCTAGCAAAAAACACTCCACATGAAATGAATGCTCAGAGGTATTTCACGACATTGGAAGTGCGAAGGATAAAATGCTGGAAGCTGATCCAAACTTAGGAGTATGAAAATTAGCCAAGGCATAGAAAAGATTTGCTTGAACTCTATCATAAGTTCTATGAGGAGAAGGCAAGCACTGTTCAAACAACTTTGGTAAGTTTTTTACCAAGAAATAGAACATTTTCATTCTCAGTGTTTCTAATGTTTTAAATTCTTTTTAACATTTATTTATTTTTGAGAGAGCGAGACAGAGCACAAGTAGAGGAGGGGACACAGAATCCAAAGCAGGCTCCATGCTCTGCACTGTCAGCACAGAGCCTGATGCGGGGCCCTAACTCACGTACCGCAAGATCATGACCTAAGCTGAGGTCAGACGCTTAACTGACTGAGCCACCCAGGTGCCTCTGTTTCTAATGCTTTAAATTACAGTGTACTAAATACAGTTGTTTTTACCATTTTTTTTTTAATTCCCCTACATGTTTTTTGCTGGCCACAGGTGGATTTTTATGTTTTGACAAAAAAAAAAATTTTTAAGGTCATGGAACAACCATAGTTTTTCCCATTGATTGTCATGATAACTGTGCATGGTTTCAACTTACATGGTCATTTTTTATAGTCATTTTATACTGTGCAGAGCAAGGACTTCCTATAGTTATTATTATTAGAAATTGTTTTATCCAGCAAGTCAAGTTCTACAGTTTTAGAGAAATTGTTCAGTTTTTTTCAATATTGAGAATTAAAAAATTTCTGTCATTTCTCTCCTGCTTGTATCTTTGTATTTTCTAGACTAAGTCCTGATTCCAGTCATGTCTTTTCACAGCGTTAACTCTTAGAGCCTCCCCATGCATCTTCTATTGAAATACAGTATTTATCCTCAGTTTGCCTGTTCTTTAGTATTCAACCTCATTTCTTCATTGTCCTTAATCTACTAAAATTCCACGCTGACCCTTTTCCCTTTCATTCTTCTTGCTAATGTCCTGTTCTTCCACACTCCCTGAAAGACGCTTGGTTCTTTAATAAATTGTTTTTCTTTCAGAATGACACCTGCCCTAGAACATATCCCTGTGAGAAACTTCTTTAAATTCATTGGTTTCTTCCTTATGTTTCATCTACATTCCTGTCAATCATAAAAGACAAATGTCTTTCTTGAATTTAAATTATTACAAGAAATTCTGTGTAAGCAAAATGTAAAATTCTAGCTGGAAGTTAACCAAGTTAACACTTGGAAATGATGCCATGATTGGCAACAAAATAAAAATTAAAAATAAATGCTGTGCATTTTCACTATATACCTTTTTATACTTCTGGAGCCTTGTGAATGTAGAGTTGGACATTCCAAAAAACCGTTAAATTTTCATTAAATACATAATGATAATTGAAATCTTGCTTTCATTTCTCCATTCACACATAGCTGCTTTGACATAATTGCTTCCCAGAGTTCTGAGGCTTTCAGAAGATGAAACCTTCATCTGCCTGATGTTATGTGCACACACCTAGAATGGAGAACAGGCTACTGAGAGCTGCAGTGAACTCTAGAGAAATAAATGTGGGTTTGGGCATGAGTGTTCTGCTCAGAAGAGACGTTGATAGCCTGGTTGTTTCTCTTTAAGACCTTTGGAATCATAGTGAGATGACTTTGAGGAGGATTCAGGTAATAACTTGACTTACTACCTCACTGTCTGAAACCAGGGACTTTGTCGGGTTTAAAATGCTAAAAGGAGTTTTTAATTTATATATTTAGATAGAGTTACTGTGTTGGAACTTAAAATTTTAAGTCTGGTACTACCTCTTTTCCGTGGTCGTTATTGCATTTCATGTTACTGAACATAAGTGTTCATTTTTCCAGAAAAGATATAAGTGTCTCTGTTAGGTCTGCTTTAGTTCATAGTTTCCTAAGGAGATTCCAGGGAAATTCAGAGACTCCAAATATTGCGATGCTAATGGCACCAAGATCAATTAATTTGGAATTTCTTTAACAAAGAAAAAAAAAATACAGTGCCTAAAAGAATTATCTCCTATAAACAGAAATTCTCCTCTACTTCTCATTTACTTCTCTGAGGCCATATCACCTCCTGAATTACTGGTTTCATTGGTCATAAGTTGTCATTTCTGTTAGGTGTATTTTACTACTCAATATAATGGAATATTTTTCATTAAACAAGTTGTGTGTCTCTTGCTCTACAGTGTAAGGAGAGTACAAATTTGAATGCAGAAGAACAGTGACTAGACTAATCAATGCAAGAACATCCTTAAAGCTTTTCTTGTGTAACAAGGGCAAACTCAGCTAAAAAGTTTGTTTAAATCCCACTTGACATAACAAGAACCTTTACACTTTATCTATCTGTGACTATCTGTGAATATACCTGACTCATCACCAGAGTGCCTTTCAACTCAGCCCTGCTCAGCTCAGTTGCTCTTCCTGCCTTATATAGATAGACATTTAAAATTCTTTGAGGCTTCTGGTGAAGGCTGTAGAGTTTTTATATTTAATATTATTTTATAGCACAGGAAGTTCATAGTTCATGAACACTGCAGCTCTACAAAATATAATGGAAGGATTTTTCCCCATATACGCAAACCACTTTGTAGCCTCTGGCTATGTGGTTGTTTTACATCTGTGTCATGAACTTTTACTTCTAAGCAGCAATTATATCACAGCAGAGTCATTTTTTTTTTTAATAACAAAAAGAAGTAACAACAACAACAACAAAAAAAGCCCTTCATAATCTGAATCTGAAAGTAAGATAATGAAGAGATTCTATGTCGGTAGTCCTACTACATTCTAGTTTTTCTCTACATATTTTATGAGTAAAGCGTTTGGCCATCAGTAGCTGTCCTTTCACCCTGTTCTTGTCTTCTACTCTCTCCTGTGCCGAACAGTGCTATTAATCTATTTTACGCATTTATTTCTTTTTTAACATTTTTATTTTTAACGTTTATTTATTTTTGAGAGACAGAGAGAGAGTACAAGCAGGGGAGGGGCAGAGAGAGAGACAGAGAGACAGAGAGAGAGAGAATCCAAAGCAGACTCCAGGCTCTGAGCTGTCAGCACAGAGCCTAATGCGGGGCTCCCACAAACGGTGAAATCATGACCTGAGCCAGACACAAAACTGACTAAGCCACTCAGGTGCCTCACAACTTCAGTATTATTCTGTGCACTTTACCTGCAGGTACACTTATGTCTTAATTGCTTAATTTATCTTTGATGCCTCACTTTGTCTTAATGCACTTTTTTACTTAAAAATCCACACAAAGGTTTAACGGTTTAATCATTTCCATGTATTTTGAGGTAGTTTTCAATGAACTAAATTGTTGTAAGGTGTGGTGTTGACTCTCTCACTGGAAGTTGCGAGGCATCTTTCCTTACTATCCTCAGTTGCCACAGTTTTCCCGGATGCCTGACTTTACTTCCTAGACCCAGAGAGAAACAAACCTCCGAGTGCTTGGATCTTGTCTCCTACCTTTGCCTTTTGTCCTGCTCCTTGACTAATTTGGTTCTTGGGGACCTACACCTGCCCTTCAGGTGAACAGTGCCTTTACACCCTGATGCATGGTCAGTGCTAGGTTATTAGGACACCTGCCGAGTGGAGGAAACTCTGAAAATAGCACCATCCAATCTGCCTTACCCTCTCTGCCTGACTTGTTCATCATTCTTAGATCTCGAAGTCTACTCTGTTGATTTAATTACATTCAAAATGTTTGTTTTGTTTTGGTTTTGTTCCTCTGCTAGAGAAATGACGTTTCTCATATATTCTTGAACAAAGCCCTCTCCTCTGTCTGGAGCATGAGCAGCTTTGGGAGAGGTGTTATTTGGAGAGATGAGGAAGCGAAGATCACCTTCCTAGCCAATAAGATAACTGACCAACAGGATAGTGTGAGTGAAAGCCGGATCTCCTTCACATCCAGGTGTCTTTATGCACATACCATACTGAGAACACTGTGAATAGCTCATGCATTAGCACATGCTTTGGCCCATAAGTACAAAAAGAATGGTGTCTATAATGTCCATAGGAGATATCATATTTCCTAGGTGGGGAGGTAAGACATGAAACTCCAGCTAACTTTTAAGGCTGCCAATTTATCTAAGTGGAAATGCAGTAAGTTCGGGGCCAAGGGAGACCACTGTGGTCCCCAGTGTATGGGCAAAACTTCCCAAAGGGATGAAACTTGAAGCAAGCCCTATAAGAATGTTTATTATTAACTTTGCCTCCACAATTTCCTGATTCTTACCATTAGTGGATCTTGGCAGCCGGTTTTGCTGTCTTAGAATAGAGAATACTTACGGAGAGCCTAATAATACAAATCCTGGTGCTTTGTGCATTTCTGCTTAAAAACCAACTTCTCTTAACTCCCAAGATCCTAATAATAGAAAACGGTTAACTTCTCTTTGAGCAAATGTAGCTGTCCTGTTCTCCTGACAGTTTTTCTCCTTCCCCATTTAGATTATAAATACACAGGAGCCTGGGACCATGTGTTTCTTATCCTTACTTTGTAATTCCCTATGGATAAGACTGGCCTGCTTCGTACATTGTAATCTAATCACTCACTAAGAGGTCTCTGTATTTGTTGAAGGTGATGGATTAGCCTTTCAAGCGCCCCAGCCCAAGCATTGCTGGTTGTCTTGGGCATACCCATCACCTGCCTTCTTCTGATCTCTGTTTTCTCTTCCAACCAAATATGCTCCTGTTTGTTGTTTTTTTCCCCCTGATCGCTCCATTTCCCTAGCATATTAAATATACTTTTATGGAGATGTCAAGACTTCTCTTAAGAATATGGGCTTTTATTTGTGGCGGCCCACATGCATTAACGGGAGATAGGCATGTTGGCTGATGAAATCTGCCCAAGTACAGAGAAAGCCTTAATTGAAAGCACCCAAGTTAATTTTAAAACCCATCAAGTTAATATAGCTTTACTTTTTCATTTAGGAAATGTTTTTAGCTACTATGTTTTTCACTCATTTAATATAATCTTTCCTCAAATTTACTTGAATTCACTTTTTTTTTCCAATTCACTAAAAATATTTTTCTCCAGCTATTGTTTTTAGACAACTAATGAACCTTTTCTCTATGGTTCTCTCCTGCAAATGGGCTGGTTTCAATATGTGGGTTTTAATTTATATAATTGCTGTCTCTTATTCCTCTTTGTGATCCACTTTCCATTCTGTTTAGCAGACACTGGTTGCTTTGTAATTTTGAAAAAGGAATAGCATGCGTGTATACCTGGAAAGATAATAGTGAAATTATTCTTAAGTGAAATGTTGTATCTTGTAAACTATTTTTGGTAGACTGTCATCTTGAAACCTAACTTAAAGCAAATATGGATGTCTTCTCGTCATTAATGCTACACCGATTCATTTCTTTAACATTAAAGAGGTATTGATTAGTTTCCTCCTCTGTGCCAGATACACTTTCAGGTGGTGAGGATCTCGCATTGAACTAGACAGACAAGGACCTTGCTCTTTACCAGCATACATTCTAGCCAAGGCTACAGTTGAGATGCAGACAGCAATCACATACAAAGATGGCAGTTGACTTCCCAACTCTTTTTCCCTTTACCATTGCTTCAAGGTCACATCTATGACCTTGTTACCTGTAGTGTTGTGTTAAATTTAGTCTCACGGTACTACTACCCCCAATCTCGTGTTTAAGGGCCTTGTTCTAGTACAAGAGAGAAAGAATAGAGATGCTCCTGAGAGGGTCAAGTTTCTTGTTGTTACTCTGGAACTAAATGTGCTTTACTCTCAGAATTGTAAAGGTGAGAATTCATTCACTCATTCAGCAAACACTTATTAAACAGTGTATCAGTCAGGGTTCTATTATGTTCCAGACTTTTATAACACCTACATGCCCTTAAGTGCCTCACACTCTAGATGGAGGGTGAGAGACATAAAATAAAAATTACTGATAAATGTTATAATAAAAACATACATATATCAAATAAGGGGAGCACTACAAAAGCAGGAACTAACTCTACGCGGGAGTAGGTTTCACCATCAGGTCACTTCTAAACTGCATCTTAAATTTTTTTTATGTTTTATTTTTTGAGAGACAAAGAAAGACACAGTGTGGGCAGGGGAGGGGCAGAGAGAGAAGGAGACACAGAATCCAAAGCAGGCTCCAGGTTCTGAGCTGTCAGCATGGAGCCTGATGCAGGGCTCAAACCCACAAGCACGAGATCATGACTTGAGCCAAAGTTGGACGCTCAACCAACTGAGCCACCCAGGCACCCCACTTCTAAACTGCATCTTAAAGGTGGCTGGAGATAGAGCATGCTTCATTTATTCAGGGAATGTTTACTGAGCACCTTCTATGAGCCAGGCACAGTTGTAGGCACCATAGACACTGCAGTGAACTGGACAAAGTCCCTTTTCTCTTTGCAGCAGAGAAACCTACAATAAGCATATGACAAATAATTATATATTAGGTAGTGATGCCTATTAATAACACAAAACAAAGCTTTAATAAGGGGAACAGAGAGTGATAACGGTTACTAGTTTAGATAGGATAGTCAGAGAAGTCCTCTAATGAGATGACATTTGAGCAGAATCCTGAATGAATGAGACCAAAAAGCAAAGGGAAGCCATTTCAGACAGAAGGGCCAGCATGAATAAAGGTATAATAGTCGTGAAAAGTGTAACATCTTTAGTGCAAAGTGAGATATTCTCACTGAGCAAGATGGAATGCAAGCAGGGAGAGTGTGGTAGATGAGGCTGGGAAAGAAGGAAGAGAGGGAGGGAGGAAGAAATGGGAAAGGTCAAGAACAGTTTCTGCGTCTAAGCTTGGGTGACTGAGTGGGTGATAAAGCCATTAACCAACTCGGGGAGCCCTGGAGGAGAGGCAGTTTTAGGAATGCAAATAATGAATTTGATTTGGGGCAGTGGGAAATACAGAATTGGATATTAGGAGTCAGGGCTAAAATACAAATTTGGCTCTTACCAGCATGTCATGGAAATTTAAAAAGAAGGAGCAAGAAGAGTAGTCAGCCTTGTCAGATACTGCAGAGAATTTTAATAGGATGAGAATTTTTAAAAGGCCATCAGATTTGACATTTGGAAGGTTGGCAATAACTTCAAGAAGGCCAATTTCAGTAGATGTCGATAGGGCAAAGCCACATCATGGTTCATTTAGAAAGTGAAAGGGTAAGAGGCTGGGATTGTCCAGCCAAGGTGACTGTCTTCTCCCTTCCCAAAGCTCTTCCTTGGAAGCTTTGAACCTGAGGTCAGATCTTCTCCCACTCCTTCCTTAACTTTCTTCACATAAAGCCTAGTACTGGATGCTTGAGATGGGGACATGGTGGAGGGACAAATATTCTCAGATCCTTGGGTCTCTGATGGGAAAGGGGCCAGGGATAGGGGAGCCTGATGTTGGTGAAGCAGGTATTAAAGGGAGCATCTTCAGTGGGGAACAGCAGGTCGGGCCTATTCTGAGACCTGTCTCCAGAGGGGGAGAAAGACGAAACATATAAGTCTCTGTTGTATGTGGAAACCAGACCAGGAAGCTGAGGTAGGCTGCAGAGCAAAGGCTCTGGGGGGCTGGTGGGGGGAAACATGAATAATTAGTCAAGAAACTCAGCCCTGGTGAGAGAGTACAATGACAAAGCGTGAGGGCTGGGAGTAGAAGCTGACAGTTAACTGACAGACACTAGAAGAAATTTAGGGAGGAATGCTTAGGTTTCTTAGAGCACAGGAACTGAAGATGGGCAGGGAAGGCTATTGGCAGTGCTTGTGACCACAATGATAGCAGTGAGGGGATGGTTAATGAATTTAGGAATGGTCCCAGCAATACCTGGTATATAGATGTTCAACAAATATTTGTGAAGCCAAAAGGGGTGGTTCCTCCACAGATAATGTGGAGGAAAAGGATTCGATACTGGAGTTCTGAAGAGCTGTTAGAAAATGCCTAGGTTCCCTTCAGGGAGAGGATGGAGGCAGTGACTGAGATCCCAGACCTCTTCAAAGTACAAAGCCAGAGAGAGAGAGAGACCTATACCACGGAGGGAGTTAGAAGCATAGACCAGGGTGGGAAACCCACTCGTTTAATCCTGCAGACCCAAGGGATTACTGGTAGGTCTACTAGATTTCCTCACCCCTGCCCAAATACACCACTGGCCTCAGTTTCTCTCACCTGCACCTCCATCTCTGCCCACTAGGGGGCGGGGCTCGAGGGCAAGGCTGGCGGCTGTTCCGAAGCCTCGAGGACCATCAGTTCCTACCAGACTCCCTGCTCCGGTGCCGTCTTACCCCATGGCGGGACCCAGGCCCTCATACTTCTCCCCACGGCCAGGCAGTGGTAGGGGCGGGCCCAGAGGACCGGTGCCGGTGGGGGTTGACACTCCGGTCTGGTTGACCGCCCAGGCGGCTCTGAGCATGCTGATGGTCCAGCCGGGAATCCAGCAGGGGGTCAGCCCAGGCCCTGAGGTGTGGGAGATGCCCCTGGGTCCCCTGCCATACAAATTCCGGGGCGGGATGGCACCCTGCACGCCCGGGGTCGGAGCTAGCAAGGTGGGAGCCTGGTTCCCGAGCCCCTCAGAGGGCACCTTCCCCAGGCCCTACATCGTCCTGCAGTGCATCCCAAGGTTGGCACTGCCAGAGGACGTCTCAGCCATAGAGAAAGAGATGGAGCAGCTGGCCAAGGAGCTGAGGCGAAAGAGAATGGCCCTGGGGTACTCACAGGCCGACGTGGCGTTTGCCGTGGGGCTCTCTTTGGAAAGGTTCTTAGCCAGACAACTGTCTGCCGCTTTGAGGCCCAGCAGCTCAGCATCGCCAACATGTGGAAGTTGGGACTGTTGATGAAAATGTGGCTGGAGGAAGTGGACACCAAGAACTTTATGGGTGTATGCAAAATAGAGATGATCCTGCAGCAGGCTCGGAAGCGAAGACAGGAAAGCAGGGAGCGACGCATCGTAAACTATCTAGAGAAACTCTTCTTGCAGTGCCGGAAGCCACACCCCAGCAAATCAGCCGCATCGCTGGGCAGCTCCGGCTACAGAAGGAACTGGTCCGAGTTTGGTTCTATAATCGGAACAAGATGGATGGTCAGCCAACCATTGATTTCTCCCCACAGGAGGATGTGGGGGCAGGGGGGTGGCCTCCTTTCCCAGGGGGGCCGGTATGCTTTCCTCTGGCATCAGGGCCCCATTTTGGTTCCCCCTGCTATGAAGAGCCCTATTTTATACACTTCACCCCTTACCCTGTGAAGGGGACCCACCTCTCTGCCCCAGCCACCCCTCTTGGCTACTCCAGGCTTTCAAACTGAGGGGCCCGCCCTTCTGGGCAGAGCTGAACTGGGGAAATGGGTGATGCCTGAAGTTCATTTCAGGGCTGTTAACATTAAGAGCTCCATTAACTGTCTAAAGAGGTTAATACTTAAGGTATGGTTTGGGAGTTGTTTAGGAAATTCAGGGGAGGGAAGTTGAAGTTTATTATTCCAGTGTTTTTACCTAGCATTGACTTTAAGGTACATTACGTATATGGTTTAGGATATTTTGTTTCTCTCTCTCTCTGTTATTAATTGAAAATTACTTGTGTCTGTTATTCCTTGTGATTATCAGTAAACATCGGATTTTTTTCCTTATAAACACACCATTGGGTGAAAAATTCAAACACAGAAGATTATTTCAGTATACCTTTTTTTTTTTAATCAAAACCAAGCAGAACTTTATGTAAAAATAAACATAGAGTCCAAGATAATAGTAACCTCTGGGGGAAGGTTTGAGGTTGAGGTACAGAAAGAGTACACAATACCTACCCAAGGGACCATGCTGAAATACAAGTGTTTTCTTGTGCTCCTCCCTTTCTTGAAAGATGCTTTTTTTTTTTTTTTTTCCTCCTATTCACCTTTTCATTTAGAGTGCTCAGTTTCAGGTGGAGGTCTCAATCCAGATCTCCACCTTATGGAATCCCACTGGTTTATCCACAGTCCTGCCCAGGTCATTGTGTTTGGAACCCCTTTCTTACTGAGGTTGGCAAGGTGGACAACACTTGCTCAGCCTCAGCTCCAGCTTACTTCTCTGGTTCTCAGCTCCATTTGGTTTATTACCTGGCTGTTTTCCTTACTTTCTTTTGAACTCAGATATGCATCTTAGAGAATATCTGTGATGGTTGAGTCAACATTCCCTGGTTTTTGTGATGGTATATCTTATACCACTTTTCCAATCTCTCCTACGAAATTGGTCTTTTCTAGTTTTCTCCTTCTACATTGGTAAATTTTGATCATCATATACTAAACAGACATACCTGCATATAATATTTATTGCTTTCTGATTCCATCACTAAATATTATATATGAGTCTTCTTAATTACTAATCTGTCAGTTTTTTCTTTCTCCTTTTTTTCCGCTTAATCAGTTCTTACAAAATATTTATCTATAGGTATTTTCAAAGACCAAGTATTTGTAAAAATGTTTATCTTATTTACTGCTGTTTTTATTTTATTTTATAATTAATTAACTTTTAGCTTTTATTTCTATTAATTGCTTTTTTCTAGTTTTCCCTGATTTCTCACGATGTATATTTTTCTCTGGTCAGTGTTTGAAGTTAAAATACTGATGATACATAGAGGTTTGTGAAGATAGAGACAAACTTTAGATTCAACAGATGACTACACTTATTCTTGGACTCTCCCAGTAAAAGTCACAGAGCACCAGTCTCATTTCTTCCTTTTCCCAGACAGCCCTTCTGGACAACCTTGAAAGGGAGATGTTTCTGCAGAGGGCCAGGTAGTATTTAATGCTGGGATGAACAACTGTGGTTGTGTCAACATTCAGCTCCTAAAAGATATGAGGAGGCTCTCTCTCACCCAGGCTGCTTCTTGAATTCTGTAGCCCCTGCGTATTTGGAGAATTGGTAATGGGCTTTTGATTTCGGGAACAACTCCAAGGACCTGCCTCAGCACCTGCACAGCTGTGTCTTGCACACAGCTGCTGCACCTCTGGTTAGGCAAGCACCACGTTGTGTCATTGATCAGCCTTCACATAACTTAAAATGCGATTTTTCCATCACTCGTCCTCTTGACTTGACTATGTAAAGAGAAAAGGCTGGACCTTAGGGAAACTTTGATCTTTAAAGGATTTCAGGTTTTTCAAAGATTTAAGATTATGAGTAGAAACCTTAATAATAAAACCCCCCAAAACTAAGAATTGAACTGCCCTTAGAATTGGGAGAAAACCAACAATGTGATGTCAGTGCTGAACAGTATCAAAATACAGAGATCAAAATAACATAAAATCAAGTCAGATATACCATGTCGCTAGCAAAGGTGTCAGTGATACTAGAGTGAAAACATTTTCAGTGGAATGGTTGGCAGAGGCAAAAGTCAAACAGTAGTCCAGAGTCTCCGTATTTTCCAGATTTCCACTAATGTCAATTAAAAACACGAATTCCAGCCACTCAATAAGATCTTCACCATCATTCCGAAATATTTCTTTTATCAAATGTTTCCTTTATCTCATGTTTTCTTTAGACAAGGCAAGTATTCTTAACCTGAAGACGTCGAACCCCTTTACAGTACAGGCAGAATAGTGTGTTTGTACATGTGTGCATCTTTAAAGATGGTGATGATAGCTTTTATCACATTCTCAAAGGAGACGTAGCTCTTTGTAGATCTACGGTTTCAGAATTTTAGAAATACATTCCCTTTGGCCACCTTACTCTCAAGAGTTTTCCCTTGACCCAATACCAGTCTAACAGGTAATTCCTGGTTTTCTTTGAATCTGTATATTCTGGATATCTCTAGCTCAGCATAGAATAGAGGACCTGAACCACTTCTTACATAAGTCTTTCAAATTCAGCCAAATACTCTATTAATTATTGCGTTTATTGTTCTTATACTTTCATCAGTCTTTGACACTTTGAGTTTCTTATCATAAAGAACAATTTCTCTTGTTCCTAGAATCTTTCCTATCTATTGTCTAAGAAAACTTGAAGTGTTAAGATATGCTCCCTTATTCCAAAACATTGTTCTTGAAATATCATCTAAATGTTTTCTATAATTTCATATTTTTCAAGTATACATACTATACATCTTTGCCTATTATACTAAAACTACATCAGGAGATTTATTTTTCATTGTAGCCACTTCTGTTTATAGCTTTCTTCTAGAAATTGTCTTGCTTACTAAACAGTATTCGTTTCCTTGGCAGAATCTATTTTTTTTTTAAGGTACAAAATTGTATTATCTATGTAAAACAATGTTTTGAAAGTGAAAACTACAATGCCCTCCAATAAAATCCTAGCGGAATATGAGAGAATTTCTTGACAAGGTGGTTGTAAATGGAAAGAATAAAACTTAGGAAAATAAAATTTTGAAGAAGAGAGTCAGGGTGTCCTTGTCCTACCAAATATTATGAAACTACAATAAACAGTATGGTGGTGGTTACAGACAAAACTAACAAACAATTATTTGACTATTCCATTTTGTGGGAGTGTGAATTGAGGCAACCTTCATGAAAGGCTATTGGATAATTCATATGGGAAGTTTTAAAATGTGATTTTTCTTTGGACAGTCATTTCGACTTTAATGAATTTTTATAAGAAAAAATTGTATGTGTGCAAAAATTTAGTGATGAGGGTGGTCATTAAAGCATTTTTTTAACAACAAAAAGTTAGAAACACCCTAAATGTTCAACAAAGGCTAAGTAAATCAAAAGGACCACCATATATGGTAAAAATTGTATTATAGAGTTACAGTTTTCACAAAATTCAGAATAGATTGTTGAGTGAGGCAAAACAGTTTATTAAGCTTTATGATACTTTTTATTTTTTAAGGAAAAGGTGTGTTACATATAGAAATATATACATAAGTAACTCTCGTTGGTGATTTTATAAAATTGTTCTGCTATATGTATTATACAATAAAAATATTTAAGAAACATTTCTAAAGGAAGGTGCTAGGAAATCTAGAGTTCCTAAAAGTATTCATTCTTCCAGTCTTTTTTTATCTATAAAATGGTAATTTTTAATTATAAGGCAATTTTATTTCAAAATATTAAATTTGGCCTTTTCATTTTTAGTCAGATCTGTAGTTTCTTTAAAAAGAAAGGCAGTTCTCTAAACGGAGGAGTATTGGGATATATCAGAGACACATTGCTAAAAATTAGTTTTTTCCTTTAAATCAGATGCCCATTAATGTTAAAGAGCTGTAGTATAGCTTAGTGAGTGAAGACACCTGCCATATGTCTGTTTTCCTGCACAACATGGTAATTTACAATTACAATCAGTGTGTTTATATACCTCAGTGGTGTTAACCCATATTTAGAATATAATATAAGCCCAAATCATCTTCATGTTTCTGAATGTTTACTTTTCAATTTTAAAAACCATTTCAATGTATCAAAATCCTGTTTTTATCACAGTAGAATCCTCCTTGCTTGTCGTATTTGAAGAAACCAAATGAATATAAATAAGATCCATAGACTTCTTGGTTCGAAGGCAGGGTCAGTTCCTGTGATTACAGCCCCAGCCAGGTGAAAGGTGAACTGTCATGAAATGAATCTACCCCTATACCCAGTAAAATCCTTAACGCAAAGCATTAGCATAATCACAGTTATACCAGTGAATAGAACAGACGATCTTGAAGAGACTGTGTTGTTTACGTCCGGGGCTATCTTCAGAAGACAGTGCAGCACATCAGTGTGTTGGGCTGCTGCCCTGCCACCTCACTTTTAGCTCGGAACCCTGCTGTGAATTCTGCTACAGACAAAATTAGCTACTTTGGCATTGAACTTGGGCTTTTTAGACTTGCATCCCCCAGTTTCCAACAAAATGATGAAGTACCAACCAACTTCACTTATTACTGTTGACTCTGCTACTGACTGCCTGCCAAAGACTAGGGTTGGAAAAGGAAGAATTGAGGCCTTCCTGAGAATTCACTACATTTTGGATTCAATATTCGTTTCTAAAACTGTACAACCTGTTACATCTCTTCTTTTTCTCCAAAAGAGTAACTGCATTGTTTAATAATTAGTCTTCTTCTTCCCCCCAGGATGTATGGTGTAGAACTCCTTTTAGTTGTTGGTGCAATGGCCAGGGCAGTGTATAAGATGCTTTAAGTTGATTTATTATCTTAGAATGGATGATTATGTTCCTAGAACAGCTGTAAAACTTGGACTATTATTGACTGAGTAGTGGGCAAATCTTAATATATACCTTTTTGTTAAAGGAGAGTTTGGTTCAGTATACCATGTCTTAGTTTGCCAGGGCTGCCGTAACAAGTACTCCAGCTTGGGGAGCTTAAAGAACAGAAATTTATTTTTTCATGGTTTGGAGTCTAGAAGGATGTGATCAAGATGTGAGCAAGGTTGGTTCCTTCTGAGGGCTATGAGAGAAGGATCTGTATCAGGCTTGTAGATGCCCGCCTTCACCCTGTGTCTTCACATTATCTTCCTTGTGTAGCTATCTGTGTCCCAATTTCCTCCTCTTATAAAGACTCCAATCATTGGATTATGCACTTGGATTATGCATTGGATTAAGACCTCATTTTAACTTAATTATCTCGGTAAATATCTCCAAATAAAGTCTAGGGTACTGGGAGTTAGGACTTCAATGTATGAATGTTTGTGGGGAAACAATTCAGCTCATAGCACCAGCCCAATTAAAATTTCAACTAGATTTAATTATTTGCTTCTGTATTCATTCAGCAAATATTAATTGAATGCCCTATATAACAAATAGTGTCCTAGGTGCTAAGATGTAATGGTGACCAAATATAGACCCATCGTAACCGTCAAGGAGCTTAAAGTATGGTTAGGCATGGACGTTAAGCAAATAAACATGTGATTGCAACTTGTAATAAATACCATGGGGTTATCAGATATTGGGGGAAGGTCTTCATTTAGATTTTATTTATAGTCTTTTTATAATATGTATTGTCTCTGATAACACCAGTGTTAACAAATATTCTAAACCAGAGGGACCTACCTGCAGTGGGAGTGTGGACCTATAACCAAGCCATAGTTAGGGACACAAGCATTCCCAGATTAAAATCCCAGCTCAGTAACCTACAGTCTCTAAGTGAGTTATTTCTTTCAGCTCCTTTTTCTCATGTGTAAAATATGTCTAGCAATCCACAGGGTGAGAGATTTGATAAAAAGCATAAAATAGGGTAATATAGAAAGAACCCCCTAGGACTTCCCTTTAATACAGTAGGCACTCAATAATTTTTCCCTCCATTGTGTTTCCACTCTACTTGTCTGTGCTTTATTTATAGCTCATAAGTCATTCCTTTGCATCCCTAGGAACTTTCACATAGTGGGTGCTCAACAATTAATAGCCAAAACTGAATAAATGAGAAAACAGAAAAAGTAGAAACAGTAGTCTCAGTTGCCAGAAACCTTCCTATCTGATATTAGGAAACAACTTTCAAAATTGTAGTAACTGGAAAATAGTCATAAAGTCCATTTCCTCAGTTCTCAAATGACAACTAGGTAAAGGAACAGATGATAGTTTTGACTTGAAGGGTATAGATGAAGGCTTTTTGAAAACCCATACAGTGTTACGTCACTGAAAGGAATGGTCTCTGAACTCGTTTCTAGCCTGTAATAATTGTATGAATCTCCACAAATAAGAACAATGCATCACAGACTGAATATGGGAGCTAGGAGGAGACAGACTGTAGGAATGGACCGAATAGGGTGACACTGATCTTCCTACTATGATTCCCATTTAACCTCTCTATTCTGATATACTGTGGCTCTTCCAAATGTAGCCCAATCCTGCCTTTATACATACTATAAAATGCTCACACCCTCTAGCTCTTTGGTTCAAAACCTACTGTATTCATTTGCTAGGGCTGCCGTAACAAAGCACCACAAACTGGGTGGCTTAAAGAACAGAAATGTATTGTCTCACAGTTCTGAAGATCCAAAGCCCAAGATGAAGGTGGGGGCAGGATTGGTTCTTTCTGAGGGCTGTGAGGGAAAATCTGTTTCAGACCTCTCTCCTCAGCTTGTATGTGGCCATCTTCTGTTTCTTGTCTCTTCATAACATCTTCCCTCTGTGCATGTCTCTGTGTCCAATTTTCCTGTTTTTATAAGGACACCAGTCAGATGGGATTAGGGCCCACCCTAATAATGTCATCTTATTTAATCACCTCTGTAAAGGCCCTGTCTTCAAATAAGGTCACATTCCGAGATACTGGGGTTAAGACTTCAAAATACACATTTCAACAGGACACAATTCAACCCATAACACCCACCACTCCTGATATAGAGAAAATGTAAGTGTGAGATGTGGGGGAGGTATAGGAAGGCAAAGAGACTTGTTTATTTTTTTCTACAAAAGAGTTAAATAAGAGGTGGCGTGATAGAAAGGGAAGAACATTACCCATAGAGTCAAACTGCTTCGGATCTGCATCCTGTCTCCAGGCCATTCATATAGACAGATCATCACTCTAAGGGAACATTTCAGAAAAATAACATTTCTTCCATCCCAACCAATAACTTTATGGGCTAAAGAATTACAGTAGCTATTTACTTGTATCTATTTTGGGAACAGAACAGTTGAAATCTCCTCAGTGAGTTTGAGCAATATTATCTTAGGAAGAAAATTTTGGATATTTTCTGTTCCAGTGCTGGTTGGGTTGCAAGAAAGGAAAAGAAAGAAAGAGAGACAGAGAGGGAGAGAAAGAGAAAGAGAAAAGAAAAGAAAAGAAAAGAAAAGAAAAGAAAAGAAAAGAAAAGAAAGAAAAAAAGAAAAAGAAAGGAAACAAGAAGGGAGGAAGGGAAGAAAGAGAGAAGGGAGAAAGGAGGGAGGGAGGGAGGGAGGGAGGGAGGGAGGGAGGGAGGGAGGAGAAGGAAGGAAGGAAGGAAGGAAGGAAGGAAGGAAGGAAGGAAGGAAGGAAGGAAGAGAGAATTTTGGATATTTTGATAAAGATGATTCTTACTCTCTCCAGAAAAATTGATATGTGAACCTATTGAGAAAGCCCTGTCACTTTCCACTAAGAATTGCCAGCCACTAATTTCATCAAGCTAATGTAACAGGACAGTCAAGTGACTTGTCTTTAATTTGTTATGATTGTGTTATATTGATGAAAAGCAGAGCTAAAACAGCTGATAGCAAGTGTTTAGACACTGATTGTTTTAAGACTACTGCTAAATCTAAGTAGACACCGAGTAAGTTTTCTCAGTACAGGAAGTGTAGATCATTCTTTCTGTAATAGTAACTCATTAAGTACATGCAAATACTGTAGATTATTACCTCATTTCACACATATTTTTATCGCTCTTGTCTGTCTGTAAATATGTATTACCTTTGAGATTTAAACTAAAGAGAAGTGGGAAAAGACTTACCATACAGGAATTTATTGTGTTCTTTTCTCTCCTGAAGAAGCAATCACACCAACACCATAGGTAGAAAAGAACATTTTGCTGTTTCTGTGTCACATCATTAAAGTAGTTAATCTAAAGCCATAAATTTTTGTCTTCTGGGCCAAGAAATTTTAAGCAAAATACTAACAGAAATGTTATGGTTTTAAATGAGAAGTGAAAGAATCTTTATCCTTTTTATTTGAGTTTCCAGAAATGGCACCCTCCATAAAAAATTATATCATTTTTATTTTTAAACTGAGTTTCTTGCATTAGTCAGTAAACAATTTATTTGGTGAACATTCTCTGTGCACATATATACACCATGTGAACATTTAGGAAACAGAAGGTACTTGAATTTGTGAGATTTAAATATTTTCTCACAGTTGATCCAGTGATACTGCAGTTGAAATAAAACCACATATAAATGAAATACCACTTTCTACTAAAAAGCTAGTATAGATTTTCTATCATTGTTTTAATGAGGACAATAATGATTCCATGTATTCAGTGGAATATCTCATAAATCTTTAGCATGTTTATCTCCATGTACATTCTAAGATTCACCCATAAAACTCCACCTGCCCCAATCACAAATACGCATGTATAATTACATGATCTGACTACATGTATTTTTATATTCTTGCAAATATTATTAAATTTATAGAGCGATGATTTCATTTCTCGCTGTTCTGAAAACATGTGCACATATATACTAATATTCATATAAATACATTATGTAAAATATGAGCTACACAGATCAAAAGTAATGCACCATAACAAGGCAAGCAAAAGGAGAGCACTGAGGATGGCAGCTGTTCACCGTCTTCCAGACATCCTTGCTGTAGCCCACAGATCAACTCCTGCTCTTCCTCCAGGTTCCACATTCTTACATTCCCATAAGCCATTGCATTATACTTCTGTACTTCCTCAGTGACTATCTACTAAGCACCTATTAGGGGCTAAGCACTGAAGACTCAGAATTAGACAAGGAACATATAGGCTAGATTGAGTAAAGAAGTGAGAAAATCAAGAATCACCTCAACAGGTGGCCCATATTAGAGGAACAGGCAAATGAGCAACACAGAGAAAGGAGCACATAACTCACTGAGGGATATCCAGGAATGTTATTAAGAGCCAGGACAACCTGAACTAAGACTTCACGGGTAACTAGGAGCTGTTAAGTGGAGAGTATGAGAACCAGGAGAAAAGACCAAAAGTCAGGAATGAAAGGAAAAGTGAAAAGAGGTTTTTTTGACAAAAAATCTAGGCTAAGATTAGTTACTGCAATTCAGAGTTAAATGTAGTGGTTAAAATCCTGGCAGCCATAGCAAAAAAGTTACATAGGTCTCAGTACTTATGTACCTTAGTCTCAGTTGAAGCTAATTACATGAATCTTCCAGAATGTATTAGGAAAAATA
This sequence comes from Prionailurus bengalensis, assembly GCF_016509475.1. Taxonomy (NCBI): domain Eukaryota; kingdom Metazoa; phylum Chordata; class Mammalia; order Carnivora; family Felidae; genus Prionailurus; species Prionailurus bengalensis. The sequence goes on along the minus strand of NC_057343.1, from coordinate 156,638,664 downwards.
TTTTATTTTTATTTTTATTATTATTCCAGTATAGTTAACATACGGTATTATGTTAGTTTCAGGTGTACAATATAGTGATTCACTGATTCTATGTATTACTCAGTGCTCATCAAGATGAGTATTCTCTTAATCCCCTTCACCTTATTTCATCCATCTCCCCACCGCCCTTCCCCTCTGGTAATCCATCAGTTCCGTATTTTTGTATCCTTTGGGTAAGTACCTAATAGTGCAATTGCTGGATCATAGGGTAGTTCTATTTTTAACTTTTTGAACAACCTCCATACTGTTTGCCAGAGTAGCTACACCAGTTTGCATTCCCACCAACAGTGTGAGAGGGTTGCCCTTTCTCCACATCTTCACCAACATCTGCTGTTAACCAAGTTGTTCATTTTAGCCATTCTGACAAGTGTGAGATGGTATCTCACTGTAGTTTTGATTTGTATTTCCCTGATGATGAGTGATGTTGAACATCTTTTCATGTGTCTGTTAGCCATCTGGATATCTTCTTTGGAGAAATGTCTGTTCATGTTTTCTGCCCATTTCTTCACTGGATTATTTGTTTTTTGGGTGTTGAGTTTGAGAAGTTCTTTATAGATTTGGGATACTAACTCTTCATCAGATGTGTCATTTGCAAATATCTTCTACCATTCCGTTGGCTGCCGTTTAGTTATGTTGATTGTTTCCTTTGCTGTGCAGAAGCCTTTTATCTTGGTGAGGTCCCAATAGTTCATGTTTGCTGTTGTTTCCCTTGCCTCTGAGACATGTCTAGTAAGAAGTTGCTGTGGCTGAGATCAAAGAGGTTGCTGCCTGTGTTGTCCTCTAGGATTTGACGGTTTCATGTCTCACATTTAGGTCTTTCATCCATTTTGAATTTATTTTTGTGTATGATGTAAGACATTGGCCTTGTTTCATTCTTCTGCATGCTGCTGTCCAGTTTTCCCAGCACCATTTGTTCAAGAGACTGTCTTTTTTCCCAATGGATATTCTTTCCTGGTATTTTGACAGGGATTGCATTAAATGCATAGATTGCTTTGGGTAAAATATAAACATTTTAACAATATTTGTTTTCGAATCCATGAGCATGGAATGTTTTTCCATTTTTTTGTATCATCTTTAATTTCTTCCATAAGTGTTCCATAATTTTTAAAGTACAGATCTTTTATATCTTTGGTTAAGTGTACTCCTAAGTATCTTATAGTTTTGGGTACAGTTGTAAATTAAATTGATTCTTTGATTTCTCTTTCTGTTGGTTCATTATTGATGTATAGAAATGCAACAGATTTCTGTATGTTGATTTTATATCCTGTGACTTTACTGAATTCGTGTATCAGTTCTAGTAATTTTTTGGTGGAGTCTTTTGGGTTTTCTACATAGAGTATCCTGTCTGCAAATAATTTATCTGCAAATAATGAAAGTTTGTTTCTTCCTTGCCAGTTTGTATGCCTTTTATTTCTTTTTGTTCCCTGATTGCTGAGGCTAGAACTTCCAATAGTATGTTAAATAACAATGGTGAGAGTGGGCATCCCTGTCATGTTCCTGACCATAGAGAAAAAGCTCTCTGTCTTTCCCCCTTAAGCATAATATTAGCTGTGGGTCTTTCATGTATGGCCTCTATGATGTTGAGGTATGTTCCATCTATCCCTACTGCTGTACTTTCTCAAATGTTTTTTCTGCATCTATTGAAAGATCATATGATTCTTAGCCTTTCTTTTATTAATGTGGTGTATCACTTTGACTGACGTGCAACTATTGAACCACTCTTGCAGCCCAGTAATAAGTCCTACTTGATTGTTGAATGATTCTTTTAATGTACTATTAGATTCCATTTGGCAGTATTTTATTGAGAATTTTTGCATCCATGTTCATCAGCGATATGGGCCTATAGTTCTCTTTTTTAATGTGGTCTTTGTCTTTTTGGAATCAAAATAATGCTGGTCCTGTAGAATGAGTTTGGAAGTTTTCCTTCAATTTCTGTTTTTTGAAACAGCTTGAGAAGAATAGGTATTATCTCTTCTTTAAATGTTTGATAGAATTCCCCTTGGAAGCCATCGGGCCCTGGACTTTTGGTTTTTGGGAGATTTTTGATTACTGATTCAATTTCTTTGCTGGTTATGGGTCTGTTCAAATTTTCTATTTCTTCCTGTTTCAGCACAGGAAGTTGATAGTTTATATGTTTCTAGGAGTTTATTCATGTCTTCCATATTGCCCAATTTGTAGGTGTATAATTTTCATAATACTCTCTTACAATTGTATTTCTCTGTTGTTGATCTCTCCTCTGTCATTTGAGATTTTATTGATTTGGGGTCCTTTTTGATAAGTCTTGCTAGGGGGTTATCAATTTTATTAATTCCTTCAAAGAATCAGCTCCTAATTTCATTGATCTGTTCTACTGTTTTGTTTGTTTGTTTCTATATTATTTATTTCTGCTATTCCCCTTCTTCTCTCTATTGGCCTTAGGCTTTATTTGTTGTTCTTTTTCTAGTTCCTTTATGTGTAAGGTTAGGTTGTGTATTAGAGATTTTTCTTGCTTCTTGAAGTAGACCTGTATTACTATATACTTCCCTCTTATGACCAGTATTGCTGCATCCCAAAGGTTTTAGACTGTTGTTTTTCATTTTCATTTGTTTCTATGTATTTTTCTATTTCTTCTTTAATTTCCTGGTTAACCCATTTATTCTTTAGCAGGATATTCTTTAACCTCCATGTATTTATGGTATTTCCAATGTTTTTTCTTGTAGTTGACTTCAACTTTCCTAATGTTGTCTTCAGAAAGCATGCATGTATACCACTTCTCTATCCATCCATCAATGGTCACTTGGCACTGCTTCCATAATTTGGCGATTGTAAATAATGCTGCAATAAACATAGAGATACATGTATCCTTTTGAATTCGTGTTTTCATATTCTGTGGCTCAATACTCAGTAGTGGAATTACTGGCTCATATGGTGATTCTACGTTTAATTTTTTGAGGAACTTCCACATTGTCTTCCAGATTGGCTGCACCAGTTTCCCACCAACAGTACACAAGGGATCCTTTGTCTCCACGTCCTCGCCAGAATTTGTTCCTTGTGTTTTTGAGTTTAGCCTTTTTGACAGGCGTGTGAAGTAATATCTCATTGTGGTTTTGATTTGCATTTCCATGATGAGTGACATTGAGCATCTTTTCATGTGTCTGTTAGCAATCTGTATGTCTTTTTTGGAGAAATGTCTGGTCATGTCTTCTGCCCATTTTTTAATTGGATTATTTGGTTTTTGGATGCTGAGTTTTATAAGTTCTTTATATATCTTGGATAACTAACCCTCTATCAAATATGTCATTTACAAATATCTTCTCCCATTCAGCAAGTTGTCTTACTTTTGTCAATAGTTTCCTTTTCTGTGCAGAAGCATTTAATTCTGATCTCACATTTAGTTTCTTAATCCATTTTGAGCTTATTTTTGTGTGTGGTGAAAGAAAGTGGCCCAGTTTCATTCTTTTGCATGTAGTTGTCCAGTCCCAACACCATTTGTTGAAGAGACTTTTTCTCATTGCATATTCTTGCCTCTTCTGTCGAAGATTATTTTACCATATAACCATGGTTTTGTTTCTGGGCTTTCTATACTATTCCATTAATCTATGTGTCCTTTTTTGTGCTCATACCATACTGTTTTGATTTCTACAGCTTTGTGGTGTAACCTGAAACCTGGAATTGTGAGACCTCCAGTGTTATTTTCCTTTTTCAAGATTTCTTTGGCTATTTGAGATCTTTGGTGGTTCCATATAAATTTTAGGACTGTTTGTTCTCGTTCTGTGAAAAAAAATTGTTGGTGTTTTGATAGGGATTGCATGAAATTTGTAGATTTTTTTGGATAGTATGGACATTTTGACAATATTCGCTATTCCTATCCATGAACATGGAATATTTTTCCACAAGAAATATTTTCTTAACATTAAATGTAAAGATTAACATATCATTCCTCAGGTGACAGTGAGCAACACAATAGATAATTTCTTTAATTATATTATTTTTGTTGATATTGTTAGTTAAGAAAAAAAAAGTTATTCTTCATGTGGCTGGTTTTTATATTGACTGATGACAAATAGCCTAAGCCTTAATACTAAGATTTGAGGTTTTTAAGGCCTTCCTTCTGAGAACTAGAATAGTTTAGTATAGTACTGATACAAAGCTTCCTGATGGTTTGCCTTGACACTACTGATTAGCAAATCTACAGAAATTAATAGTCAGCAGATCTGCTGGCCTGTTGTTCTCTAGAGTCAATCGCCTCCACGAGGCTCTTGATAAAAAAGCTATTTCCTTTAAGCTTATTATGATATTATAAATACTGAGAAGGTTTCGGTTATTGAAAAAAACTATAAGGCACCAAAGGAAATGTGTTATGTAGTAGTAGCCTAGTTTCCTTTGTTTGCAAAAATACATTTGATTAGAAACTAAAGTTGACTGTCATGGAACAGTTCTACTGTCTCTGCCCATGACACTAGAGATTGAATAGGTGTCTAAATTTGTGTAGCATATAATTTAATTATGAAAAATAATTAATCCATCTATGTTTAATTCTCATATAAAATAAAAATGACTGCTATAACATACTCCTGTAAAGTCATTCTTAGAACGCCCTGAAAAAAAAAATCCTCATAAAAATCATTGCAAAGTACTTAGGAAGCCATAAAGAACAATGCAGTGCTTCATAATGCTCTTTTTTGTAAAAAACAAACAAGCAAACAAACTTTAAATAAATCTAATGTTGCTTCCATCCATAAATACTGAAATGCTTTCACATATAGTAATTCTAATAAAACTACCTAAAATGAGTCCTTAGTATCAACATAGAATTTGAAGACTGAATATTTTTCCCAAATCAAGCAAACTCACCAGTTTCAGAGCCATCAATAAACACGTGTCTTGACATCCATGCTTTGTCTTTAAATACCAAGTGATACTTTTTTTTTTAATTCAAATTAGTTAACATACAGTGTAGTCTTGGCTTTAGGAGTAGAACCCAGTGATTCATCTCTTGCATATGACACCCAGTGCTCATCCCAACCAGTACCCTTCTTAACGCTGATCACCCATTTAACCTACCCTGCACCCAGCTCTCCTCCAGCAGCCCTCAGTTTGTTCTCTATTTAAGAGTCTCTTATGGTTTACCTCCTTCTTTTCTTTTTATCTTATTTTTCCTTCTCTTCCCCATGTTCATCTGTTGAGTTTCTCAAATTTCACATATGAGTGAAATCATATGATACCTATCTTTCTCTGACTGACTTATTTTGCTTAGCATAATACCCTCTTGTTCCGTCCACATTGTTGCAAATGGCAGGATTTCATTATTTTTCATTGCTGAGTAGCATTCCACTGTATAGATATACCACATCTTCTTTATCCATTCATCAGTCGATAGACATTTGGGCTCTTTCCATAATTTGGTTATTGTTGATAGTGCTGCTATAAATATTGGGCTGCATGTGCCCCTTTGAATCAGCATTTTTATATCCTTTGGGTAAGTACCTAGTAATGCAATTGCTGGGTTATGGGGTAGTTCTGTTTTTAATATTTTGAAGAACTGGGACACCTGGGTGGCTCAGCCAGTTAAGCATCCAACTTCAACTCAGGTCATGATCTCACAGTTTGTGAGTTTGAGCCCCACATCGGGCTCTATGCTGACGGCTCAAAGCCTGGAACCTGTTTCTGATTCTGTGTCTCCCTCTCCCTCTGCCCCTCCTCTCTCTCTCTCTCTCTCTCTCTCTCTCTCTCTCTCTCTCAAAAATAAATACACCTTAAAAAAAATTTTTTTTAATATTTTGAAGAACGTCCATACAGTTTTCCAGAGTGACTGCACCAGTTTGCGTTCCCACCAGCAATACAAAGGGTTCCCCTTTCTCTGCATCCTTACTAACATCTGTTGTTTCCTGAGTTGTTAGTTTTAGCAATGTTGAAAGGTGTGAGGTGGTATCTCGTTATGGTTTTGATTTGTAGTTCCCTGATAATGAGTGATGTTGAACATCTTTTCCTGTGTCTGTTAGCCATCTGGATATCTTCTTTGGTGAAATGTCTATTCATGTCTTCTGCCCATTTCTTCACTTGATTATTTGTTTTTTGAGTTTGAGTTTGAGAAGTTCTTTATAGATTTTGGATACTAACCCTTTATCTGATATGTCATTTGCAACTATCTTCTCCCATTCCAAAGGTTGACTTTTAGTTTTTTTGATTGTTTCCTTCATTGTGCGGAAGCTTTTTATCTTGATATGGTCCCATTAGTTCATTTTTCTGTTTATTTCCGTTGCCTCCAGAGACACGTAAAGTAAGAGGTTGCTGTGGCCACGGTCAAAGTGGTTGCTGCCTGTTTTCTCCTATATAATTTTGATGGTTTCATGTCTCACATTTAGGTCTTTCATCCATTTTGAATTTATTTTTGTGTATGGTGTAAGTGGTACTTTTTAGCCTAAGTTATTTCAACAGACAAATTTTGTGGGGTTTTTTGGGGGGGTTTGTTTTGTTTTGTTTGTTTTTTAAATCTTATTTGTTTTGAGAGAGAGAGGGGAGAGAGAGCACGAGCAGAGTAGGGGCAGAGAGAGAGAGAGGATCCCAAGCAGGCTCTGTGCTGACAGCCCCAATATGGGGCTCGAACCCATGAGCTGAGCCATAAGATCATGACCTGAGCTGAAATCAAGAACCAATTGCTTAACCAACTGAGCCACCTAGGTGCCCCACAGGCAAATTTTGTTTAGAAAACAGGCCACAAATCTTTTAGGATCCAGCACTGATAGGTCTATTTCTTATGAATATGTATTACTTCTGAAAATCCAAAGTATGTATGATTAAATAGTTGTTAGGTGAATAATTTTGAGACATCTGCTTATGGTATCAGATTCATGTCCAATGCATTCCATGAGGCCATTGCCTTTTCAGACCCTTACTACCAACAGAGAATAGCCAGAGGTAGATAGCCTAGTTACTTGAGGCTTCTAATAGTTAACTATGTGGGAATTTAATAAGAAAGTGGAAGGTAAGTAATCATTCTGAGAACACAGGTATTTTTATTGGAGTTGTTTGTAACTCGAGGTGGACTTATAGCTCATTCAAATCATAATGCGAGATGACAGGTTTTTTTCCTAGTCCATTTTTACAATGGTTTACATGTTAAAATGCAAGCAATATGAAAATTCATTCTAGAAAAGCACTTGTTGCCCAATGCCCATGGCCTTCTTACCCAAGAGAAATAGCTGCACCTAGCTCTCAGTTGTTTATGAGTGCATTGTTTTTTTCAGGGAATTATATGCAGTAAAACCATCTTTGGTTAGCATTCCTTTTTTTTCCCCCAGTACATTTCTGTGCCTCTTTTTCCCAATATTAAGCTCATGTATTTTCAGCAAATACAAGCTACTTTTAGTTGTGCCTAGAAAAACATAGTAAGGAGAATAAGCTCCTTCCCCTCTCCCACTGCCCTCCTCTCTTCATTATGTAAATATTAAAAAACTGAATAAATATTAAATATTAGGAAACTGAACATGAATTATTTTGGATTACTTACCTGTGTGGTTATCTGTAGCACTTACTTGGATAATTCAGATCCTTTTTGCCCTTAAACACATATTAACATTTTGCTGCCTGACTAGCTCGGTTGGGAGAGCATGAGACTCTTGATTTCAGGGTTGTAAGTTTGAGCCCCACGTTGGCTGTAGAGATTACTTGAAAACATGTATTAACATTTTTTTAGATGCTACTATTAAAATGTACTGTATAGTTATTTCACAGATTCAAATATGTACCCATGAATTCAAATATGCACACATGAATATCATTCTCACATTTTATAGCAGTTGAAAAAAAAAAGAGTAGAATACAATCTAGTCTTTTAAATTACTGTGTTAGTAGAGACTTCCTTCATTATAAGTCACATTACTCCTATTCAAACTTCTTAGCAAACAAAAGTAATTTAATGATTCATGCAAATGGAGAAACCCAAGGGTAAATCTGCTTCTGGTACAACTAGATATTGGGGCTCAAACTCTGTCATCCAGACTCTCTCTCCATCTTCTTCTCTACTTTTCTTTGCCATTTGGCCTCATTCTTTCTTTCTTAAAACAGGGCTTTCTCTCACCGGGTACAGGGAGCGTAGATATAAGCAGATGTAGCATCTTCTATTTAGCAATATCCCAGAGAAAAAGTGCTAGCATCTGAATAAGAATGTTAGTGAAAATTATTGGCCCTGCTTGGGTACTATGATGATCCCTGAACTAATCACTGAAACTGAAGAGATTGAATAGTAGGACTGGCTGTGATTGGCCAGCCTGGCCTAGCCATGTCTTGAAAGGGTTGGGGCTGAGCATGACATTGTAACTGTTAGTCCAACAAAAGCTGTGTGAATTGAAGAGGAGAGCTTCCCCAAAGAAACATTTTGGATATGCCCCATAGTTGTCTAGTTTCTTGGAAAACGTAATGTACGTGCCACAGTCAGATGCTTATGTTATCTGATGTAGAGAGAAGAGAAAATGTGGGGTGACTAAATACAGAAAGATCCTACTTTTTAAACTCTCAAACTGATCTATCAGCAGATTATTTTCCCATTTGTGATTTTGAAATAGATCTAAATGTTCATACAATGCCCTGGGTCATCTTGCTGCACTTACCTTTTACTGCATGAAGCCTATGACCCGCTATGTGGAGGGCCTACTTGCACAAGTATTCATTCCAACTAGTACCTTCAAGTTGTAAACGAATGGTGGTCCCATTCATTTACCCACCTGTATCCTAAGATAGCTTAGCAGTGGCTGTACCACAGAACGGTTTTAACATTTGCACATACACAGACTTCATCCACTGGTTGTTCATGTTAATCCTACTTTAGCTATTGCTGCAATAAAATTAATCTTTTCAAGGGAAAGCTTCTGATGTTTTGGGGTTATTTCCCCCAGTTTTTAATTTCTCTCTTGGTTATACTTTTATTTGGTATCTATCTTTTAGCATGTAATAGAACACTGTAATACTCTTTTTTATGGAAATTACTTGAGATTAGGAGGGTCCTACATACTTCTGACAAAATTGTCCATTAACTGTCACAGACAAATATATTATGGCTTATTTTTTTAAATAAGGAAAAATAAAAATCTATGACCTATTTTGTTAGTCATAAATTATTTTTATATCTAATTGAAGTGAATTCTTACAATCTGTTTGCTTTTGTTCTTTTCCCCAGTTCTGATGTTTTATTTCTTATTTCTCTAATTATTTTATTGGATGTGATCTTCTTGTCATCTGCCTTAAATCCTTGGTGGAAAAAAGTAGGAATATTAGTGAATCAGTAAATTACCCAAGCAAACCAAAATTACCAATGTATCAGTTGCTCTTCGTCCACTTCTGCCCTCAGAGAAGATAAAAAATATATGGTCAATGTCCTCTCAATGCTTTATAGTCAATAAAATTTATTACCTCGTGACTAGATTTCAAAATTAGATTGCTCTTACATACAAACATACTCATTAAGTGCATTAATAGGCAAGTCAATTTATTATAAAATATTGTATTTCACTGATTACAAGATGCAGTTGTAACTACATAACATACAAATAAATCTTGCAGTTAATGTCATAAGAAAACATTGTGTCAGGAGCGCTGAGTGGCTCAGTTGGTTGAGTGTTGACTTCGGCTCAGGTCATGATCTCATGGTTCATGGATTCGAGCTCCACGTCGGGCTCTGTGCTGACAGCTCAGAGCCTGGAGCCTGCTTTGGATTCTGTGTCTCCCTGTCTCTCTGCCCTTTCCTCAACTCACACTCTCTATGTCTCTCTCTCAAAAATAAACATTAAAAAAAAAACAAAACAAAACATTGTGTCATAGTTTAATTGGCAGTGTTTTTTTTCTTCCTAAGTGGTATGGGGAATAATGACAAACCTTAAAATTAATGGCATTTTGAATTTGATGACACATAGTGCTCTAATTATCCTTCTTCATTGTCCTGAAGAGTTTCATTTACGTGAAAATTCTGCTGATGGACATCTTTTAAGAAGTCTAGGTTTGGCTTAAAGATTCCCTTTTGGGGGCGCCTGGGTGGCTCAGTTGGTTAAGCGTCCGACTTCAGCTCAGGTCACGATCTCGCGGTCCGTGAGTTCGAGCCCCGCGTCGGGCTCTGGGCTGATGGCTCAGAGCCTGGAGCCTGCTTCCGATTCTGTGTCTCCCTCTCTCTCTTCCCCTCCCCTGTTCATGCTCTGTCTCTCTCTGTCTCAAAAATAAATAAACGTTAAAAAAATTTTTTTTAAAAGATTCCCTTTTGTAAAGCTAAGTTTATTTTTGTAACGTTAATAGTCACTTCCTAATATATCTATTTTATAAAATATAAATCTTGTTACTGTATTTCTTAATTCGGAGCACGCTTACATTAACAACACCATTCAGCCATCCTTTTCAGTTCTTGTTATATGTACAAAAACCACTGGTGTCACTTAGATATTAGTAATTCATTTTTAAGATTTGGATGTAATTTTATATGTTTCATTCAAAGTGAAGACAGTGTAATATTGAGAACCCGCAACTCTTATATGTGAAACTATTTACATTAATCTCGATAATTCAGTTATGACTCTCTTGCTTTAAATCTTTTTGGTATGTTTCTGTTCTGATTTAGTGCCTGGTTTAAAGATTAATGTTACAGGGTAATTTACTGCAGCTCCACAGATGGTATTTGAATCTTCGTAAATGGGCTTTGGAATCTGTGCACAGTTCCATATAATGTTAGGTTAACATCAGTGTAAATGTGGAACTTAAAACGATTCTAAAAAATCGTGATAGAAATTTCATTATTCCTTTTCTAAAAACCATAAATTTTGAGGGAATTTCATGGGCAAAGTATTTTTACTTCAGTAGTGTGGTTACGATATAACTAGCCCCTTATATTTGAAATCACCAGCCCCTGTATGTTGAAAATAAACATCAAAAATAAGCTACCTTGTTTTAAACCATTCTGAAATTCTCGTCACAGGAGAAGTTACTGTTCTTATTTTTACAGCTTCCTATATGAAATGCTTTATAGAATCCACAAACACACATTGCTTTTAGTGTCTCTCCTTTGATGTCTATAAAAGACCCATTCAACACTGGAGCTAAGTGCTCCTAATGTGTACAACAGAATTTGGCTGAAGTTATTTCAAGCTATTAGAGATAACCTTTCTCTGCATGTCTTTTGAGGGAGAAACTGGTACCAACAATACCAGTTAAGCTGTAATTAGTGTAACTAACAACTAATATGAAAGAGCAGAGTAGAGGTCATTCTTAAGAATGTAAAGGTATTAGCAGGTTAAGGTTGTAGGGCATCCTATCCCCCGGCTTAATCTGTGCCCTAGCTGGTGAGATTTGTTGAAGTCATCAGTGCCCTCTAACCCTGAGGTGTTGCTCTCTCATAATTTATTGGTCACATGCCAAGTTCCTCTTTCCTGTCTGGTGAGATGACTTTGGGAATGGCAAATTCATTGTAAAGTTCTTGTTACAAATGCCTGCAGATCTTCAACCTTTTAATGTAGATAAAGGTTTACAGATTAATTTGCTTTAATGTTCTTGTCCTACCAGCCTCATACTATATGAAATTGTCATTTTGCTGCATTACAGAATATGATTTGTCGAGACCATTTAACATGTATTATGAGAGGAACGCTTAAAACCTAACTATTAAATCAGATGTTGTGTAACTGATTCTAATACATACTGAATATTCCACTTTTTATGGGCCACTTCTTCAAATGTAATTGCCCACCAGTGGCTTTTGTTTATGTTTACAGTCAACTCAAATGCATTTAAAGGATAGGAATTTAAGAGGAATGACCTTTTGTTTTCATGAGGTGTAGTTAACCCCTCTCTTCTAGTATCTGACTTTGGATTCTTTCTCATGTCATTACTTGATACCAACACATAAACAAGAGGAACGCCATAGACCTTAATCATCCTTCTCCTTTTCCCATTAAAGTCATTCCTGAAAGATTTCTGTAGTTTCTTTCGACTTAGAAAAACTAGAAAGCTTGGGGGTATTTTGTTTGTTTGTTTTTTTAAGCCGTGGGCGGGCAGCAAGAGTGCCCTATGAAGAAAGAATCAAAAGAAAATGTTTTTCCTTTCAACTTTTTGTGACTACCTTGGTCTCAGATTATAATTACTGTCACTTATAATGATAGTTTTTTTTCTTTAAACTGTAGATTATTTATTATCCATGAAGTAAACTGGGAATTTCCCAGTAACTAACGCTTTATGGTGGGAGGCATCAAACCACATGACCCTGAAGAAAAGAACATTTAAAATTCAGGTGATCCCAGATCACATGGACAACTAAATACTTAAAGAATGCAGACTTAAAAATCATAGTTCTCATTTAAGTATCACAAGAAATAATTAGGATATATTTTTCCCTTGAGTCCTCCATCCTAGTGTTTTATATGCATACTTATGGTGCTTCACGGATGAACCATTTTTTCTTTTTGTAGTCATTTGTTTATCCTAATAAGTATTAGAAAGGGTGTGAATAACATGTGAAAGCCATTTAATGAATATTACTGCTTAGGGTCAGGCATATAGAAAAAGTGAATCGATGTAAAGAAAATGCCAGCTGTTTTCATAGTAACAGTAGTTTCTACATACGGCAAAATGCATAAAAGTATTGTACAAATGAATGGAGTTAGGTGAACAGTCTTCTGCCTCAATATGAAATTATCATAATTTTTCTTCTAACCAAAGACTCAAAAATACCCTTATCCCTTTATTTCTGCGTGCTATTGGTTGTCATTTAATTTATGTATACATATGTGTGTATTTGGTAGTTTCATCTTTTGCTTCTGAAACAAGCTAGCTTCTCTGGACTTCACTCTTGGACTAGATGATTTCTGAGGTTCCTGCCAGGCAAGGTTATCAGTCGTTGGCTGATAAGTTCCTCATGGTCGGGAACCACGTATGTATAACTAAGTAGTAGTTAGTATAGTGACAGTCCCAAATCACATGAATATGTGTGTTCTTATTGATTGAGTCACAGGTTCTAATCACAAATTTAAGAATGTTTTTGCTTATCCGTGTGCATGCCGTAAACAATTTTATTTTTTTTCCAAACTAACAATTTTAATTTTAATTATCCTATCAATAATTTCAAACTTTTCGGAAAGAAAGAGCAGACTAGTGCTACTTAAGGTTTACACAGACACTGATCTTTTTTCATGGCAGGATTTCCTGAGCAATGACACCAAGGACAGTATTGGAAAGTCTTATTTTTTTCCTGTTCTGTACTATCTTACGATTAACTATGAGAGGAAGACATCAAAGCTGAACTGACTTCAAAGCCTGTAACACTCACAGTTCCCAGCTGTCACTGTAACCAGCCGCTTCACCCGAACCACGAACAGCGGGTCATACAAGCTGCCATCCTAGGTTCCACTCCCTGCTTCCCGCCTTCCCCCTTTCCAAACCTGTCAAATTAAAGACTACTCTTTAAACGAATCTTGAAGTTAAACCAGTCCAGGGAGTTGGCATATTAGCTTAATTTCAAGATTTTACCTTTTTTTTTAATTTTTTAAAAATCTTTATTTATTTTTGAGAGAGAGAGAGACAGAGCATGAGCAGGGGAGGAACAGAGAGAGAAGGAGACACGGAATCCGAAGCAGGCTCCAGGCTCTGAGCTGTCAGCACAGAGCCCGATGCGGGGCTAGAACTCACAAACTGGAAGATCATGACCTGAGCCAAAGTCAGACGCTTAACCTGAGCCAGGCGCCCCTCAAGATTTTACCATTAAAGAGTAGATCGTATTTATTATTTATTCATTCGTTCATTCATTTATTCATTCAACTTTTCCCAGAATTGTGCCTTTTACCACAGGACCTTAGGCTTAGTTCACATTATGTTCTTCATTATATTTATTTCAAAAGTATAGTATACACATGTAGGTAAGATTGTGTATGCACTTTCCTCTTTAGTTAGGCGTCACAAAATGAAAACTTAAAAGGGGAGTCTGGTAGCTGGCCCTGTAAATCAGTGAACTTAAAAGAAATGAAATCTAATGCATTGATTGTCCATCAGAATGCCTGAAGTATAATTTTTGGAAAAACATGCTTTCTCTAGTAAGAGAAATACATGGATATATAGTTTTCCAATTATGTGCAAGTTAACATTTTCATTATTTTTAATTAATAGTAACTTTAATGTTCAAGCTCGTCCCATACTCATAACCAAGTAGTTGCTAAAATATTACACCGGGCAGTTTCTTGAGAACTGTACAGCTAGTGTCCCCTGAAGATTTTCAGTTTTTCTTCTAATAGTTGCAGCTCTTGAAATCTAGCAGATAGCGTCTAGATCTTGAAGCTATAGCACCAAAGGAACTCACAGAGATTTAATGATTTAGCTTTTCTCAACCCTGAACCATAAAAAATGTTCTGAATACTTTATGACAAAGGCTTTGATTGTGGATTATGGAAATTAAATAGGCTCACTATAATGATTGGATTGTTTCAGACACGGAAGGAGCCACATTATAAACTAGTGAGCCTTCTCTCTTTTGAAGCATTCAAGTAAAGGCTCAAAGCCACTTTTCATTAATATGATAGGAGGAATTCTTACTTTTGTTAGAGATTATATTAAATAATCTTTAATATCTATCTCAATCCTAGGGTTCTGTGTTTCTAAAATTAAAGGATATGAGGGGGCGCCTGAATGGCTTATTCGGTTAAGTGTCCACCCCTGCATTTCAACAGGTCATGATCTCACAGTTTGTGAGATCAAGCCCCTGTCAGGCTCTGTGCTGACAATGCAGAGGCTGTTTGGGATTCTCTCTCTCCCTCTCTCTCTGCCTCTCCCCTGGCTTGTGCATGCATGTTCTCTCACTCTCTCACTCTCAAAACAAATAAACATTTTTTTAAAAATAAATAAAATTAAAAGATATGATGAAATGAAGTTGAAGAGTAAGTAATGGCAATAGCATGTGGCTATGGACTGCAGCCCAGTAATTGGATAGATTTTATAAAGAAAGATTCATAAATGGATATCTTAAAGAGATTTAAAAGGGAAAAGGCATGATGGCCTGACTAGGTAAGGAAAATAATGCATATCTCTACTAGTGTTAAAGTTTTGGAGAGAAAGGAACCTACTCTAAAATGTCCGGAAAAGTAAGCATAAGGATAATGAGAAAGGGAGTTTTTTAATTTATTTTTATTTTTATTAATATTCAAGTTAGTTAACGTACAGTGTAGTCTTGCCTTCAGGAGTAGAACCCAGTGATTCATCTCTTACATATGACACCCAGTGCTCATCCCAACCAGTGCCCTTCTTAATGCCCATCACCCATTTAACCCACTCCTCCAGCAACCCTCAGTTTGTTCTCTGTATATAAGAGTCTCTTATGGTTTGCCTCCTTCTCTCCTTTTATCTTACTTTTCCTTCTCTTCCCCATGTTCATCTGTTGAGTTTCTCAAATTTCACATATGAGTGAAATCATGATATCTGTCTTCCTCTGACTGACTTATTTCAGTTAGCAGAATACCCTTCAGTTCCATCCACATTGTTGCAAATGGCAAGATTTCATTCTTTTTCATTGCCAATTAGTATTCCATTGTATATATGTACCACATCTTCTTTTTTTGTTGTTGTTAATATTTACATTGTGTTCAGCTGGTTTTATTTCTTTAATATGAAATTTATTGTCAGATTGGTTTCCATACAACACCCAGTGCTCATCCCAAAGGTGCCCTCCTCAATACCCATCACCCACCCTCCCTGCCCTCCCACCCCCCATCAACCCTCAGTTTGTTCTCAGTTTTTTTTTTTAATTTTTTTTCAACGTTTTATTTATTTTTGGGACAGAGAGAGACAGAGCATGAATGGGGGAGGGGCAGAGAGAGAGGGAGACACAGAATCGGAAACAGGCTCCAGGCTCCGAGTCATCAGCCCAGAGCCTGACGCGGGGCTCGAACTCACGGACCGCGAGATCGTGACCTGGCTGAAGTCGAACGCTTAACCGACTGCGCCACCCAGGCGCCCCTGTTCTCAGTTTTTAAGAGTCTCTTATGGTTTGGCTCCCTCCCTCTCTAACCCGTTTTTTTTTTTTTTCTTTCCCCGCCCCCATGGTCTTCTGTTAAGTTTCTCAGGATCGACATAAGAGTGAAAACATATGGTATCTGTCTTTCTCTGTATGGCTTATTTCTCTTAGCGTAACACTCTCCAATTCCATCCACGTTGCTGCAAAAGGCCATATTTCATTGTTTCTCATTGCCAAGTAGTATTCCATTGTGTATATAAACCACAATTTCTTTATCCATTCATCAGTTGATGGACATTTAGGCTCTTTCCATAATTTGGCTATTGTTGAGAGTGCTGCTATAAACATTGGGGTACAAGTGCCCCTCTGCATCAGCACTCCTGTATCCCTTGGGTAAATTCCTAGCAGTGCTACTGCTGGGTCATAGGGTAGGTCTATTTTTAATTTTCTGAGGAACCTCCACACTGTTTTCCAGAGCGGCTGCAGCAGTTTGCATTCCCACCAACAGTGCAAGAGGGTTCCCGTTTCTCCACAAGCTCGCCAGCATCTATAGTCTCCTGATTTGTTCATTTTAGCCTCTCTGACTGGTGTGAGGTGGTATCTGAGTGTAGTTTTAATTTGTATTTCCCCGATGAGGAGCAACATTGAGCATCTTTTCATGTGCCTGTTGGCCATCTGGATGTCTTCTTTAGAGAAGTGTCTATTCATGTTTTCAGCCCGTTTCTTCACTGGATTATTTGTTTTTCGGGTGTGGAGTTTGGTGAGTTCTTTATAGATTTTGGATACTAGCCCTTTGTCCGATATGTCATTTGCAAATATCTTTTCCCATTCCATTGGTTGCCTTTTAGTTTTGTTGATTATTTCCTTTGCAGTGCAGAAGCTTTTTATCTTCATGAGGTCCCAATAGTTCATTTTTGCTTTTAATTCCCTTGCCTTTGGAGGTGTGTCAAGTAAGAAATTGCTGCAGCTGAAGTCAGAGAGGTTTTTTTCTGCTTTCTCCTCAAGGGTTTTGATGGTTTCCTGTCTCACATTCAGGTCCTTTATCCATTTTGAGTTTATTTTTGTGAATGGTGTAAGAAAGTGGTCTAGTTTCATTCTTCTGCATGTTGCTGTCCAGTTCTCCCAGCACCATTTGTTAAATTGACTGTCTTTTTTCCATTGGATATTCTTTCCTGCTTTGTCAGATTAGTTGGCCATACTTTTGTTATACCACATCTTCTTTACCCATTCATCAGTCAGTGGACATTTGGGCTCTTTCCATACTTTGGCTATTGTTGGTAGCACTGCTATAAACATTGGGGTTCATGTGCCCCTTCGAATCAGCATTTTTGTATCCTTTAGATAAATTTATAGTAGTGCAATTGCTGGGTCATAGGGTAATTCTATTTTTAATTTTTTGTGGAACCTCCTTATTGTTTTCAAGAGTGGCTACTCCAGTCTGCATTGAGAAAGGGAGATTTTTTTAAAAAAGTGGTAACTGAAATGGATTTTTAGCATGCTAAAAATAGAAACCAAAGGATTTTATATCTGCGTTACTTAAAGGAAGAGAACAAAATAGGAAAATGAGAAGTTAAAATTTTACTTTATTTGAGATAGGTAGTAGATGGACTTTTTGGGAGGTTCCATTTGACTTAGGAAGGATACTCAGTAAGCAGTGTCAGGAAGGATGTAGTGTGTCCACAGCAGCTTGCGACCAAGATAGCCTTTGCATACATAAGAACAAGTCCAGAGTCCCACTAAGATGTGGTGGAAACGTGCGTTGAAGTTTTAACAGTAGAAATATAAGGAATGTGTTGATCCTCGTTATCTGAAGGAAATTTATTAGTTGATGGTTCCCCCCTAGTTTTGCTTTGAGGAGCATAATAATTGCAAGGGACTAAAAAAGCACAATGTGAGTGGAGAATGATGAGTGTTGCAAACCAATATGTGCGTTTGGGCCAGTTATTGTCCTGATCTCTCATCGTTTTAAGTATTAGATGGTTAGGCAGATAATTTTCATGATCCTTTCTAGCTCTGAGGTTCTCTTTCTAGAGGCTTAATTCAGAGTGAATTAAATTCACACTTCATAGCCTAAGAGTTCAAACAGACCAGATGTTTCCACTTGCAACACCTGGTTTACTCTGCACTGTAGATAATAGCCATGGTAGAAAACTGATGATGATTTTGTGAAGATTATGACATTTTGAGGTATATAAAAGCTATGGAGAAATCTCCTGTGTGGGCAGATAAAATGTGAAGTTACCAGTGATGTGGGAGAAATTAAGTAGTGCTGAGAAAGGTGAAGGTGGGCCCCTGCATTTGAGTTAAAAGAAACGAAGTTTAAAGAAATGAAGACTTCCAAGAAAGAACAAGCAGTTTGTCTGAAGAGCAGAGACAAGACATTTATATCAGAAGTGAATCTATAGGTTTCATTTATTAACAATAAAGTGATGGGGAAATCTCATTAATGCATAGATGTTTTCGAGTGAAGAAGAAAAAGGTACTGCCAAAGAGCCTTTAGAGATCAGAAAAAGCTAGAAAATATAAAATCTACAAAGATGAAGAATGTGGAAAAATAATTTGAATTACCATTGAAACCTAAACTCAGTAACGTGTTAAGGTACTTTTACTCCCCAGAAGTTAAATGTTTACCTCTTATTTACCATTTTTTTGTTGTTGTTAAAATAATTAAGCAATTTCCAAAACTGTTCACACTCATACTTTCCAAAAATGTTAGCTCTCTCATTTCCTTAGAGTAGATTTTATATATATACTAGAACCATACTACTAACTGGGGATAATATTTGACTATTAATTGTGGTTACAGACTTTAAAGAGTCTACTTGCATACACAGTTAAATTATGATTTGTACATCCTGGTGTAATTTTCTTCCCCAAGCTCTAGTTTTCTGGGTTTCCTGAATATCCATACAAAAACTTCTCATCACTACTCTGAGTCATATTATACCCTCTATTTTGAAATAAGAATACGAATTACAATTGATCCTTGAACAATATGTTTTGAACAGCTTGGGTACGTGTATACAAGTATTTTTTTTTTTTTATGAAAACAGTACACAACTGGGGTGCCTGGGTGGCTCAGTCAGTTGAGCGTCCAACTTCGGCTCAGGTCATGATCTCACAATTCGTGGGTTCGAGCCCCGCATTGGGCTTGCTCCTGTCAGCACAGAGCCTGCTTCAGATCTTCTGTCCCCCACTCTCGCTGTCCCGCACCCACTCCCACTCGAGCTCTCTCTCTCTCAAAATAAAAAATTTAAAAAAAAACATTAAAAAAAAAGTACACAATTGTAAATGTACTTCCTTTTCCTTATGATTATTTTTAATGTTTATTTATTTTTGAGAGAGAGAAATGGAGAGGGAGAGGGAGGGGGAGAGGGAGAGGGAGAGGGGCAGAGAGAGAGGGAGAGACAGAATCGCAAGCAGGCTCCACACTGTCAGCACAGAGCCTGATGTGGTGCTCAAACACATGAGTTGTGAAATCATGTCCTGAGCCAAAATCAGAAGGCAGATGTTTAATTGATTGAGCCACCCAGGTGGCCCTCCTTATGATTTTCTTAGTAACATTTTCTTTTCTCTAGCTTATTATGTTGTAAGAATGCAGTATGTGATACATTTAACATATGCCGTATATATCAATCACTGTTTATGTTATCAGTAAGACTTCCAGTCAGCAGTAGGCTATCTATCAGTAGTTAAGTTTTGGGGAGGTCAAAAGTTATATGCAGATTTTCAACTATGCAGGGGAATGGTGCCCCTAACCCCTCTATTGTTCAAGGGTCAACTGTATATTGAAATGACCATTTATAGCAACGTTAATGTTGTTTAACACTTGAGATCATTATATTGTTATTTTCTAGTTGGGAACTTTATGCCTATCCTTTTATATATTTTTTTAAGTTTATTTATTTATTTTTAGAGAGACCGAGAGTGTGAGTGGGAGAGGGACAGAGAGGGAGAATTCCAAGCAAGCTCCACATGGTCAGCACAGTGTCCAATATGGGGCTCAAACCCACAAAACCATCAGATCATGACCTGAGCCAAAATCAAGAGTTGGACACTTAACCTCCCAAGCCACCCAGGCACCCCATGCCTATCGTCTTCTAAATGGTATTTTTATCTGTGAATGAAAATTGTCTTATAATTGACACATTAATAGAAAGTTAGAAATAAGTGTAATTCTCTGAATGTGTTTTATATAACAGTTTATACCTTCAGTATTGATCAGTGACATGCTCTCCCCAGCTAAGTGCCATTAATTCATTTACTTTTGGAATAAAGAGACATTAGCAAAGAATTTTCCATATGTGAATTTCTATGCGTTTGTGAATTGTCTAGTTTTCTTGTGTATGTGGCCCTTTGATGATTCCTAAAGCCAAGTCTCTTCTTATTCAAGGAAGGAAGGAAGGAAGGAAGGAAGGAAGGAAGGAAGGAAGGAAGGAAGGAGAAAGAAAGAAAGAAAGAAAGAAAGAAAGAAAGAAAGAAAGAAAGAGAAAGAAAGAAAGAAAGAGAAAGAAAGAGAGGAGGGAGGGAGGGAGGGAGGGAGGGAAGGAGGGAGGGAGGGAGGGAGGAAGAGAAAACAAAGAAAGAAAAAAAACACTGTGGCAACAGTTCTGAATCCTTTGGCTGAAATCCAACTGCCCGGTTGTTTTGCCACACTTAGTTCCACATCGCTGAGTTGAGATGGCAGAAGAAGCAGTGCTTTGTGCTGACCTATTGGTCATGACCACTCCTACTTCATTCTCAACATTTTCATACTAATCTACTTACACACATAATGTTCTTCTGCAGTAGTAAAAGAAGACGTAAAAATCTAGAATCAATTAACCAGTGAAGTATCTCAGGATCCATTGGGATTTTTTTTCCTTAGTGTTATAATTTAAAGCATTTGTTCAATAGATACCATCTCAATCCTGTTTCACATGTGAAAGGAGACATTCAAAGAAAGTCTCCAAAACCTAAATTAAATACGTATATCAAACTATTGCCATAAATACTATATATTTCTTTGGTCTAAAGCATATACTTTAGCCTTTATAAAAAAAAACAACAACAACACTGCATGAATGGCTGATTGTACTGTGCACGTTGAATCAGAATGTCAGAATCTTCTAAATAAATCGTTATTATGGAATACGGCAGAACTTCAGCTCTGAATTTATATAATTCATTCCATGGTAGATTTTTTTTCATTGAAGAATACATTTCTCTGCCATAAATTGCACTGAGTATGAACAGCAGAGTCATTTGAGGTTCATTGAAAATATAGGAGAACATCATGTTTCCTGTCCTTTTGTTAAACTTGGCATATTGATTTTTTTTTTTGCACAGCTTGCAGCACAGAAATGTGATATACAGCTATGGCAAGACAAGCTAACCACATGTGAATTTGTTAAGTACTGCTGGATTAGCAGAAATTGTCTGACTGTGCAAATAGTGAGATTTGACTTCTCTAGGAACTCTTTATGACTTAATCAATTAAAATAACAAGTTTTTATTTTATTGCCCAGAATAAATCATTAGCAAAATTCATTTTCTCCTGATCTCTCATTCGTAGGATGTTTATATTTATTTGGTTTGTGTATTTCAAGCAAAGTAATAAATATGTAGAATTTGAACCAAAAGTTCAAAGCCAAATCTAGGAAGATAAAGATGTAACAAATGTTACCTATTGTTTTCATAATGATTCATAAATTTTGTTAAAAATGAGATTCTAGATTTTTATTTAAATTCTCCATTCCTTCTCTTTCTGAATATCTCTTTAGTGTTCATGCTTTTGTTCCCTTTAGGCTCCAAGGCGGCAAGGATTTGGATTTGTCTAATACGTCTTACCGCATTTAAATATAGAACCGTGTGGAAAGGGAGTCTGTAGGGCTCATTTGCTCTTCTCCTCACCTTCATAAAGCCCCTCTTTAAATGTGTCCATTATACAGTTCACCTTGCCTGACGTCAAAGAGTAGAGCTGGAGAGAGGATGAGCAATAACTCAGCAGAGTGGGTTAGCCATGGTTTCTTAGAAATGCAAATGCATTATCTATCAGATTTATAAAGTTCTCTGAGTTCTCTTGGAAGCGGATAAACCATTGTGTGGTTTTCTGTAGACCAAAGCTGGCAGCCTATCGAAAGCTAGGAAACATCCTTAATATCATGTACACACGATCATGTTGTCCCCTGCCTTTTAAGGAAATACTTTGTGTATAACATCTTAATCTCTCCAAATTTAGTTTTCTTTTATCAACATTTTTATCAACATATTTTTTTATTTGCCCTACTTGTTCTCATTACTTATAAACAGGTGGACATCTTATGAGATTGCATGCCAAATTTATTAGAAACAAGTCTTTTTAAATTATCTGGAAAATGCACAAAGCATGAGTTGTTCCCCTAATAAAAAGGGGGAAAGGGGTCAGAGCAAAGAAGAAAGTACCACTGGTTTGTGTTAGGTGACACTGTGCCCTGCTTGTCTAATTTGATTACACAGAGCCCCTGAAGCCTCAGGCAAAGCTGATTTTAGCTATAATCAGCTTCTTAACCTTTTGAGAACTAACGTAAACACTACCTAGCAGTGGTTAATTATGTTGCTCTGCTACCCACTACAAAGTGCAAAGGTAAAAGTGTAGAACTACAGTAACACATGTTGTGACAAAATTTAACAAGATGACTTAAGGGGATTGCAGCAGAATGCAGTTATGTATTCGTGATAAATTTTAAGTTAATAAAGAGATTTAAGGGTGTTTTAAAAAAATTTTAAGGTACAGTTTTTGCTTAAGTTTTATCTGTAAGTGCTGAACATTGGTGTACTATGTTTAACTTTTGGCTGTCTTCACGTTTGTCCTTTTCTCTGAAATCCTCTTTTGATTATACATATATATTTAGTAATACAAGTATATTCCTATACTCTCATTCTTTCATTTTCAAAGTAAACAAAGGTGGTTGCAATATTCATATAAGTAGAGTAAAATCCTCTCGGTTCGCTTTTTTATAGATAGTAAAAATTCATTAGGGGAATAATGGAATTTCTTTATAGTTAAGTGGAATATTGTGGTTACATGGTCAAGAACCTAACTTTTTGATTTAAAACAGTAGCTCTTCATGTAAGAATCTGATGTGTCATATGGGAAATTAACATGTAAGATGATTTTACTGTCTGTCATTGGTGTAACTCTAGGGTAGTGATGTGACTAATGGGGTAGAGGACCATAAAGACTGACTAATGTACTTATCAGGGCCATCTCCTCAAAGTCTTATTTGCTGGGAAAAGTCCACTAGAAATATTCTCCTGCACAGGAAATGCAGGTGACCAGGAGAGTATATGGAGCCATAAGCCATACCCCATATTCTTGAACTCTATACCAGCAATTTCACCTGAAATTTCATCCCTCGAAAAAATTCTGAAGGGTAGAATCTTAATGCTCCCCAGTGACACACATTATAATCAGTCACTCTGTGTGGAATTAAAATGGAATGGGAGGGGAAGGTTTGGACTAAAGATGAACTATTTTTTTTAATCTAAGGTCAGTTCTTCATAAATAACATGAATATGCCACATGCTTATATTACACAGTATAGTTCATGTTGTGTTTACAGTAAGCTTAAAAACTACATGTAAAGAAGTGGACTTGGAGAGGAGAGCATCATGGGCCTTTCACAGTTTCTGAGGCCCTGGTTAGCACCCATTGGGCCACATGACCAGCTCTTTTTGGGTAAACTTGGCCTCGTGGTAAATAAATAAATGGCATGGTCTCATTAACAAATAACTTAAATTCATTAACTTAAGAGCCACCCAAAAGGAAGAGTTCAGTAAGTTTTGTAGCCACATATAATACTATGGGATAAATGAAGCCAGACAACAGATAACTGGATGTTTTGGGCCCCTGACAAAAATGGTTTTTTTTTAATATATATAATTGTCAGATTGGTTTCCATACAAAATCCAGTGCTCATCCCAACAGGTCCCCTCCTCAATGTCCATCACCCACTTTCCCCACTCCCCTCCCGCCATCAACCCTCAGTTTGTTCTCAGTATTTAAGAATCTCTTATGGTTTGCCTCCTTCCTTCTCTGTAATGTTTTCCCCTTCCCCTCCCCCAGGAAGATGTGGTTTATATATACAATGGAAAAATGTTTTAACTGAATCATTTTCTGTGTTTTATAATCAGCTTGTTGAAAGAAACTAATATGTAAACATCCCCATTACTGCTGCCATAGGTATCTTTTAGATGACATGCCTTTTATTTTACGGCACATGCTACAAAAATAAAATACTTGTTGAGTATTCTGGTGTGGACGGAGAAGACTTCTCAAGGATGGAGGCCTCAGGCACAGTGGCTCCAGCTGCCCCTGGTCCCCTCTGCTATCCTGAGGACTGAAGCAGCACTGTCTCTGCACCCCTGTGACCCATTCAGGACCCATTGTGGGCCAAGAGGTGGCTGATTTAGAGACACTAATTTACTACATTTTATGAAGTCTTCTCTTAGGAGGACCCATAAGAGAAATCTTTCCCCAAATTCCATTTTTCCACCAAGCAATTATTTCTTTTCATCTTATGTCAATGAAAATCTTACAGTATGTGATTCCAGTGGTTCCCAAACTTTGCTCCACAGAGCATTACTTGAGCCAAGGCCTCTTTCCTATCACAGTGTGGTCACAGTGTCTAGGGTGGGAGCCAGGCATCAGCCTTTTTCAAAGATCCCCAGGTAGCTCCCAATTGTTCCCCAAGTCTGGGAACCACTGACATACCCTCCTAGCTTTCACCATTTGGAAGGTTGAAGCTAAATTTGCATCACATCTGTAGCAATTCCATAGGACTAATCATATGCATTCATTATTTTCTTGTCCATTTTTGCTTTTGCCTTGACTTCTTCAAATGTTTTTGTGTATTCATACAATTTTATGTTGTGTTTAATTTTTTTAAATATCATTAGTGCAGTAGAATTTAAATACTATAAAATAATTTCATTGTATATGTACAACTGAATATTTTCTAGGTAATTTACAGTTGTGCAGCCATCACCGCAATCCAATTTTAGAATATTTCCATCACCCCAAAAGTTTCTGTGTGCCCATTTGCTATTTCCACCCACAGCCCCAGACCACCAATGATCTATTGTCTCTGTATATCATAGAAGTAGAATCAAAGAGTATGTGGTCTTTTCTGTCTGGCTTCTTCTGCTTACAACGTTTGTGAGATTCAAACACGTTCTAGCACGTACCAGTAGTTCATTCCTTTTTGTTGTTGAATAGTATTCCATTGTGTAGATATTCTGCATTGTGTTTATCCATTTACCAGTTGATGGATCTTTGAATTATTTTAATTTGGAGCTATTATGTTTAATGCTGCTACGGACATTCAAATTTGAATCAGTCCAGACCTGTTTTCATTTATGTTAAGTATATACTTAGGAGTGGAAGTACTAGGTCATGTGGTAAGTTTATGTGTAGCTTTTTAAGGAACTGGAAAACTATTTCTCAAAGTGGCAACACCATTTTACACTCATACCAGCAAAGCATAAGAGTTCCAGTTTTTCCACATCCACAAGAATGCTGACATACCAGTCTTTTTTATTATAGCCATTCTAGTAGGTTTGTGATACTTAAATTTGTATTTCCCTAATGACTACTTGATATTAAATGTCCTTTGATGTGTTTATTAGTCATACATATATCTTCTTTGATGAAATGTCTGTATTTTTTTAATCTGGTATTTGTCTTATTATTGAGTTGAAAGTGTTCTTTATATATTCTAGATACAAGTCCCTCATGATATTTGTGATGTACGAATATTTTATCCCAGGCTGTGGCTTGTTGTTGTCGTTGTTGTTTTCTCTATGCTATCTTTTGAAGAGCAGAAGTTTTTATGAGTTCAAAATTTGAGCAACTTTAATTTATGATTTTTTTATGAGTTATATCTTTGCCAAATGTAAGATCACAAACATTATCTACTGTGTTTTGTTGTGGAAGTTTTACAGTTTTTCCTCTTACATTTAGGTATGACTCACTTTGAGTTCATTTTTGTATATGGTGTGTGGTAAGGATCTAAGGTCCTTTTCTGGCATATGGATATCCAGTTTTCCCCACAGCACTTGTTGAAAACACTGTCCCTTTCCCCGCTGAATTGCCTTGTACCTTTCTTAGAAATCAACTGAGCATGAAGTAAGCGTTTATTAATGGACTTTATGTTCTCATCCATTGATCTATACGTCTGTTTTTTACACTAGTACCATGCTGGTTTGAATACTGTAGCTTTATCATAAATTTTGAAATTACAGTGTTGTTCTTTATTTGGATCATCTGTAAATTCTCTCAGCAATTTTTTTTCTGGTTTTCTTACATTTCTTTTGTTAAATTTATTCTTTTTGAGGATATTGTGAGTGGAATTCTTAATGTCATCTTCAAATTGTTTATTTTTAGTATAAAATATTAACTTTGATTTTTGCTTATTGATTTTGTATTTTTCAACCTAGATAAAACTTGTTTATTAGTTCTAGATTTTTTTTTTTGGTAGAATCTTTTGGGTTTTCTAATATAGGAGCTTATCATCTATGAATAAAGACACTTTACATCTTCCTTTCCAATATTCATGCCATTAATTTCTTTTCTTGCTTTACTACACTGGCTGAAACCTCTTGTACTATGTTGAATAGGAATGGTAAGAAAAACTGGATTTTTTTTTAAGGATTGTTGTTGGTGTTATTTTTTTGTTTTTTCATTTGTTTCTGTCTTGTTTTATTTGTAGAAACTTGCCTGAATTTAATCTGTAGAATCTATCTGCCCTTCAGTACGTACATGCTGATAATCTGGTTTCTTATTTTTGTTTTATGTTAGGCTTGCTTCCTAGAGATCACCCCTCTGCTGCATAGTTTAATGGTCAGAGTTTTTGCTCAATCATCCCACACCAGTAAGGCTCTATGGATGGATCTGTGTGTGAGTTGCAGAGTATATTCAAAGCTCATGCAGTTTTCAAGTCTTCCCTAGGCTTTTATTTTCTACTAGGCTTTCCTGGGACTTCTATGCTGGCACTCAGCCTTCCAGACAGTAGGGATATGCCGGGGGTTCATCTGAGTCTCTCAGTGGCGCTCTCACTTCCGTGATCTTCCTATCAAACTAGTCCACCAGTCTGTTGCCCACCCCAAGTGAGATCACAGCTGAAGTGTGGTGGGGCCGTGGGCTTTGGTGGTGAATTTCCCACCGAGTTTGCTTTATTTGCAGATAATACCATTGCACAGGGGCTTTTCTCGTACTCCAAATCAAAGTCAGGCCCTCTAGCAGTGAAGCTGCCGGTTTTCACAGCCAGTCTCACCCTGGCAGCACAGCTGTGCCTTCCTTCCGAGCTGCCCACCACAGACTGTCACTGTTCCTACCTGTAGTTCAGCAGTTTTCCACAAATAAACACGTTTCATTTTGTTGTTTGCCTTTGATTGATCTCTAGAGTGCTGAAACAGTTGTACCTGACAACTCTTTTGGCTTTTATAGTTGTATCGTAGTGGGGACAGTTTGCCAACTCTTCACCTACCATCCCTGGAAGTCCTGCCTGGGTTCTTCTTTGTAAGCCCCCAACTCTTTTTGCAACAAGATGAAACAGTCAATATATAAATATAGAATAAAGTAAAATAGAAAAGTAAAGCACAGATAAAGGAAGTATAAAAATAAGAACATAAATATCATTGTAGCAACAATAATTTTTAACTCCTATGACAAGTTTTCCCAGTATGCCTAGGAATGGAAGTTGTCCTGGGCTTTCAGTAGAGTTATTCCCTGTCAGAAAGTATAATAATCTTGTCATTGAGGTGCAAAATAAATGACAAAAAAAAAAGAAGAAGAAGAAGAAGAAGAAGAGGTGTGTATTAGACCAATAAATAAATAGATAGATAGATAGATAGATAGATAAATAAATAAATAAATAAATAAATAAATAAATAAATAAAATAGAGCAAGTTGAATCAAAATACTACCCTGGGATCCTTTTTGTTTCATTTTATTTTGTTTTCTCCCAAAGGTCAGATCCCAACACTTGTACAACTTTAGACTGTAGGAATGGTTTAGAAAATGTGCAGTGATAAAACTGCCAGATTGAAGGTTTCTTAAGTGCTACTGTCCAAAATCACTAGGCATGCTTGAAACTAGTAATTCTTGTCAGAATATACACTCTCAGTGTGTGACTTTTATCTGCAGGTGGCAGAGCATATGTTTTAGCACCAAAAAGTGTAAGGTGGCAGAGAGAGGATATTTAATGTGTTGTAACCTATTTTTATTTTTAATTTTTTTTTCTTATAGCTGCTTAGTTCCGGTCAAAAGCAGGCTAACTAAAATAGTCTCAGGTCTTAAGGGCTATGTTTACATTAGGGAAGAAAAATGGTTCCAAATATAATTGTGTCATTTGTTTTTATTTAACACATGAATCAAGGTTATTGGACCAGCATCTCCCATGAAAGAAAAATATAGTGGCATTTTGGGTAAGTGAAGTCCAGAGAGTTGAGCTCTTCTCTTCAGATGAATTTTCTGGTTAAATTATAATTAACCCATTAAAAACAATCACCTTTGTTTTTATCCTTATTATAACAATTCATTTCCCTGCTGTAGGAAAAAACTACCTGGGCATAGGTAGCCATTACGTGTAGCAAGCAAATACTACTTAGTATTTCCTGACTAATGTAGTTCTTATTATGTGATTCAAAGTTATCATTCTATGCATTAATCATAGTCAAGGCCCTAGCTAAAGAACAGGAGTTACAAATTCAAACACCAGCTGATCGGTGACATGCAGGAATGCAAGCCCTGTGTTGTCAGATTTTCCAGTTTTCTCAGAGAAGCCAGAGATCTGTATATTTACTTGAAATCTCTTTAGTTCTAAGCATTGAAACTAACTTAAGCTTTAAAACAATTATACATTTCTACTCCTGAAATCATTGTTGCACTATATGCTAACTAACTTGGTTATAAAATAAAAAAAAAATTTTTAAAGCTATTATACAGGCTAAAAAAATAGCTACCAGCCAAATAAGGCCCATGGGCAGCCAGTTGGTGAGCTCAGATTAGGAAGAATAGTCAGCGCCTGTTCTGACAACAACCTCTGCCTGGCTTCTTAGCATATATCCCTTGCTCACAAAATAATGCATAACAGGATCCCCAAATGGTTGTCTTCATTATTTTACTGTAGAATTCTGAGGTAATGTGTTTTAGTGGAAAATGCCCTGAACTAGTCATCTAAAACTCTTGATTCTGTGGTTAATAATATTCCTTAAGCCTTTCGTCTGCCAACCAGGCCCTGGTCTAAGCACTTTAGATGTATTAACTCATTTGATTCCATTAAAGTCTTACAATGTTAGGTCAATCATTTAACTTCTATAGATCTCTTTACTTCAAAAATTATAATATCTGAGATTAGACAATCTGTAGAACTCCTTTCGGCATGAAAATGCTTTCATTTGGAGAATATGTGGTCAATCCAATGAAACAAAGATAAATTGTCAACCAGACTATAATGTTAATTTGTATGAGTTTATAGCACATTATCACATATATAACACAATAAAAGTAAATGTATATAATCTTCAATTCACTTACATTCCTTCAACAAGTATCATGCTATGAAGATTGGAGGTAAGTTGAGGAAGAATTTTAGCATCCACTGACCACGGGGTTAAAAAAGCCTGAACCCTATCCTAAAGGAGCTTATGATCTCATTGAGGCAGTGTGTCATGCGACTGAAACTTATATTAGAGCCTAAAGTAAGTACCCAGATAAGGATTACACACAGCAAGGCCTATGTATTCCAAGGCTAACAGAATGGATGTATGAATATGTGTGGTGTGTCTATGGAAGATGAAGCTTGAAAAAAGGGGAAGATTGGAATTGGAAGATGCAGAGAATCATTTAAGAGAGAAAAATCTCTCAAAGTCAGAAATTAGAATGTTACCATATCAAAGAAGTGGAAGGCTTATTTCCCTGATAATGACTATAGTGAATAATATATCCCAATACAACTCTTATAACTTTGACAGAAAACACGAATACTTAAGGGGAAGTTGTTAAATAAATTATTTTGTTTGCAACTAACTCTCAAACGGTTCAGGAAAATAATATATATAAAAGTAATGAAGCACATGTGGCAAAATATTAACAATTATTGAATCTAGAGGAAGAATGTAGACATTGTGCTATTGCACCTCATGCATTTAATTTTTTTTAACAAAGTTGGGGAGGGAATAGAAGAGTGGAAGAAAGACTAAAGAAAAAGTTCTCCAAATAACTTAAAGATTAAAGAATCAATATAGCAAATACTTAGAATTGAACCATAATGAAAATACAGAAACTTTTTGGTATAGTAGATTACTAAACGAAGAAATTTATACTCCTAAATGCTTATATGAAAAAAGAATAAATGCTGGGACACCTGGGCGGCTCAGTTGGTTAGGCGACTGACTTTGGCTCAGGTCATGATCTCACAGTTTGTGAGTTCAAGCCCTGCGTCGGGCTCTGTGCTGACAGCTCAGAGCCTGGAGACTACTTCAGATTCTGTGTCTTCCCCTCTCTCTGCCCCTCTCCTGCTCACGCTCTTTGTGTCTCTCTGTCTCTCAATAATAAATAAACGCTAAAAAAAAAAAAAAAAAAAATTAAAAAGAATAAGTGCTAAAAGTTAACGAATTTTTTAATTAAAAACATGAAATAAAATATAAAATCTATTTAAAAATTGAATTTAACATAGCAATTGCAGTATAGATAGATATGTAATTAGATACTTTATGAATATTTGATACAGTTACTTCATCTCAAACTTCTCAAATCTTAGCAAGTAGATCTTGCATTGTACCTGTGGCAGAAGAAAAAAAAAAAACTGCTTCTGCCCATCAAGAAAGGTAAATAAAAAACAATAAGTGGTTTATTTTTTGACTATTAAATCTCTACATTTTGGTAAGATTTTGTTCACTTATCTAAACAAATCTGAAACAAAGCAGAGTTGCCTAGCTTCCATTCAGTTTTGGGCAAAGTCAGTTTATTCCCCCATTTGTTCTTATCTTGTTTTGCCAGAATTATAAAAATATACCTATGATAATATATTTAACTATCCAGATGATTACTTTTCCACTTCAGTGAGGCACAGCCTAATCAAACAGACCTAGAAATTTTATGAGTTTAAAAAAGTACCTATGGTAATTTCTAACTTTTAGTTTCAGTGGGAATTTCGCTAATATCTCCACCAGAATTGTAAAAAAAATGAAAAACAATTCTATCCACATTGTAAGTTGAGGTAAAATTCACATAACATAAAATCCACCATTGTAACCATTTTAAAGTCTACAGTTCAGTGACTTACAGTACATTCACAATTTTGTGCAACTATCACCACTGTCTAATTGTAGAAAATATTCATCACTCCAAAAGGAAACACCATACCCACTAACAATCACTGTCAATTTTGCCTTTCCTCCACCACCCAGCCCCTCTCAAGCACTATTCTGCTTTTGTGTCTACAGAGTTGCCTATTCTGGACATTTCTTTTTTTTTTTTTTTTAATGTTTATTTATTTTTGAGAGAGAAAGACAGAGCATGAGCAGGGAAGGGGCAGAGAGAGAGGGAGACACAGAATCCAAAGCAGGCTCCAGGATCCAAGCTGTCAGTACAGAGCCATACAGTGGGGCTCGAACTCACGAACTGTGAGATCATGACCTGAGCGGAAGTCGTGGGCTTAACCGACTGAGCCACCCAGGCGCTCCTGGACATTTCATATAAGTAGAACCATACAGTAAGTAGCTTCTCATGTCTGGCTTTGTGCATTTAGCATGATGTTTTCAAGGTTCACCCATGTTGTAGCATGTATCACTTCTTCATTCCTTCTTATTGCCCATTAATACTCTGTTGTATAAGTATACCACATTTTGTCTATCCGTTTGTTGATTAATGGACATTTGATTTGTTTCTACTTTTTAGTCATTATGAATAATGCTGAAATGAATAATCATGTACAAGTTTTTGTTTGAACACCTGTTTTCAATCCTCTTGACTATATACCTAGGAGAACTGCTGGGTCATGTAGTAATTGTATGTTTTTAACTTTTTGAAGAATTGCCAAACTGTTTTTCTGGCCATATTTTTTTAACGTAGACTTTTAAGGCCAGTCTGTGAGGAAGAGAACCTTATAAAGTGAGTACTTCCAAAATCCCCCCCCCAAAAAATTGAGCAATAATGTCAATTACAGAGTAATTTGGGTTGCGGTCTCTCTTTTGACATTAGTAAGCATTACTCTACCAGCTTACTTGAGTATTCGCTGGAGGGCTTTTATTCTGTGCTCTCTGACCAACAGTTGTGTAATTGAAAAATGGCAGTAGGGGTGTAACTAGAGTTGGAGCTTTTGAAATATTTTTTTCCCTAAAGTTTGTCTTCAGTTAAAGAGGACAGATGCTTTACCTTTCAGTTTAGAAGCATAACTTATATCTGGAAGTTTCAGACCTTAATCAGATATACTTTAAAATAGTTTTAAATTAAAAAAAAAAGTTTTAAATTACAGTAGTGTCTTCTTAGTGCTCAGTAACTGTTTTAAATTTCCTAGTGTGTCCCAGAAAAAAAAAAAATCAACACATCTCCATTAGAATCCATGCCAGAATATTTCTCAGCAACTGCTAGCCTTCTATATTTCAAGTGGTTGCATTACTGAAATTTCTGAGAAGTTTGAGAATTTCTTGAGAAACTAAAATATTGGACCTTTTAAAAAACTAACCGGTTCACATATATGTTTTGAGGTTTTGGCCTAGGGTTAGCTTCCCCATGGAGCTGGAATATTTTATACTTGGTATTAAGCCAAATCTCTGGCTTGCACGCATTCAGCTTATGTTGCATTCATCCAAGTCCTGGCATTTGAATGGTCTTTTTCCTTCATCTGAATATTTTCTAACTTGAAGAAAAACAACACTTTCTATTTAAGACTTGACTGCCTCCTCTCCTTGCCCTCTTCACCCACAAGCAAATGTCTTCATACTATGTACCTGCAATGCTGTGAGGAGAGAGAGCATCTTGGTATTTTCCGACTCAGAAGGATTACCCTGAAATACCTCTGACTTGGGGATCCATGGAAGAGCTGCAGGGAATTCCATAACCCTTTGAAGTTCTGTGCTGAATCGGAGTTATGGAGAGGAGAATCCTAGCTTTTGTCATATTTCCAAAGTGGTATGTGAGCCCCAAAATGTGAAGATCCAGTAGCCCTAGCAGTGCCTGAAAGCAAAGGGACACACTTCCTGGGGCACCATGACACATTGGATGGTGTGTGACTGAATCAGGAGTATTTTTCTGTCGGGCTTTCGACTGCAGAGTCAACGTAATAGCAGTGCTAAGTGGCAGAGAATCGGTAATGCTCGGTTTGTTAGGTCGCACTGCAAGTCACACTGCTTACTTGGGCAGAAATAATCCCTTTTGCATACTGGCTTTTCCCATCATCTCATACTTACAGAACTTGTCGTTTTTTAGCAATAAAAACAGACCTTTGAGAAAACTCATCCTTCTCTTTAATACTTTGTTAATCTTCAACTATATGCATGTCCCTTAGCAGGGGTCCTGCACCTTCCTTAAAGCTATTTTGTGGGCGTCAGTATAATCAGATGCTCCTAAAAGTGGAGGAATAGCTCAGTTTATTGCTTCTGGGCCTTGGATAGCCCTAGGAGATCTCATCCAAAGCTCACCAGCATTATAACCTTAAAGCTACTGATAGACCTCAGGGGTTTCAACAGATAATCCACTGCAGTGCTGATAGAGAGCTGTTTTCAAGGATGTATCAAGGGCAAATGCTTATGCTGCAGAAGGTGATTTCTAGGGATGGATGGAGGCAGGTGGGAATAGTAGGGCACTGACTACTTACAGAGATGGCATAGCCAGAGGTAAGGGCAAGTGGAAGAGTGTAATGCTATTACCCTGCTCAGAATGTGACATCAGCTTCTACCCTGAGGCTTCTAGTACTTGTACAGAGTATCTTCTCCAGCCAGCAAAGTATTTCTTTTGACTATTTGATCCCCTTGGTCAGTTCTTTGAAATGGTTTTACCTTCCATCTACCCCTTATTGGTATCCAAAAACCAACTTGTGGTCCCACATAAATATCACTTTTTCAGATTTAGTTTCTGCACTGTGGTCCTTATACACAAATCCCAGTCCTGTGAGCCAATGTACAGAAGTGAGAGTCTTAAAGAAAAAAAAAGTAGTAAGGTGTAGGAAGGACTGTTAGCTGGTTTTTGTTTAACTGATGTGTGAAGGGAAGAAGAAAACTAACCTTGTTTGCATACCTGCTGTGTGCCACTCACTTTCTGTGTATCGTCTCGTTTACCCCTCGTGGTACATCTTTGTAGTGAGTGTTAGGTATTTCTTACAGATGAAGAAACCAAAGTTCACACAGTTTATAAGTTGAGAAAGTTGGAATTCTAGCCCAGATCTGATAGTTGTGACCCGCACTGTTTCCCCTACACCCACCAGAGAACAGCAGCTGCAGAGGAGGTTCCTGAAGACTTGTGGTGGCAGCAGCCTCAGGGAAGAGGGCCAGTGGACTTGTTCCTTAGCGGCATTGTGTATTTACAAATCTATTGTGTATATTTCGGATAATTTGGAGGGTGGAAGCTAATCAAATTTGTAAGGATGCTAAAGTCCCTGCACATTTGCAAGCTTGTCCTTGGTGCTTCCCCTGAAGAACTCTATGGGAGTGATTAGAATGAAAATGAAACAAGCAGCTAATAAATGGGTAATTTTTAATTTCTAGTTTTTGCTTAAATTATTAATATTTTTCTTTATTGCAGTGAAATGTTGCAAATAAAAATGCAGGGGCTTTATTCCAATTTTAACATAGTGGAAGGTAGAGTAAACAAATGGTGAAAAAAATTCAGGGGAAGGATTAATAATTAAACAATGAAAAGGTTAAAATAAACTTGAAAATATCCTTGAACTTTGGCAAAAACATGTATAATAGATATGGATCCAGATACCCTTTGATGCTTACATCTGGGAATCCCAAGAAATAAAAGAAGCATATTAAGAAGGAAACCTTAGAGTGCCACTGGATTGAAAGTTAATAGAATGAAGTCTTCCCCCTACTCCACTCCTACTCAACCCAACCTCATTCCACTAGCAGTTCTGACTCGTTCCTTCCCTCATTCAGAAAATATTTACTGAGTCCTCCTATATGCCCTACTATTCTAGATGCTAGAGATTTGGCAGTGATAAGGGTAAACAATATTCCTATTGCATCAAGCTTAACTTTTAGAAGAGAAAATAGATAATAGGTAGCGGATTATATGTGTGTGTGTGTGTGTGTGTGTATGTATATATGTGTGTATTTATATACATATACTCTGCTATATTCTGTAGAATGTTATACATAATGTGTGTGTGTGTGTGTGTGTGTGTGTGTTGTAATGCATTTAAAATGTTTCAGGTAGTGGTGTCAGGATAAAAATAAAGTAGGTTAAAGGGTGAGAGAGTGCAGATGGGGGTGCACAGGTATGCTTTAAATGGGGTGGTCAAGAATGGCCTTATCACTGAACTTTTTGGGGCCTCAGTATCTTTGTATATAAAATAAGAGCATTGCTAGGTTATCACTAAATGGCTGCAAAATCCTGTGCTTTCTGCAAAGGATGCATCTTTGGGTCAAATAATCTTTTATATGTATGAATTATGGTCTTTGTTGTCCATTGATCTAAAAAATAATAAGAATGTTCATTGATTCGCAAGGTTAATTCCATTTTACATTTGGGGAATTTAAAGTGAGAGTTAAATGCCTTCCCAAAGGTTGCGTAACGGTAAAAGAAGGATTAGAGATCTCAATTCCTGCCATTCTCAGTCTGAAATTCCACCACAGTATACGATATAATAAGAAGTGGAATTGAAATGTCAGGGAAGTTCAAAGTACATAAAGATGTGTAAGCTATGATAGACTAAAATATTTACAAATAAGGAATTGGATAAGTATATCCCACCACATTCATTTATGGCAGGCAAGTAAGCCATGTGGTAAGCTTTGAACCAGTAAAATAGCAAATCCCCCCCCCCAAGAAAATCTATAATTTTAATCAAAAGTTTGTTTCAGTCATTGAAATTCTGTTATTGCTGCTTACAAACATTAAAGTCAATCAAAACATCAGTAGCTTTGCAAGATCAATATTTTTAATATGTTTGCATTGCAGTACTGCAGATTTTTGGCTAATAGATCGCACCCATATTGATTTCCATGGGAAATGTTAGTCTGATACTGAAATAATTAAAAAAAAACACACACACAGGGATTATTGGTTTGGAATTTTGAAGGAGATAGAAGTATAAAAATTGGTTATTGACTAAATTGCTTGGGGTGAGTGAACCTTGGGCACTTGCAATAAACTTGTAGCACTCCGTCATTACTGAATACTACCTTAGTCCCTTAAACTGAAAATCAATCAATAACTTATTATAACAATGCAAATTGTGGTGAAATAACAGACTAGGCATGTAAGAATCACATTTTATCAAAACAGATAATGCATAAACATATGTATGGGTATATTGAAAACGTCTACTGAAACTTAGTGACTGTTTATGACTTGCAGATTCCTGCAGATGATAGTTTGGGTAGCATTTTTAAAGAGATAAACTGCCACAAAATAACAGTAAAAAGAAGTATACAATTATTCTATGAGCAATAATGAAAGTGCAAACACTACAACATGTCAACTGACAGATTCTGTTATTTTGATTCAGAGCAACATTACAATTGTTACTCTGTTCTCACAGCATTGGAATAATGTATGCAAGCATTAGATTAGATATAAACACATTCTGCACAATAAGAATGTAATGCACATTACATTTCCCTTGTTTTTTAGCCTTTAGTTAGGAAAGTCATATTTTCATCTAGAAAGTTTACTCTATTTTTTTTCATTTGGTTACCATTATAAATTTATGAATTCTTAATCTCTCAGAGGCAATCTAGTGTTTTAAAAAGAACATTTCTTTAATGTTTCGATATAGGTTCAGACAGGTATAATAGTACTTAAAAGTAGCATTTACATATTTTATTGCATATTTTTATTTAATATTTTTAATTGTGTTATTTCCATCTTATAGAAACATTTATTTGCCTTGAGAAGATTATAGGATTAAAAGATAAAACTGAAAATTAGTTATCACAACTGTTGATCTTCACTGTAAGCCTAGTCAATATTTTTCTTTGAGAATAAGTTTAGCTCTCTTTATAAATAGAAGATTGATCATGATTCCTTTCACTGCATGACATGGTAACAATTATATAATGTGATGGTCAGTCCATTTCACTTTAGCGTTAATCTTTGATGACTATTTTTGCCAAATTTCTTTCATCCTATTCTGACTTCTGTTTATCTTTTATCATTGTAAGTAGCATTACACCCAAAGTCTGTGATAAAATCTATTTTCTTCCTATTCTGTTTGAAATTTCTACCTGACTGTGACCTTTCTTAATCTGTGTCTCTCTCATCAGTTAGCTATTATTAGGATATTGTGTTATGATGGATCCAGCCTTCAGAATGATTTAAGACACATAAAGCTTCACTATTATATAATGTCATATATATCATACCTGAAAATAATCAAGTTATCAAAAGATATTTACATATAAGCTGTATACATATTCATACAGTTTTTCCTAAATCATTGAATGGCTTTCTGCTATGCCATAACTGGAAAATTATCATATCCATGGTCTTTAAAATAATTCAATTCCATTTCCCTAGCCTGCCATTTCCTTATTTTCATATACAGTTGCTCTTTCTATTGTTTATGCCTTTCTAAGAATTCCAGTCAGAATTTGTATCACTTATCATTATCAGAGAATGTTATTTCTTCAACAGATAGAATTTGTGCAATCCCCAGTTAGACTCTCCAGTTGTCTAACTAGTCAGGGAGCTGGGCATGATGAAAGTGGGAAATCAGCTGTTAGAAATCAAGCAGAGCAAATAGTATTTCTGCAAGGTTCCATAGCCCACTCTCACATCCACATGGATGTCTGCCCAGAGCCCTTCTAGATTTTTCATTTAGGTCACTAGTGCAACCTCTACTCAGGATGGTTACTATCTGACAGCTCTCTACTAACCTGGAATAAGTCATGTAATTTGTGATTTGGTCCAGAATGTCTGATTTCTCTCTGTGAAGGTAGTATCTAAGAGCAGGGCTGTGTCTGTAGAGGACAGATATTTAACGTGTATTTGTGGACCCTCATCATTTGACAAAATCTGTTGCACCCAGTAGACAATACTCAGAGTAAAAGAGGTTATCCTCCCTTTCTTTATTTAGAATGTCAAAAGACAGGAGGAAAAAGGATTCCCAAGAGCTGCTCCTAACGCAAACTTTTTATACTAATGGGCTAGTGAATACCGGTGTCAGAAGTTCATACCACAGTATGAACAAGATGTTTTGGTTTTAATCTTTAGACAAAGCAGAATTTCTTCATTCTAGATCATGCTGATAAAAACTCATTCTATAATCAAACTATAGACAATCCATACCACGCCATACCTATAGCTGGAAAATACCCAAAGGTCTTTATTCGTGAACTATTTTACAGGCATGCTGCTCAGAGAGTGTGCAAGATAGAGTAGTTAAGAGCACAGACTCTGGAGCCACCCTGCCAGAGTTCAAGTCCTTTCTCTGCCACTTTCTATCTCTGTGACCTTGGACAAGTTGCCTAACCTCTCTGGATTTTCATTCCTTCACTTATAAAATGATAATGATAGGGCATCCTCATACAGTGTTGTGAGGATTAAATACATGTGAAGCATTTATTACTTGATTCTATATACAATGTGTGCTGATGTCTGTGCTGTTGGGACAGAAATGAAAGACTTTAATCTCTGATAGCTTTCTCTCCAAAGTCCCACTCCTGTAGTCTGAGAGAGGCACTCCTATCTTCTGTCCCCATGGCTCCCTGTACCACCCCTACCATATGTATATTACCTATATAGTATCTATTAACTTGTCTCTCCAACCTCCATTAAAGTGTAAGCTTCACGAAGGGCACCTGGGTGGCTTAGTCGGTTAAGCGTCCGACTTTTACTCAGGTCATGATCTCACAGCTCGTGGATTTGAGCACTGCATCCAGCTCTGTGCTGACAGCTCAGAGCCCGGAGCCTGCTTCCGATTCTGTGTCTCCTCTCTCTGCCCCTCTTCCATTTGCACTGTGTCTCTCTCTTTCTCTCAAAAATAAATAAAACATTAAAAAAAATTAAAGTGTACACTTCATGAGGACAAAAACCATGTCTGTCTTTTCATCGTTATTGCTTCGATGCCCAGCATATAGTTTGTAGTCTGTAAATAATTATGAGATTAATGTTTAATAGAATATAGTAAAAGAAGTATGACAAATATTATTCATCCACAGAGTTTTGCTTTAACAATGTTATCATCCTGGTTTCAGCAAAGACTGAAAGGCAATGAATGATTGATTTCAACTTCTTTGTATTGGCCTCTGCCTAGAACGTTCCACCCTTATATATCCACAGAGCTCACCCCATCATCTCCTTCAGGTCTTTATGATGTTACTTCAATTCCTGTCCTGACTATATCATTTAAAATCGCATCTCTGTCGCTTCTCTGTTCTGTGTTTCTGTACCATTTATGACAGTCCAACCCTCTATGTATTGAATGATTTGTTATGTTGATAATTTGTTATTGGCTTCCCCTGCACCTCCCCCCCCCCCACCGCCCCCCACTGGAATGTAAGCTTTGTTGGTTCTGTTCAGATATATCTCAAAGCATCTGGAATGGTGCCTGGCACAAAGTAGGCAGGCACTTTTAAAATACCTGTTTAATTTATTAACAACTTCAGTGCATTGTTGCTACCAACTTAGAAATAAGTGAAAGCAAATTTACTATTGAAGGATAATGAACAAATAATTAATGGGGCACCTGGGTGGCTCAGTCGGTTAAACATCCGACTTCGGCTTAGGTCATGATCTCACGGTTCAGGAGTTCAAGCCCCATGTTGGGCTCTGTGCAGACAGTGCAGAATCTGCTTAGAATTCTCTTTCTCCCTCTCTCTCTGCCCCTCCCCCACTGGAGCGCACATGCGCTCGCTCGCTCTCTCTGTCTCTCTCACACACACACAAAATGAATAAACTTTAAAAAAAAAAACCCAAAGAATTTGAAATAATAAACCTTTAGTTCCATTTTGAGCTCAATCATATGTGCTTTTGAGTGTGCTAAATGTACATACTTCACCTCCTTGAGCCCTTTAACCCATCTTCCAAATTCTGAAAATCATCCTTACCCAACTATTCCTCCAAGGGCCATTCTGAGGAATGTATTTCAGGTTATTTCATAAAATAATATTCATCTGAGGGGCGCCTGGGTGGCTCAGTCGGTTAGGCGGCCGACTTTGGCTCGGGTCATGATCTCGAGGTCTGTGAGTTTGAGCCCCACGTCCGGCTCTGTGCTGACAGCTTGGATCTGTGTCTCCCTCTCTCTGACCCTCCCCCATTCATGCTCTGTCTCTCTCTGTCTCAAAAATAAATACACGTTAAAAAAAATTTTTTTTTTAAATAATAATAATATTCATCTGAGATTATGTCTTTAAAGTAATATGGGATTATAGTGTCAGAGGCATTCTTTTTTTTTTTTCGTTCATTTACTTATTTTGAGAGAGACTGAGAGAGAAAGGGTGTGCACATGCCAGCAGGGAAAGGGGCAGAAAGAGTCTGTTAGTGCAGAGCCTGACATGAGCCTCAATCCCATGACCAGAGCCAACGTCCAGAGTCAGAGGCTGTCAGCTGGGCCACCCAGGCACCCCTAGAGGGATTGTTTTAAGTGATTAAGCCCTAAAGGCAACTACTTCTTTAAATATGTGAATATGAACATTCCATAGAACATGAATGAGAATCTCTGCAAGATTTTAATTAAGAGTAATTAAAATATCTATATTAAAATATGTTTCATTCTACCAGCTTAGTAGGGGTTTTATTTTCATAAAAAGTTTATTTTTTACATGTTACAGCATAAAATGGTACATTGCACCAGTATCAGCAGGGAAAAGGTAGTGTACTGAAGGAATATGAAATAATGTGAATTATAAATTAAGTCCTTGCATTATTTTTGTTAAATTTTTTTTCATTAAGATTAAACTTTCACTTGGATGTTTAATTGAATTCATTATGAAGACATCACAAGAACACAAATTGAACAAGAAAATTATGTAGGAAGTAGAAAGGACTTGTGTATGAAACACATATTAAAAGATATAAAGGCTCTGGGACCCCTGGGTGGCTCATTTGGTGAAGTGTCCAACTTCAACTCAGGTCATGATCTTGCAGTTTGTGAATTTGAGCCTGCATCAAGCTCTACACTGACAGCATGGAGCCTACTTGGGATTTTCTCTCTCCTGCTCTCTCTGCCCCTCTCCCCCCTCAAAATAAATAAATAAACCTTTAAAAATATATAAAGAAAAAGCTAGAGAGGGATGGAGGCAAACCATAAGAGACTCTTAAAAACTGAGAATAAACTGAGGGTTGATGGGGGGTGGGAGGGAGGGGAGGGTGGGTGATGGGCATTGAGGAGGGCACCTGTTGGGATGAGTACTGGGTGTTGTATGGAATCCAATTTGACAATAAATTTCATATTTAAAAGTATATATATATATGTATATATATATGTATATATATATATATATATATATATATATATATAAAGGCTCTCTGTGTCATGCATGAGGTAAGATTTTCATTCAGCTTGCTGTTTCTAGGATTATTTACCTACTTAAATAATCTTATTGATACTATAAGTGATTTAGGTAAGCTTACATTAATAAGAAGGAAAGTTTTGGGGTGCCTGGGTGGCTCAGTTGGTTAGGCATCCAGCTTCAGCTCAGGTCATGATCTCACAGTTTGTGAGTTCGAGCCCCACTGTATGGCTCTGTACTGACAGCTCAGAGCCTGGAGCCTGCTTCGGATTCTGTGTCTCCCTCTCTCTCTGCCCCTCCCCTGCTCACGCTGTGTGTGTCTCTCTCTCAAAAATAAATAAACATTAATAAGAAGGAAAGTTTTGAAATATTTTAAAACAACAAATGATTGGTTCCTTGCATGGGCAGGAAAGCCAGGTACTATATACCAAAACAAGGCAATTCCCAAGTGTTTATAAAGGGGAGAGATACACAGAAAATATTAAAACCCAAAAGCAAGAGCAAACAAATGAGAGAACCAGTAGCTATTAGGATAGATGAGATGAAGCTATCTCATAAGATTTGAAAGAGAATACATATAAATAAATATAAATACATATAAATATGTATAAATAAATATAAATACATATAAATAAATGAACAAAAACTAAATGTGAAAATAAAGAGATGGATGATCCTTTTCCTCAACATTGACAGGAATATCTAACCAAACTTGTCTTTTTAAATGAGTGACATGTGGGACGCCTGGGTGGCTCAATTGGTTAGGTGTCCGACTTTGACTCTGGTTGTGATCCCGTGGTTCATGGGTTCGGGCCCTGCATCAGGCTCTGTGCTGACAACTCAGAGCCTGGAGCCTTCTTCGGAATCTGTGTCTCTGTCTCTTTCTCTGCCCCTCCCCTGCTCAGGCTCTGTCTCTCTCTGTCTCTCAAAAATGAATAAACATTAAAAAAAAATGAAGAGAGGAGAGCCATGGGTGTGGCAGGCATTGTAGTATTTTTTATTCAGATTTTTCCATCAAAAGAAAAAAAGAAAAAAAAGCTTCTCCCTTCTCTCACCACTCCTTTCCCCATATTAGTCTCTCTGTGGCCAGTGGTAAGATGTAAATATCATCTAGAATGAGTAACATATTGAAATAATAACACCCTCATCCATGCAACAGTATTTATTGAGCACTATTACATATGCAATGATTCTGTTAATAGAATAAAAGACAGTAGGTGGGAGATAAAAATTCATAAATGTAATAACTGAAGGAGAAAGGAATAAGGATCACAAGGGAGATATTTGTAAAAGTAATGGAGAAATTTGGAAGATGGTGTGATTCTATCTGGTCACAAGGTCCAACAGGACATTCAAGAATGGAGGATGGGAAATTCATTAAGTTGAACCTTAAGAGAGGGGTAGGGTTTAAAGAGTTCTAGAAGGGAAGAATATTTCAACTAGGATTGCCAACTTGAGCAAGGGAGTAGAAGTACAGAATATGTTACATAAGCACTGTCAGTGGCAAGAAGGGAGTTTCATAGGTGCATGATGGGTGGGAATGAAGAATAAGAAAAATAAAGTTATAGGTAGTAATGAGATGACAGAGAACATTAAAAGATAGGCTAAGGAGGAGTTTTGTGAGTATGCATATATGTATATGTGTGTGTCTTTAAGCCCTGGGGATTAAAGGGGTTTGGGGGAGGAAATAAACTATCAGCACAATAGTTCAGAAAGATGGATCTAGCAGCTAGAGTAAAATATATTAAGAAGGAAAGGCTGAAGATAGTGAAAATACAGTTCAAAGTCCATTATTATAGTCCTGCAAAAGGATATTAGGCCTAAATGCCAGTGATGAGAGTGAAAGGAAAGAGAGGGGATAGGATCCAAAGACATACAGACATAGAATCCATATGACTTGGCCACGAGAGTCATCTTCAGGATTTTTCTTCAAATGGGTCAATTAGTTGTGTAATAGAATCATGGAAAGAATGGGACACAGGACAGGGAGGTTTTAATGGAAGTTCAGGAAAGACTTCATGCATGGAGATGCTTACAAGTCAAGATATTGCAGTTGGTAGACCAAGAGCCGCTTTGAGACACAGGGCATTGGAGAGGTTGATAAAGAATGAATGGAAATTGAGACTTGAAATTAAGCTACTTGAATTCAAACTTTATATATTTTTAAGTGATTTCAGAATTCAGATGATCTTGTTCTCCTCTAAGATTACTAAACTTTTAGGATACTTTCCTGTGGAAGCAAATTATTGGTTCTACAGGTCAAAGGAAGTGACCCAGACTGAGTGAAGGTCAAATGGGAATAATCTAATTTTGATGGGGAATGTGTGGAGTAGGTATAAATCTAGGTCTTGGCACCTTCTTCTGATTAGATACCACAATGAATACATTCCAACTGTGTCCATTTAGTAATAAGTATTGCCAGTTGCAATCTATGCATTAATATACAATAATCAGTCTGATATGTTTGTACTTACTTGCTGACTCTATGTTCAGTTCCAACTTATCCTGTCTTAGAAGGTTAAGCATAACTTAGTCTATTTGTTGTTTACGTAGTACTTTTATGTCTTCTTCTACCCAGAAGTAAGCACATTTGAAAGAAGAAGAGGCTTTTGAAAAGCCCCCTCAAGCATTCAACTTTTTTATTTTATGATGATTTTGAAACTTAAAAGAAAAAAAGAAAGCATTAAATTGAGAACAAAGTTAAGACTATTACTTTGGCTTGTGAGAGGCATTGTTTTTTAGTAGCGCAAACCACTTCCAAGTAATGCTCATAAAATCCTCACAACATTATGCAGACTTGGATTTGTATCAGTTTTAGTGTTTCTGATGATCTATCTCTGCATAACAAACCATCCAAAAACTTAGTGGCCTAAAACAGCCATGTATTATCTTTCATTGTTCCATAGGTTGACTGAGCT
Organism: Prionailurus bengalensis; assembly: GCF_016509475.1. Taxonomy (NCBI): domain Eukaryota; kingdom Metazoa; phylum Chordata; class Mammalia; order Carnivora; family Felidae; genus Prionailurus; species Prionailurus bengalensis. The sequence goes on along the minus strand of NC_057343.1, from coordinate 156,594,120 downwards.
TAGCTGGGAGGTTCTCACCTGGGGTCTCTCATATGGTTACAATCAGATTCAAAGTGGGGCTGGTCTCATCTGAAAGGTCACTGAGCTGACACCTCAAGTGGCTCATTCACATGGCTGGCAGTCGATGCTAGCTATAGGCTGGAAATTCAACTTGGGCTGAGCACTACACATGACCTCTCCGTATATTGGGCTTTCTCCAGCATGTGCTGAGCTCTAAGAGGGAGCATCTGAAGAACAAGTAAATACATCACGAATCCCAGACAGTAACTGCAAAACTTATGCCTTAGCCTCAAAAGACAGGTAGCATCAGTTCCACCATATTCTGTGTTCAAAAAAAACCTCATGAAGCCAACCCACATTCAGGTGGAAGAGGCTATTCAAGAGTATTAATACCATGAAGCATGGCCTAAGATGGGGATGAACAGGTGAAGGAGAGAGAAAGATGCTCTAACCAGAAGACCGCAGGTACATAGAGGATATAGAAGTTTATTTCTCTCACACATAACAGTCCAAGGTGGGCACTCTAGCTGGGCACATGGCTCTGCCCCACACAGCCATGTTCAGAGACCAGGTCCCTTCCATTCTGTTTCTCTGCCATCACCTAGGGAGTAAGGTTACCTGCATGGTCACAGCTTGGCTGCAGGTTCATCAGTATTCTGGATCACAGAAAGAGGGGGATAAGAATGGACCCATTTCCTTAAGGAACTGGCCAGAAATGACACCAATGACAGTGATTGGTCTTTACTTTCATCTTTGTTTTACTTTATTTTGTTAAAGACTCAGTCAATTGACCACACCTAACTGCAAGGAAAGGTGGTAAATGCAATGTATTGAGAATTTATGTGCTTGGCTACAATTGTGTAAGCAATGGTTTTCATGAACAGTTAGCAGTCTCCCCAAAAACATGTTAATAAATTATTACAGAACAATGTGAGAAGTGTTACACTAGAAAAACATACAAAGTGCTATGAATGCGCAACGGGGAGTTATTCAGCTTACCTTGAGTGTTTAGAGATGGTTTTCACAGGAAGTAAAATCTGAACTGTTTCCAGAAGTAATGACTTGAGAGAGTCATTTTCTGCATTCTGTGCAGAAAAATAAGATCATATACCCAGGTACAGAATATAGAACAGTGTGACAGGTTCAGGGAATGGCAGAGATTTACTATGGCTGAGCACAAGAGCCAATGAGATGAGGAGTTCTAGCAAATGAGGTCCTCAAAATAGAGGGCTTTATGCTAAGGAGTAGCTTGGATTTTATCCTCTTAGGATATGGGGAGCCATCAGAAGTTTGTAAGTTTGGGACAGCATAGATTGATGGTGATGGTGTGAGGATATACTGGAGGAGAGGAGATTGAACAAGAGGAGACCAGTTAGTAAATTCAGGGGTATGTGTGGAGAATGAAATCAAAGTGGTTATTATGGAGATGGAGGAGGAAGGAATAAATTGCTAGGCAACAGAGACCATCACTTCCTTGCTGCTTGGATAGGAGGGTTGAGAAAGAGAAATGAGTGCTTTCTACTTCTTTAAGGTGGAGGATTGGTGATGCCATTAACCAATTAACAAGTCTGAGAGGTGAAAAGTTTCCTAGGGAAAGATTTTTCCTTAATTTTTAGACATAAGGAATTTTGGGTATCTACCAGATATCTACACTTCTGACCTATTTTTGCTGGGTTTAACAGTAAGGGAAAGAACAGAGAGTGAGTCTAAGGACTGGCTTGACTCCAAATAAATGGCTTTATTTTTTTAATTACATGACCAGACATCTGGGAGAATGCTATGTCTTAGCAATATGGGGAACCATTTTGGTCTAGACTAGTCTGTGATAGTGAGACTTTTAATCATTACCCCTTTCACAGTGCTACTGCAAAGCACCCAGTGCTATGGCTTTTGACACAGAATTCATTCACTTATATCCAGCCACTCTGCACCCCCCATGTGCCAGATTCTGTACTAAGGGCTAAGGATACAACTCAAAAAGAACAAATACAATCTCTATTCTCAGAACGCTAAGGCCTGAAAAATGTAAGAGTTAGCCATTTCTGGTTGGAGAGGGTAGAATTACATGTAAGGGGAAAGGGTGGGGGGCATGTAAAATAGTTTTCTGGTTTCTAGGCAGAGATGCAAAGAGATACAAAGGCAAGAGATATATGGTACATTTGAAGACTGAAGAAAGTCCAGTGTTGCTGGAGAGTAGAGTAGTAAATAAAAAGTCATCAGGCTGAAAAGATAAGCAAGAGCCAGATTATGGAGAGCTTTCTCAACCTCATAAAAGAGCTTGGAAAGAAGGGTTCTAAAAAAGAGAATACAATATTATTCAATTTGCATTTTCAGTGAATATTCTAGCTGTGTGATGTGGACAATATATTAGAAATGACAAGACTAAAGCAAGACTAGTTAGTTTATGATGACCTGAGTGAGGCAGTGGAAATGGAAGAAATATTTTGATGTGAGAAGAGTCAGCAGGACCTGAATTGATGGGTGATAGGATAGAAAGCATCAAGGTTGGCGGCCAGGTTTTTGGTTTGGGTAATTGTATGGATGTTCTATCATCAACAGAGAAAATGAAGACAGGAGAGGAGCATGTCTGCTGTGGGAATAAGTTCAGTTTTGACACGCTGAGTTTGTGGTGTCTGTAAGACTTCCAAGTAGAAATGAACAATAAGCTATTAGATATATTGACCAAAGCTCAAAAGGAAGAGATTTACAAGTGATAGGGCTGACGAAGTCACCTCAGGAGAACACGTTCAGTGAAAAGCACAGCAAGATCCCTGAGGAGCTGCAAAGACAGAGGCACCAGAGAACTAAGGGAAAAATCAGAGAAATGAAAGCCAAGGGAAGAGAATGCTCTGGGTCAGAGGGATGGTCAACAGTGTCAAATGCTCCTAAAAGTCTAAAGGATAATAAAAAGGAAAAGTGTGATTCATTATTTTGATCATTGCTAATCTACAAAAAAAAAACAATTAAATTTGTGTTTATTTGATAAGCAGGAAAGTTGCACATATTTTTATATAAAATTGGCCATTTACATTTATCTTATAAATTACCAGATATTTTTTCTATTGAGTCTTTGTCATTTCCCTACTGATTTGTAGTTCTTGACAAATGATGGATAATAATCCTTGTTATATGTGATTTATTTTTGCCCAGTTTGCCTTCTGTCTGTTCATTTTGCTTGTGGAGTGGGTTTTGGTGTGTGTGTGTGTGTGTGTGTGTGTGTGTGTGTGTGTGTGTTGTTTTTATCCATACAGAAGTTTTTAATCCTTTTGGAGGCAAAAATGTCAATCATGTTTTTCTGTAGTGTCTGGTCTTATTGTTGTGCCTCAAGTCCGACTCCACAATTATACACAAATTCTCTTTCATTTTCTTTTAGTGCCTTTATGATTTTTTTAACCTTTAAATCGTAACATCTGGAAAGTTGCCTAGGATTACATAGTACGTGGCTGAATGTTGTGAAGGGCCCAGTTGTGGCTGATGATGATTTGTTTATAGGGGTAACAATCTGTTAGAGAGAAGCCAGTCATCTGGGTTCACCCAACATTGGAGTTTTCCAGGCAACTGCATTAAATGGACAATGAGTCAGGGCAGTTTAGAAAAAATACATTGAAATGGACTGTGGACTATAAGCCATTAAGGAGACAAGTCAAAATAGAAAAAGGCTAGTAAGGAAAAAAGGAGAATCAATGAACTAGAAGCCCTATAAGATATTTTTTGCAGTTGGAAAAAGGGATTATTTGAGTAAGATGGTTTAAAAAGATAGGAGGTTGTGGTCAAACTAGGGGAATATCTAAATTACTATTTCGAAGAATTCCGTAATGACCAGAGTTAAATATTAAGAATGGTTCGTCGGAGTGGAGTAGAAGAGGTCATTGAAGACCAAGAAATGGAGAGGTCAGAGTATTGGATAGGTTTTCATGTCAGTGTTGGAGTCTCCCCTCTTGAGTGAAGTTGGGTGAGAGTAGCGTGCAGAAAATCATCCTTTGAACATCAGGGTCTTGTCTCACCAACACCTTTGGCAGTCTTCATTTACCTTTGAGAGTCCTGAAGTTGCTAAAGAAATAAAAACTCAGATTTGATTGAAAGTCAGTATCAAAGTCAGAATCAGAACTATCTGTATTCATGTTTGGAGGTTTTTTGGTATGGAGAAGCAAGTGATAATGTATGTAAAGCACTTAGCTCAGTGCCTAACATATATTAGTACTCAATTTGTTACAGCAATTATAATGATATTAGAGGGAGATGATTTACATGTGTTTTAAAATTGGTGTTTGTTTGGTATTCCTTTCAGGTTTAAGGTCTGGAATTGCAGCAACCCTGATCTAGTATAAAAAAGACTAAGTAGCTTCAGCATGAGCTTGTTTTCGGAATCCCAAGAGGGTTGGGAATGTATCTGCGAACCCTCTAGAGCTCCATATTCGAGCCCAGGGAATGTAAAAAGAGGCAAAGAAGGAAAAGAAGCAACTAGAGGGAAGTTTTTAGATTTTTAGATAGAAAAACAAATATTGGTTAGTATTCTTTGCTCTCACCTTCGCACCTTTGCTCTGATTCCTGAGCCGCACCCTGAGAGAGCAGAAGTAAATTCCAGGTGAGGCTCAAGAATCTGCATTTTTAACAAGTACTCCTGGTTTGTCTGCAGTTCTTGTTTCAGTACATTTGTGGGAGATAGTGTGATGAAGAGGATAAAGCTTTTGGGTATTTTATAAGTGTTTTAAATTTTATTTTCTGGAAAATAGAGTGGAAATAAAATAATTGCACAAAGAATGCACACAAAGGGAAGAATTCAAGGGCAACTGTTGCGTAGGTCTGCTTTCCTTCTTTTCTTCACCCACTTAAAATACTCACTATTGATCTTGCCTTAATAAAAAATAAATAAACTCTTTGCTGCTGAAGTTTATATTCATTTTTATAAATTAAAACATACTAGTAATAGCCTTACATATAACAAGGCTGCTCTGTAATCTGTTATAGCACCTTTCCATAGTGAAGCTCAAAATAAATTAGAAAACTTTTCAATACTATTTAGTATATTTCTGGTGAGAAATATTATGAATATAAGATCTAAAATGATTTAAGTCAACGACAAAATAAATATTTCAAAGCCACAGAACCTGAGACTTACTTTGTTGTCCACTCACAATGAGGTAGTTCACAGAAATATAACTCTAGTTGCTATTTACACAATTTTTACTTTAGGTTTAGGTTAGAGAGTGTAAAAGTAATGATTTTCACTATGGCACTTAAGTATGTAACAACATTGCAAGAAATATAAATGCTGCAAACTGGATTTGTTAAGGTAATGTAGTTAAATATTATGAGAATTCTAGCATCTACCCATTCTATAATCTGTGTTCATTTGTTTTCAAATTTTACCTTATGTGACTTTGTTGCTAAATAGGATCTGGGGGTTCCTTTTAGTATAAATGAAACAAACCTCTGTGCTAGGCACTAAAAGAAGTTCCAAAAGGAAATAAAAGAACACCTATTCCATAAAGACAGGAGAATGATGAGGACTTTGGGACTAGATCTCCAAACACCTGGTTCAAATAAGAGTAATTCAGTCATACAAACTCATAGAGTCATTTTTGTTTAATTGCTGTCTCGTTCTTGCCTAAAAGGATACTAAGGGTAGTCAAGCCTATTTGTATATACAGATACAGCTGCATTTCATGGATTCATTTCTTCACTTAACAAATATTTACTGAGCATAGACTACATGCTTGGGACAGGAGATAAGTGGAGAGTGAGACAAATGAAGAAGGTAATGATGATGTTGATGATGATAATAACAGCTAACAGGTATTGAGTGTTCCCAATGTGCAAATATTTGTGTGAATTAATCCTCACAATAACTGTATGAGGCAGATTCTATTACTATTCCATTTTGCAGGTGAGGAAGGAAGTTTAGGGAGATCTCAGATTTCTGTGCAACCAGAATTCACACACTACATATCTGAATACAAGAGCCAGATTTCTAACAAATAAACCATCAAATATCTATTCCTTTTTCTCATGGAGCATATATTCTTGCAATTCATTTACTTAACAAATATTTGTCATCTGTTATGTGCCAGGTGCCATCCTAGTCCCGAGGCACAGTGATGAAGAGACAATGGGATCATTGCTGTCATGGCTTGAATCTTCTAAATCCTCTAATAAGTGTTTAAAAAGGAAGAAAGTAGATACATCCTAACACAATAGACATAACTAATGAATTACATTTATAAGAATTACAAAGCTATTCAATATAATGCAGTATGTTAATAAATGCTGTACCTTCGGGGCGCCTGGGTGGCTCAGTCAGTTAAGCCTCCAACTTCGGCTCAGGTCATGATCTCGCAGTCTGTGAGTTCGAGCCCTGCGTCAGGCTCTGTGCTAACAGCTCAGAGCCTAGAGCCTGTTTCAGATTCTGTGTCTCCGTCTCTCTCTGACCCTCCCCCGTTCATGCTCTGTCTCTGTCTGTCTCAAAAATACATAAACATTAAAAAAAAATTTTTTTTAATGCTGTACATTCATACATTCAGTAAGGGCAATGTTATTTTCATACTTTAATAGTTCATTTTAAGCCTGCTTATCTTACTTAAAAAAGAAAAAAAAAACTCTGTTTAATCAAAACTTATTCAAGAGATGTTCCTTTCAGTTACTAAAAGGGGAAATTTTTTATCTAAAAATACAAATGTTTCATGAGGTGAGAAGTCACTAAGTTCACTTGAGGTTAAATTTTATCCAAATTTCAGAATAATTTATAATTGCAATACCAAATATTACTGTACAACATTCATTTTTTCAATGGGCAAGACCAAATGAATTGTGAAGAATGTTTGTAACAAAAGTTTCAATATAGTCCAAAACTAAAAACTGGTAATTAGTTTGTAGTTGTTTCTAATTTATTAGTTACAATTGATGACCTTTTAAAATACTTGTTACTGGAGCACACTTCTTATTTAAAATGACTTCATTGGGGTAGAAATATTTTTTGGAAATAGAACTATTCCTTCTAAAGCTATTTAAGAGCATTTAACTTAAGAAAGTTAAGAAACTTAAGAAAACTAAGAAAGTAAGACTAGGGGCACCTGGGTGGCTCAGTTGGTTAAGCATCCAACTCTTGATTTCGGCAAAGGTCATAATCTTACAGTTCCTGGGATCCAGAGCTCTGCGCTAACAGTGTGGAGCCTGCTTGGGATCCTCCCTCTCTCTTTCTCTCTGCCCTTCCCCCCACAAAAAAAAAATAAATAAATAAGAAAGACTAGTGTTGTAATATTAGGCAGGAATTTAATATTTAATAAATATTTCAATTATATCATACATTTAGGATATGTCAACAAAGTTGAAAACTCTTGCCTGAGCAGTCATGAGTTGACATTTGGAAAACGTGGTTAATATTTGTGTAAAACACTATATATGTAGTTTGTAAATGAACATTCAAGCCCCGGGTTTATTTTTAGGTCCTTCTCTTACTTATTACTACTTTTAATAATCCCACCATTACCATCATTTTAAATGCTATTAGGTACAAGAGAATGTGCTAAAATCTGGCATGCAAAGCCTATACCTGGCCTCAATGAGCTTACCCAATGTAGCCAAAACAGGCATAGAATATACACATAAATGATAAATATCAATAAAAAGAGAAGATAATGACAGTTTTATATAAAGCAATTCCAATAACAAGGTCAGAGGTGGCATACTTTCTTCACTGATGGAGACAACAGAGCCTGAACTGGATTTTGTCAGAGAAGTTGTTGGTAATTTTGTGAAGAGGAAAAGGCATTCTAGGCAAAGGAAAGTGGTGGGATCCAAGACAGAAAGAGCTTGGTAAATTCCGTGATATTTTGCCTGGAGTTTGTTCAAAGAAATTGTGAGAGAATAAGTCGAAGCAGAATGTACAAGCGGCATCTAGAAGATCTGAAGAGTTTGAACTTAAATTTATAGGCCACAAAGAGTCACTGCAAGTTTTTGAACAGGGAAATATGACGAAAGCAGCATTTTAGGAGGATTAACTAGCCAGTGCACATGTAAGATGGGTTGGTGGAGAAAACCAGTTAAGAGGATATCACCAGAATCCAGGGGCAGTGTTACCCAAACTTTGCTTCTTGGAATACTAATTTTGAGATATAGAGATAGTAATAAAAGCCTCTGTTGGAGGGATTTTTTTCTTAATGAAATAAAGGAAACATTGCATATTAAATTTCCCTCTTAGAATTACAATGGCCATTAATACATTAAAGGCCTATAAAAAAGAAAGCCATAATTTCGCAAACTTTTTTGCACATAAAAGGCTTGTTATCTAGGGGCGCCTGAATGGCTCAGTTAGTTAAGCATCCGACTTCCGCACAGGTCATGATCTCATGGTCTGTGAGTTTGAGTCTTGCGTTTAGCTCTATGCTGACAGCTCAGATTCTGTAGCCTGCTTCGGATTCTGTGTCTCCCTTTCTCTTTGCCCCTCCCTTGTGTGCGCTCTCTCTCTCTTTCTCTCTCTCTCTCTCAAAATTAAATATTTAAAAAAATTTTTAGGGGCGCCTGGGTGGCGCAGTCGGTTAAGCGTCCGACTTCAGCCAGGTCACGATCTCGCGGTCCGGGAGTTCGAGCCCCGCGTCGGGCTCTGGGCTGATGGCTCGGAGCCTGGAGCCTGTTTCCGATTCTGTGTCTCCCTCTCTCTCTGCCCCTCCCCCGTTCACGCTCTGTCTCTCTCTGTCCCAAAAATAAATAAACGTTGAAAAAAAAATTTAAAAAAAAAATTTTTAGAGGCTTGTTATCTATTCATAAACATATCACTGTCTTCCACTGAAATCACTTTCAATATTTAGAAATTTTGGTATTATCAAATACCTGCTTTTTAAGAAGTCCACCTAAGAAATAAGAGTTGAGGGAAAAAATGAAATTTAGCTATTTTTTAGAATGGAACTTTGACATCAGTTATTCCAGACCCTGTCTTTAATCTTGGCAATCAGAAACTAAAGTTCACCTTTGATTTTGATGCCTTTCTAGTCAAATCAAGTATTCCCTTAATGATATTTGTGTGCCACTCCTCTCTCCCTGCATAAGTCATAAGATGTCAAAGAATAAGATTAACCTGTGTCTTATCATCTTTGTAATCTCTACATCTGACTCATAGTAGGTGGTGGAAAAATACCTGTTGACAGTTGAAAGTGATGAGAAAGCCAGAAAGTAGGTGATTTGCCTGTGGTCACACAAGTGGTAGCTGTATACATTGAAAATAATGAATTTCAAGAATTATAAAATGTTAGCTGTAAGGAGTAGGAAAGAAACTTGGAAATGAGAGACCTAGTAGATCTCAAATGAAACTCTAATGCTAACTAGCATTATGATCTTGATCAAGTCACTTAACCTCTCTGGGCCTCTATTTCCTCGTCGAAGATCCAGCTCCAAAATATTGAGAGATCTCCATTTTTTAATACTATAAATAGCCAAAAATTAACTGGATGTTGTGATTTCTTCTACAGTGGAAATATATTCTTATGAGGGACCATGTTTAAATGCAGAAGACCTTTTAAGTATTTACTTCTTTATATTTATACTTCTGTAATATTCCTGAATTCATAACTTTCTGTTTTCTTATTTTCCTCTTCTTTCAAACTTTACCAAAGATCATGGAATCTCTAAAAGTGTACCAGTGTGTGTGCTTATGTAATATTAGGACTGAAAATTTTAAATCTTAAAATGTGAAAGCTCCAGTTGTCAGAAGATCATAAAGTCTCTACTTTTAAGGACTGTTAAAAATCACCTTCTGTGAGATCTCAGCTTTGGGATTTTTTCTGACATTTCAAGACTTAAATTTGAAAGTGTAGAATCTCTATAAATACAACATTACCACAAGCCCAAAAAAGTCAAGAAATGCAAAAGGTTAGATTCTTACTAACTCCTCTCCCACATTATGCTCTAAATTGAGTTATGCATCTTAGAGTTAAATACGTAATCAGGAATACTTGATGTGAAATACAATTTAAATTATGACATATTAAGCTTTTCTCTTTGAATTTGGGGGAATAAAATTGTATATGTAAATCATACAATATCACATTTTTTGTATGTGCCCTTAAGGCTTTTTTATGTTTTCTTCACATAGTCCCCTCATTTACAACTTTATCTTGCTGTGGACTAACCATATGGGAAATCCACTATTTTAAACTTATGCTATTTTTGTGGTGTTACTGCATAAGAAAATGCCTTTAGAGTAGAAAAATTATATTTTTTTACCAGATTATATAAATAAAAATTAATTTTTTTCTAGTGGTCATTTTTTGGTTCAATTCAAAGTATATAATTTTTAAGCCCTAAAAATCTAGTAAGTCCCCGTTGCCATGGCCAAGTGAAATGGAAGATAATAAAGGAGAAGTGTCATGAGACCTGGCCATTTTCAACGTGTTGAAGATTTAAAATTATGTGTAATTTACATGAGACATATAAATGAAAGGATAGACTTCACTACGATTTTTTTTTTTTTGCTTTAAAAATAGGGTATTTCTCTCTTGCAGCAGCATCTCACATCTCATACATATGTGCATATTTAGTTTTCTGTGTAGCTTTCGGTCCCAAGAACACTAATTATAATTTTAAATTATCAATAAGATATAGGCTTAAAGTACAGTAGATGTTAAATTTCATATATCTTATAAGATTCCCTATGTAAAAGCAACTACTTTTTGCCTTTATTTTCATTTTTAAAATATTCTTGTGAACTTTCAGTCACTTATATTTTGCCTTTTAAAAGTTAAGAACACTCTGAATTTGTGGCATGTAAATACTATATTGCTTTTACGGCTAGAAAGATATTACTGATGATAATTCGTCTGTGCAGCAGGGATACAAGTAAAAAACCAACACATGGCCCTCAGTTCACATTAGACCACCTAAAAGTGTTTCTTTGAAGCGTCTGTTGGAAATATTTACAAAATGGTTTACCATTGATTTGTTGATATGCCTGTTACTATTGTTTACCAAAGAGCCTTGATTACAGTGCACTTAGGTTTTTGCTGGTTTGTTTGTTGTCTTTGAAGCAGTTCTGCCCACCGTGATTATGGTTGCCCCAAAGTGTGCCAAACGGTAGTTCCCTAGAAGTCCTGCTATTGTCCCCTGAAACCTCCATCCTCATTTTTATATTTTTCTTCTTTTCAAAGGTTAACTGCATTCTGCAATTTTGTTGTCTTTCTTAAATATGAAAACACCATCAAACCCAGACAATCATGTTGAACCTTCTCAGGAACTAAAATGTTATTTCTATAGCAGGTTCAGTTGTGGGAACCATATACAAAAGTTAACACTTCGCTGTAAAATGTCATTGTCTGGGGTTTGGGGGCATATTAGAGCCACCTATAGCAGCCAGCTTCCCAAAGAATATTCTGCTCTTTTGGCATAATGGGATTATTTTTGGAAATGTCTCTCTTGGCCCAAGACGTGCTACCATCTCAAATAATATTTGGGCCCTTTAAGCATCTTCAATGTGCTTTGCAATCATTTTCATCCATTATGCACGCAGTTGTTTCATCGTTATTCTCTGATACACATTGACATTCGGCTACACAGTAGGTAAGAGGTAGAGGTAGGACTGAAAACCCCAGGACAGGGAACAAGGCCCAGTTTGGTCTCTTCTTGGCTAAATTCCATTTTGGACAGCTCTTTGTTTTTCTTTGATGTGTGGTGTTTAATTGCTTATCTCTAAACATAAGGCTCAATTGGTGGGAGCTTGTGTGAGGAGAGCCATTTGCCCTTTCCTGAATTAAAAAACTGAACATCATTAACAGTTTATTTTCCACAGAGAACCATGCTGTAAGCATGTACCAAAAAAATGTTATTTCTGACTGCCCAGTTTTGCCCAGGCTAGTCCCTGATTTATGTCATGACCTCACAATAGCCTCTCGTGCCGCCTGGCCACAAAGCTTGATTATTTTGTAATTTGATCTTCGTGGGGATTCCAGCCGTGCTTCCCCGCTTGCTCGTGGGCAGCAGAATGTGGCAGCATGCCTGCTCACTTGCCTGAACTGCTATGATCAGATTACGCCTTCTCAGCGTTTCTTGCATTGGCTGCCTGTGAAGTTCAGAGAAGCCTAGAGTGGAGATAGAATAGGAACTATTAAAGAGCTCATGGCATCTTGGTAGCACATGTGTCTACTGTTAACAGAATCAGAGAGTCACTCCACGCTGAGTATCTCTATTTGTAAAAATTTTTTAAGTGAACTTTTTTGTGCTGTGCAATTTCCAAAAACCATTCTTCCAACTTTAATGTTATTTTTAGAGCTTTCAGTTGGGTTTTAGCTTTCAGCTTTTAGAAATTTCCATAACATGTTAAGGATCTTCATAAAAGGCAGAAAAAATCTTTTTGTTATTTGTTGTTAACAACAAATCATGATAGGACATCGTAATTAGCAAAGCACTCTTCTCTCTGTATTATTCTTTCATCCAAATATTTATAGAATGATGGTATTTGTCAACATCTTTATGAGATAGCGTGACTGCATCCTGTTGAGGTTATAGGAGAACGGAGTGTACAACCTGGCACTGTAACATGACATGGAAAATTCAGACCTGATTCTCCTTCCATTTTTAATCAAGCACCAAGGATGTGCAGTCTCTCCCCGATGCACCGAGATGCAGTGGTGATCTAAATACATAGTCCCTGCCCTCCTGAGCTTACGATTTCGTCTTGGAAATAAAAGCTCAGATGTAGTAGACACATTTGGATGCTTTTCAAAATTATATCGGAATAATTTTAAATTTTGTAAAATGTGAAGCAAGCACAGAAACTGAGAGTTGGAAAGGACATTGGAGTTCATTTGTTAGAGCCTCCTTCCTCACGCAGTGCGGATTCCTCTCCATGGTATTTGCTCATAGGAGTGAACAAAATGTGCAATTCATGTTTCATTGTTCAGAAATGAAGAAGTCGTGATTATAGGTTAAGATATAATCTAAACTCCACTCAAAGCTCGATTAAAACAGTTTTGTTTTCTGACACTATCATTCATACGTTCAGTGGACCAGCAAGAAAGCTTGGAAAATGAAGCATAAACAATGTTATGCCAGTTTGCTTTAAAATCCCTAATATATGTTTTGTAAACAAAGCTTATAAAACTTAGGACTCTACTAATTAAATAACAAGAAAGATTTTATGAATACATGAAAAGCCAGAATCTGAAATGCCTTCAGGGGAACAGGTGCTGTAATGACATCACTGTGTGTCACACAGCTTTTTTTTTTTTTTTGATACTTACATTTGGTCATAATGGAAAGAAATTGATTCCAAATGTGTTTTCTTGACCTCCTTCTCCATTCATGTTAGTGCCTAACCTTAAATGATGTTTCTACAATCTCGGTTGTATTTACAGTAATTATATGCATAATGTAGCATATTATTGTCCGGACTTCCTGTTTAATCAGTACAGAGCTTCTCACAAGTGCAGCTGAAAAGGGCAAACAAAATTAAAGCTTTATATACCAAAACAAGTTTGATTTGCTAAGCTCCCAGCATTCCAAAGTACACAAATTTGTTCCACTAAGTTTTCCGATGGCTTGCAGATGGGCAATGATTAATCAGAGAGCTAACTGTGAAGTAGTTTGCAATTAAACTGGAAAGCTCTGAAGCATGCTAATTGAATCAGAAAATTAGAGACACTGAACAGTAATTGGCTATTTCTCATGCAGCAGGTGCCAGGCCACTCATCTGTGGAACAAGGTATTTAAGGCACATTAGCACTAGTAAAAATACTTCTTGATATGGAACAGTTAGATTTTCTGCTCATTTTCACCATGGATGTCAAAACATACAGCTGTGCTATCTGGTACTTGCAATTCATGTTTGAAGAATTTAAGTTAGGTAAACATATGGGAGAGGAGTGCTGGGCAACCTCTAAGTGCACAGGAAACAGTTTAGAAGTGAAACCTAAAATGAGGGGCTGAGGTTTTGTTTTTTCAACTCAATCACTTTTGCTCTCTTATGGTACAAATTTAGAAGTTGAATTTTCTGTTTAGTGTTAGTTTAAAGCAACAACAGTATAAATCTAGTACTGCTGTGAGCTTACTAGATACATAAAGCCGATTCATATCATGTCTCAGCATGAGTTTATATCTTCTAATTAGTACCACCATTTTATAGAGTGAGCACATGCTATGAAAGTTTGTTTGCCGTGCCAACAGGGACTGGGACATGTAGTTTTTCTTCAGTGGAACGATCTGCCGTAGGATCGTGAACAACTGTAACCTAACCAGTGGGTAACCAGGCAAGAATGGGATTTAATAAGTTCGGTTGTAGAGATTTTTTTAATAGTAATCATTTTCATATTATCAAGGATGGGGCATATGACTTCTGTTTCCCTTTGCTTTAATTAGAGTTTAGTGTTATTATTAAAAGTGAAAAATATAAAGGAAAATAAAAATAGACTAATTTATACTGTGTTGGGAAGCAGAATAGTACAATATTCACATGCTAATCATATTACTTAGCAGATGACTGCAGAAAATAGTGAGTTTGAACCAAGAGACATAAATTATAAATTGCAAATAGTGCATAGGGGATATGTTATAACTGTGTCTCATTTAAATTGAGACAGGGAGTTTTCTCTGCACAAATAATGTTCCTTCATTAAGTTTTAAAGTCTGTTTCATAATGTTTTGTTAAGAACATTTGGCAACATGTTACCAAAAAAAGGTTTTTAAGCGGAATACATAGGTTTTTTAAAAGTACAACACACTACATACAAACATACGTTCTATGTCTTTAAGTTACAATTTTTTTTTTTTAAGTTAAAGCAAAAGCTCCTCTTTGGTAGGCCTCCTTCCCCACCCCCAATAAGCCATGTACATTTTACATTCTTCAGTTGGAAAGCAGTTCTGAAACATTTACATGATCAATGTCTTTTGCTTGAGGGATAAAGTTTGCTCTTCCATGGACAAGTGAGAACATATTGATCATTTTATTCTATTTGCTATTTCTAAATTCAATATACCTCTTGAGTCGATAAGCGAGATCGAGAGCATATTCTTTTTTGTGTGTGCCTGGTTGTAGCTTGTTCTCAAGATCCAAGATACATTTTTGATTAATCACGAATGCTCTGAGGTCATGGAGAGCAAATGTGTTTGTGGAGTGTCAGCTGATGCTGTCAGATAAATGTCTTAAGCTTAGCCAGGGTTCATGCCCCAGCTTTAGGCTGTGCCAAATGTCTCCCCTTGTTGAGGCAGATAACAGCTACACTGGAGGCGACTGAGCTGTTTGTTCACTGAAAGGGCTGACCTTGCCATATGGGGCTACAATCAGGTGGAAGAAAGAGTGTAGATGTTTTAATTGAAACTTTACAAATTTAAACTTTTCATTTGATCAGAAGATCTTGGTATCCACTAATTTACATTCTAGCCCTTAAATCTTGTCTGATTATAACTACGTTTCTTCAGTATTTCCGATTAGTTTCCCTAGGATGAATAATTTCTCCAATATTGTTCTTAGTGTATTCTGTGACTATTTTGGCATTATCAGTGTATTATTAAAATACTGCAAAAGCATGAAAATGCTTATTAGGATAAAAGGATATATTTTTCCTTGGCTATATGTAGTAGAAATTATTCTTGCTCTGTAGTGTTTTTTTTTTTTCTTTTTTTTCCAATCTACAAAATAAAAATATGGTCTGGGCAAAGGGAGGTCACTTGTGTTAATGACCCTTGTCCATGTACCCTCTTATCTTCAGAGGACTCATTTAATCACATTTACCCCCACTTACAGTAATTTGTCTTCTTTTACTAGACAGAGTCTATAAATAGGAAATAATGACAAACCTAAACTAACACCTGGAGAATGCTTTGTACTGAGGCTTTCTCTGTTTGAGACTAAAGGCAATCAGATTGATCATATGGTGATGCATAAATAAATGAACTCTCTGTGGGCTGTTAGTGGGCATTTGCTGCAAAATACCTTTAAAAAAAAAGAAGTGCCTTTCTTCCATCTTACCCAGTCTGTTTTTTTCTCCAAAGAAGCTGGTCTACTTTTCTTTCCTCTCAATAAGTTCATACTGCCATGGGTAAATCATCAGTGCTAATTAGACAAAATAATGCTGTTTAAAAAAAAGAGAGATAGAAATAACACATCTGTCATGAACTCCCACCAGATCTCTTGGAAATGAGACATTTTAAATATTTTATGCTGAACACAAAATATCTTGGGGAAATGGTTTTATAATCTGTATCCCAAAACAAAACCATCAGTGTCAGAGACTAGTGCTACTTAAAAACATCCCATTTTAAATTATTTTCTTTAAAATTCCCTCACACTTGAAATGTGATTCCTACTGGCTGTGTATACCCAGATGGTAAAGTAGAACAACTTAATGGAACTAGAAGAAAATGAAAGATACTCTTTTAATTTTGGAAACCTTCTCTTTATCGGATAATACTAGAAAAGTATTACATTTCAGTATCTGGAGACAAATACGTTTCATGTGTATTGATATTAGTGAACAAAATGAATTTTGATTTGATTTGGTTTGGTTTCTGCAGTGGCTAAAATGACAGATAGACTGAGTAGAAATGAAAAAGACTGAGGATAACTTCTATAGTCACACATTAAGCTTCTGGTAATGTGATTAAAAGAGTCAAATCAGATTGTGATTTTCTAGAGTTTTCTTAATTGTTTAAAGATTAATAACAGCTACCGCCCGGATCATACTTGCAATTCCTAGTTTAGGCGTAAATAAGGAGATTTTTAAATTCTCTTTTCTTCAAATTTAAGTGCAGTTTAATTCTGCACTAAATTTTGTGGTCATTATGTTTTTTAAAGTATTCCTTACCCATTATCCTTGCTTTTTCTTCTTTTCCTCATTATCTTAAGAAATGCTTTACATGCACTAGAATATCACTGATGCATACAACAATGTTTTTGTCACTCCTTTTTCTGAAACCACTGCCTAAAAATGCAGTTAACCCTTTGTTGGTTCATATTGCTCTAGTCGCATCATTTTAAAAATAGTCAACGTTGTCATGCCCAAGCCCGATCCAGGAAGGGACGTGGAATGGTTTGGTTTTTCATATATAAATAGATTGTGTTATTTAGAAGACCAACAATTGATAATGACATAATAAAATATTTATTTAAGATTTAGAGGTAATTCTCATTATGACTTAGACCCATCTGTGGAATAGTAAAATAAACTGATTCTGAGCAAGACTCACTTGGCTCTTTCTCAAAATTGCTGTCTCTATAGCCATTGTTTGCTACTGTGCCTATGTACTTACCAGGTCTTTCCATTGAAATAATGAGCTTATTATATCTCTAACATTTTTTTTAATAATTTTTTTTAACATTTATCTATTTCTGAGAGACAGAGAACAAGCAGGGGAGGGACAGAGAGAGAGGGAAACACAGAATCTGAAGAGCTCCAGGCTCTAAGCTGTTCAGCACAGAGCCGACGCGGGGCTTGAACCCACGAACCGTGAGATCATGACCTGAGGCGAAGTCAGTTGCTTAACCGACTGAACCACCCAGGCACCCCTATCTCTAACATTTCTATTTTTCTTCATACTACCTCATACCTTGATTCTTTTCCAAGCTAGTTCTTCTCTTTCCTCTCATTTAAAATTGCAGTTTAAATGATCACTTATTTCAGCTACCAACCGGTAAGTCTGAAAATTTAAAAAGAGTTCATACATATTAAAAAGGTGTTTTTCCTCAGCTTTAGTCTCTTCTTCTGTATAGGCTTGTTTGAAAAATTGCAAAGTCACCTCAAAACTTATGGAAAGAAACACCTGCTGTTTCCAAAAATTGTTTCTGTAAACGAAAATTTGCTTTACTTTTTAATACTATATAAAGTCTGATTGTATTTTCAGTTTCTGATTAGTTACAAATCCTACTTTTTATTAATCATATTCAAGGATGGTTTCCATTACACAAATGTTTTGGGTTTTTTTTTAATGTTTGTTTATTTTGAAAGAGAAAGAGAGCATGAGCAGGGGAGGGACAGAGAGGGAGGGAGGGAGGGAGGGAGAGAGAGAGAGGGAGATTGAGAGAGAGAGAGAGATAGAGAGAGAGAGAGAGAGAGAGAGAATCCCAAGCAGGTTCCATGCTCACTATGAGATCATGACCTGAGCCAAAATCACAAGTCGTATGCTTAACCGACTGAGCCACCCAGAAGCCCCTATACATAAAGGTTTTTATGGAGATGAGTCCTTTTAAGGAGAGGAGCTCTTATTATTTGCCATTCAGAACAGTTTCTCAATTAACATTGTAATTCTCCTTTAGTTTACTTTATCATCCAAAATTACTTTTTTGCATTTGAATTTTTATCTTTATTCTTTACTTAACAAAACACTAATGCTAGGGTTTCTATTTCTCTATTATGATTCTTTATATTCTGTGCTTTTTAGTTGAATACAAAACTAATAGTAAAATCATTATTGACAATTATTACCCAGTAACAATTGACATAACAGTAATAATGACAGTCCATATTTATTTCCTTAGACTCATTTGGCTTCTTCAAGATTCTGGAGGGTTTGAAATTACTAATGTCCTGTCAGATAAAATCTATGCAAAATGCCTTGTTTTAAGGGTTTATAATGCTTCCCATACTAACGAGTAAAACAATTCATCATTTTCAAATGTATAATCAGTGTCAGCATTTTGTGTATCACAATGAAAGTCTTCAAGCAGTGGCATTCCGGATGTTCCTGTGAGGAGCCAAAAGAAAATCACTTTCCTCTTGTAAAGCACTTTTACAAAACGCCAAGGAAGAAAAAAAAAAAATAGTACAGTTTTTAGTACAGTTATTTTATTTTATTTTTTTAAATTTTTTTTAACGTTTATTTATTTCTGAGACAGAGAGAGATAGAGCATGAACGGGGGAGGGTCAGAGAGAGAGGGAGACACAGAATCTGAAGCAGGCTTCAGGCTCTGAGCTGTCAGCACAGAGCCCGACGTGGGGCCTGAACTCACGGACCGTGAGATCATGACCTGAGCCGAAGTCGGACGCTTAACCGACTGAGCCACCCAGGCACCACTAGTATAGTTATTTTAAATAGTACAACTGTAAATGAAAGTAATGCGGAACTTCTCAGCATTGTGAAGTGTATAATCATAATTTCATTCTTATATATAAACAGAAGACTATAGTCCTTGAGGAAGTCTGTCCCTTGCTAAACTCATAATTTTTACACATGTAGAAATATATGTAAGACATCTTATGTTTATAATTTTGTATCACTCATTATACATAACTAATTACAACAAATAAAGAATGAAATGGTACTTTAAGTTATTCCTGTGTGGATACTCATTTTGTGGGGTTCAAAATCATCTGTTTTTTTCCCTATACTTAATGACACTAAGGGCATTTCTAAGTACAACTAACAGACATGGTGTGTGGCCCTGAATTATGCTAAGTACATTTCCTTGACCCTCAGGAAATTCATGTAAATGTATCGTGATGTAAATTTATCAGCCTTGAAACCCACAAATTTACTCTACACAGACCACGGGAACAGAAAGGAACAGAAAAGAAGGCGAGTGTTCCTGAAGCATGTAGAACAAGGAGGGGATAAAAGCAAGGACCATTTGTTCAGGAACTTGTAGACCTGGAGTCTGAATTTCTTTCTTATTCAAAGTATAGCAGAATGCCATCCAAGGTTCTCGAGTTGGAGAGCGATAGGATCTAACTTATAGAGAGAAAATGGATTGGTAGGGGAGGAAGAATGTAAGCAGCTGATTACTTAGGAAGCTATTGCGGTAGCCTAGGCAGGAGATTATGGTAGCTTGAATGATGGTAGTAGTAGAGATAGGAAGACGTCTCCAGCACGTCTTAATCCTTTAGATATGGGAAGTGAAGCGATAGAAAGGATGAAGGATGATTCCTAGATTTTTGGCTTGAACATCTGGGCAGTGTCATTTACTGAGAGTAGGAAGTTCTAGGAGAGGAATAAGTTTGGGAAGGAAAATTGCAAGTAAAATTTTGGCATTTAACCATGCTCTGTTTTTATCTTTAAACACTTATTTAAGGAAGTATTCTAGAAGTCAGAGAGAGGTTTCATGACAGGAAAGAAAAACAGCAAATGCTTGTGACTTTAAAATTTTTCTTTCACCAGCACATGAGATTCATAATATGAACTAGAAGCTATTTGACTAGAATGTAAGGATCTATAAAACTCATCACTGACTAACATAGGTTGCTGTATACCCTCAAACTTAGCTGCTTCTAAACAATGCAGATTTCATGTGATGGGTGGAGATCCACTGTTGGCCACTGTGATGGGCACTTTTTCAATAGCCCCAACATAAACATGTAACTCCAAAACCAAGTTCTCTTTCCCTTGACTTCCCTATTAAGGGATTGTAATGACATTTTATTAAGAACATACAGTTTAGGGGCGCCTGGGTGGCTGAGTCAGTTGAGCATCCAACTTTTGATCTCAGCTCAGGTCATGATTCCAGGGTTGTGGGATCGAGCCCCACATCAGGCTTTGCACTGAGCATGAGGCCTGCTTAAGATCCTCTCTCTCTCTCTCCCATTGCCCCTCTCTCCCACTTGTGCACGCTCTCTTTCTCTCTCTCTAATGAATGGACGGATGGATAGATAGATAGATAGATAGATAGATAGATAGATAGATAGAATTCACAGCTTAATGTTGCCTGACAAATGTAGAAAGCCTGTTTCATACCTTCTTTTCCCAGTGTCTAAGTAACCCTTTGCAAAAAGTTTTTTTTTTTCTACTCACCCCATTCAGACTTTAAAAAAAGAGCCTCTCATACGATTTGGCAGTCAAATATGAAGAAGAGATGTTCCCGGATTCTAACTAGTTCTTCCCACTTCCACAACTGTCATTTCACCACTTTAATATTATGGTACAGTTGTCCAGAAACCATATCATCCTTCACTTAGGAGTTTTATCACCTTTTGATAGGTAACTTTTGTATGTGCTTGGTATTTTGTTCATGTGTTCACATTCTAAGCAGCAAGGTTATTTGCTTTGAGGGAGTCGATTTTAGTTTCATTGTTTACATTCGTAGCACAGCAATAATAAGGAAAACCAGAATGGGAAAGGACAAATTTGGTGCTTTACTTCAAACATGCAAATTAGGATGACTTTTAAAGTTACAGTCCCATCAAGTTAATTTAGATACTTCAGAAAGTACTGATGTTATCCAAAATCATTATTGAAACATTTGAGGATCACAAATTTCTCTGCAATTATCAGCTCACTTTTGCGAACATCAAATTATAGACCAATCCAGTTTCCCCCATGGCAGATCGACAGACCTGGTAGATTGAGTAGATGCTATGTCTGCTTTATATATTGACCCTAGTAAAGCTAACCATTGTCTCTTTCATCGTCTGACAATCAATAAGGAGAGAACAAGATGAATGATAAGACAAGGAGAGAAGACTTTGATAAGAAGCTGGTTTTACCAAATGTAATGATACTGAAGAACAAAATACATAATGAGATGCATTTGGGGGATATTCCTAGGCTTGTACACATGCTGTCTCCTGTTACTAAACCTAAAACAACAACAACAACAAACTATTAAATAGCACCTTAAATGCACTGAATTAAGTTGATTCAAATTTACACTTTCTTTTCTGTCCGGCTTTGTTTTGTACTTTGGAAAGTTCCTGATTTCTTCCCCCATGTTGCTTTTGAAAAGTTTCTGCCAGCCAGCATCCTATTCTTGTTCTCTTGTCATCTTTATATATGGGGAGATGTATTTGCTTTCCATTTACAGATCATAGTCCTTTATGCCTTACAAATAAAAGAACATCAAGTCAACACAATATTTTTGTATCACTTTTTAAATTAGGGTAACTTTTTCATAACAAAAAAAAGCAAAAATAAACCTACTTGTGAAAAAACATTAATAGAAAGAGAAATTTAGTAATTGAAGTTATTCCCCAAAGGCTTCATAAAACTGAGGAAACAATCATGACCATTCTGATTTAGTCTTTCTTTGCTCCTCCTTTATCATCCAACTTTATGTCTTTGAGGTCACTAAATGTGACATTTCAGGCTGTCATGTCTAATGGTCATGAAATATACCTTTAAGTATGCCAGAACTATTTTATGAATTTACCTGTGACTTGGCTTAATATAGGAATATCTATCACTAGGTAAATTGTGGCTTTACTTTCAAAAATATATCCTGAAGAGTCCTCAACAGTAGGCATCTCTCAAGAGATTTTTGTTTTTGTTTTTTATGTAATAATTTTATCAGCCTCTCCCTGTGTCTCCTACCCCATAGCCCCTGGCAACTGAACCACTTTTTTTCTTTCTTTCTTTCTTTTTTTCTTTTTTCCTTTTTTTTTTTTTTAAGATTCCAAATATAAGTGACACCATGCAGTATTTATCTTTCTCTAACTAGCTTATTTGACTTAGCATAATACCCTCCAGGTTCATCCATTTTGTCACAAATAACATGATTTTCTTTTTTTTCAGGGCCAAATATTATTATATTGTATATATATGTGACCACATTTTCTTGATGTAAATTTATCTGTTTGTGGACACTTAAGTTGTTTCTATGCCTTGGCTATTGTGAATAATGTTGCAGTGAACATGGGAGTACAGATAAGTTTTCAAGATAATGGTTTCCAGTCTTCCTACCACCATTTGTTGAAGAGACTATCCTTTCTCCACTGTATATTCATGGCTCCTTTGTCAAAAATCAGTTGACATATTGTATGAGCTTATGTGTGGACTTTCTGTTCTGTTCCATTGATCTATGTGTCTTTTTTTTAATGCCAGTACCATACTATTTATAGGTTTATACAATAGGTTTATAATAAACCTATACAATAGGTTTATACAATAGGTTTATAATATACTTTGAAATCAGAAAATGGATGCCTCCAGCTTTCTTCTTTTTCAAGTTTGCTTGGGCTATTCAGTCTTTTTGGTTCCATACAAAATTTAGGATTGTTTCTTCTATTTCTGTGAAAAATGCCATTGAAATTTTTTTAATGTTTATTTGTTTATTTTGTAAGAGAGATGGGGTGGGGGGGTGGAAGGGAGGGGGCAGAAAGAGAGGGAGACAGAGAATGAGACAGAGAATCCCAAGCAAGCTCTGCAATGTCAGCACAGAGCCTGATGCAGGGCTCAAATTCATGAATTGTGAGATCATGACCTGAGCTGAAATCAAGAGTCCTACACTTAACCAACTAAGCCACCCAGGCACACCATGCCATTGAACTTTTGATAGGGATTGTATTAAATCTGTAGATTGCTTTGAGTAGTATGGACATTTTTACAATAGAAATTTTTCTAATTCGTGAACACGGTATTTTTTTTCATTTATTTGTGTCATCTTTCATTTCTTTCATCAGTGTCTCACAGTTTTTACTGTATAGATCCTGGTTAAATTTATTCCTAAGTATTTTATTCCTTTTGATGCTATTGTAAATGAGGTTATATATTTTTTTAATTTCTCTTTCTGATAGTATGTTGTTAGTGTGTAGAAACACAACTGATTTTTATATATTGATGTTGTATCCTGCAACTGTACTGAATTTAGTATTTAGTTCATTGTTTTGTTTGTTTGTTTTTTGGTGGAGTCTTTAGAATTTTCTGTGTATACTATCAGGTCACCTGAAAATAGAAACAGATTTACTTTCCAATTTCGGTGCCTTTTATGTCTTTTTCTTGCCTAATTACCCTGGCACTTCCAGTACTATGTTGATTGATTAAAGTGGCAAGAATGGGCATCCTTGTCTTGTTCTTGATCTTACAGGAAAAGGTTTCAGCATTTCACCATTGAGTATGCTATTAGCTGTGGGCTTGTCCTATATGGCCTTTGTTATGTTGAAAAACATTCTTTCTATACCCATTTTTTTGAGTTCTCTAGAATATTCTGATGGCTAACACTATCTGAGGCACTAGAAGGGGTTGTAGTTATGTAAAAATTGTAGGTATGATTCTTACCAATTAGGAGTTTTCACTGTAAGGAAAATGCTAATTTTGACTTCAAAAACAACTAAACAGCCAGACTGTAGGGAAATGAATAGGTAATTGAGAAGAGAGGTGGGGCAAAAGAGGGTTTCAAACTCAAGGACAAAAGAGGTAAGGAAAGCAGTTGAAAGGATTTTTAAAAACTCATACTATAAAAGTAGAGAGAAACAATTAAGGTAATATTTAAAAAAAACCTGCTCACTGCCAAGATTTTTGACATATGCAACTCATCACCAAGAACTGATATGACTTAATCCCGTAACACTTACTATTTTTGGCATTGTCTCAGAGTATGGATTGTGGCATGGAGTTTACAGATCCATTTCTGCACCCTACAGGAATAAAAATTCAGAATTTCATTTTATGAACCACAAATTAGACCACATTTCTTATACTTACAGCTCATAAATAAAATTGATTTTTAAGATTTTGGCCTACTACCTACCACACATTGAGAGTCCATGTATATCACAGCATTTGCTAATGGCCTTCTATGTCTAAGCACTGCACTAAAACTGGAGCTTTAAGCTAAAGTTTCCTGAACAGTGAATTGTAAACCAAGTCTGCAGAAAATCAAGGATATACATTGTTGGGTAGGAAGGTGGGCATTGCAAGGGGCAAACCGAAATGGATGGAATGTGGCAAACTGAAAGCTGCAGAAGTGGTAATAAGGGAATAAAAATGAATTGTTAGTACCTATCATTTGTTAGAAGATTATATAATCATCTTTGCAATGGCCTATTAACACAAGTTTAATAATAAATCTCCATTCCCCTGTTAAATGAGCCAGGACAAGTATTGTTCATTACTACGTTCCTATAAGAAAGGCTATAGCAATATTTTGATAATTTAATGAATTTGTAAAAAGTTGACCTAAGCACCAGGGGGTCTGGGCTGAAGAAAAATACCTTTTTTTTTTTCCTTTACACATTCCAAGGTGTAGAATGTGTACCCATTGTTCATGAACAAGCCTTTTTTTAATCATCCTGATTGATTTATCTCTCATTATCGAAGTGGGCAATATACCATCTACGTGTCATTCATGTGAAATAACTATCTGTACTCTGAATAAGATACAGATGCAGAAGATCCATGAGTGTACATTTATTCAAATGAAGGTTGAAGTCTTTAAAGATTCCCACCCAGGTATCTTATGTAATCTTCTATCAGGATTGTATCTCCATTTCAGTTTGTATGACATTACCTGTTCTGAATAGGATAAAGACTCATTGTTACTGTCAGGCCTGTTTTCAAACTAAATATTCATCTAGTCCTTTGTGGCTGCCATTTTTATCACACATTTAGAACAGCTTCCCTTTACTGATCTGCCATTTTCCTGCAAATCACTGTTTCACTTGTATGATTTCTAGTGAGACAAGCTTAGACCTCGCTGCCTTTCTCTCTGTAACAGAGAAAAGAAACGTCTCTGGTGCCTATGCAGCAAAGAAAGTTGATTCATGTGTAAATTATCATTTGGCCTTTATTTGCTTGGCCTGTGGAGAGTACACAGGCAGATAAAAGGTTCGGTGGGTCAGGGCTCAGTATGTGCAGGTTTCTCCGGTGGCTACAATGACAGCGTTAGAATTGTTGTCACAGATTATCAGACACGCTCTGATGTCTTATCATTATTTATTTGCAGTTTTCGTTGTAAAATAAACTCTAACATGGAAGATACTTCTGTAATAACAGGATACCTTGTACCTGTCCCATGTTTGTTCTGTCATCTCACATTCTAATAAAAAAAACTGATTTGTGTTTTCTTGAAGTTGGAACTGGTGTTTTATGTTTCTGCCATCCATGTTTCTGGCTCTGGTCTATCTCCTTTTACTTCTACCTCGTGTTTTCATTTCTTCAAACCCGGATGTTGTCCAAGTTTGTTGTGAACCATGGGTAGATAATGTCTTAGTAACATGTCCTATTAATCTAGGTAGATGTAAAATGCTGTTGGGGTATATATAGCCGCTTCTAGGCACTATGCAGAAATTGGATAGTCATAGAAACTACAAAATCTGTTATCTGTGACTCAGTTGGTTTTCTTTAAAATAAAATTGCTTGCAATGCTTTCATTATTATCTTTTTACTATTAAAGGAGGTAAACAAAGGTTTAGCTTTTTTTTCTTTAACCACATTATATCAACCCTCTGGGTGTGTAGCTGACATGAATTTATAAGGTAAATCCCTGTGTGTGTGTGTGTGTGTGTGTGTGTGTGTGTGTAAAAACACTAAGAAATGCATTAATAAATCTCAAAATGATACGATGCTTTCAGTCTACTTTTATTGTGAAGGTCTTATAATATGTGTCAGAAGGGTAGAGCTGATATATCTATTTCTGCAGCTTTTTTTTTATTTGTGTAATTCATGTTATGTATATACATTGTCACATTATGATCCATTTTTTTTAAAGTATGTTAGAAACCAAGAGAATATATTTTATAACACCTACCTTACTAAATTGATGTTTATCAGAACATTATTGACTCATGGCCCCTCTGGTAAGCTTTCCTCTATTATAGTAAAATTAAATGGGTTTTAAATAATGCAGTTAGTATTATAAAATACTGCCTTCATTTTTTTCAAAAAGTTCTCTTCACTGTTGAAGAAATTCTATCTGAAAACAAATTCCTTTCACTTGGACAAAAAGGTATAATTTTTCATTGCAACTTTCACTATTCCATTAGGAAAACAACACACTGTTTTTAGTATACTTATAATTAACCATATGCAAATTACTTTTATTTCCTTGTCACCATGGCCTGAACAGTAGGATGGTGATCTCTCCTTCCTTCTCCTTTCTCTGTCTGCTCCACTTGCCACCACTGAAGCCCAGCTGAGATACGGAATGAGGACCATCCCTCTCCTTTGTTATAAATGCTCTTAGGCAGGTTTTTCTGTGCACAGTCCGCTCCACAGTCTCCTTTGCATGGAACAGGGGAGAGATAGGTATATGTTAAACCTACTTATCTCTTTCCCTTGCCCAGTTAAACGTCACTTCTTATTTTCTCCTGATTTTCTTTCCCATCTCCTCTTAAAATCAAGTTATCCACTGAGTTTAGGCCAAGTGGAAAATGAGAAACCAAGAGGTAACTTCTAGCTTTCCTTTCAGGGTAAGGGGAATGCTAGTTCAGCTACCTTACCCATGTCCCAAATGGTAACTTTATAGAAAAGTTCGTATTTTTAGCCCATAAAAACTGCTTGGCACAGGTAACCTAATTGTTTTATCACTTATTTGGCTACAGTTGTTTATAGCTTTGTTTTAACAAGAGAGAGAATAGAGAAAGTACAGTTGAGGAAAATAGAGGAGATTGGCTGACAGAATAAGAGAGTATGGGTAAAACTCAAAAGATGGATGTTACCAAGCATAGACTTGCTTAATCTCATCTGTCCACCCGGTGCTATACAATGTGGCAGTGAGGAAAGAGACAATAATTACATCAGGACCATCATCTCAGTGTTCCTGGCATGCATACAGAGTTGCAAGGAAGTCATAGAATTGTGTTTGTACATTTGTATAATTGATGTCTTACTACAGATATTTAGCTAGGTGTATGAATACATTTCGTGTATATGTGTATGGTATACAGCATACAAATATATCACTTGAGTGTAAGTATGAACAGTTGTGACAATTTTCCTAAGAATATATCGTATGCATCTGTGTTGAGATAGGCATGCTATAATTATGACAATTAAAGACATTTAAAGGTAGCAAACAGATTTGTTTTTATATATAATAATTTATTTACCCTGGTAGCTGAACTCAACACGGTATCTCCTTTTCAGCTTACTTTTATCCATGAGGGGATAATGTGTTTTAATTAAGCCCTCTTGTCTATGAGCAATAGAAATCCACTCAGCTAGCTTGGATTGAATTTATAGTTTGTCTCCTAAAGAATATTCGTACAGGGGCACCTACGTGGCTCATTTGGTTGAGCATCAACTCTTGATTTCAGCTCAGGTCATGAGCCCAGGGTTGTGGGATCGAGCCCCTCGTCAGGCTCCACACTGAGCATGGAGCCTGCTTGAGATTCTCTCTCTCTCCCCCTCTGCTTTTCTCCCCAACTCTCTCTCTCCCTAAAAAATAAAAAATAAAAAAATACGATTTGTACAGAGACTATAAGAACTAAACTCTATACTGAAATTGTAATTTAAGCCAGTTAGACTTTTGAATGTTGTTCTAAAGTGAAATGAACCCAGTATGAGTTATTGTGAGGATACTCATTGTCTTGTCATTGGAAAGTCACTGACAATTAATATTGCTATACAAAGCACCTACTGTTGCCATTTGTCTCTCATGAGACGTATATTCCCTTAGAGGCATCTCTGTTTCTCTGTGTAATTCCTCTATTCACTGTATATGGACCAGCTTCTTCCTTTCTTACTCTTTCTGTCCCCTCAGAACTTTGGCAAATGGGTAGCCTTTCGACCTGTCCACTTCTGACTTTACTGCAGTTCCCATCCCTCACTAATATCTTCATTTCCTCCATTCAGATTCTTAAGAAAATTATTTTTTTCTTCTCATCTCTCTGCTTCATATCATAGATGATGATCCTATGAATTGGCCACACTTAGATCAGTATCCATCCCAGGTTCAGTCAGCTGTGGATGGAAGGTGCAGGGTTATGTGGTGAAAAAGATGGCCCCTGCTGCTGTCCTTTAAAACAGGTCTGCAATAAATGTCGTTTCACTACAAGGGGTGGTTGGTGAGCAGATACTATGATTGGCACCTCTAGTATATATATAACCTGTGGTATATAACACAGGTTAACTCCCTAATATGGGGACTATTAACCAAACTATTAACATGGTCCATTGCTTAAATGCCACTCCTCAAGGAAGTCTCAGACCACATTCTATGTATGCTCCTACCATATGGTCCCATAATACTCTGTATTTCATCACCATCGTAAAACTCATCAGTGTTACTATAATTACCCAATGCTTCTCTTCTGTCATAAACTCAAAGGTCTGTGAAAAGAGACCATATCTTTCCTGCTCACCATTCTGTCACTGGTACCTGGCCCAGTTCCTAGCTTATAACGGTATCCAAATGTTTAAGTTATTTGATTAATAAATGCCTTAAACCTCTAGGAATCAAGAGTTTTAAATTTAGTAATCTGCCAAAAAGCAGCTCTTCTTTTTAAATGTCTCCATTTCTGACAGTGACAGTATCAGTATTCGTCACATTGGTACTGATTCTTCCCTCTCTCCATCATCAAGGCAATCACGTTTGCTTGATTCTTTCTTTCTCTTTTATCTGTAATTTCTTCTCCATCGCCACTGCCAGCCCTCTTAGTCCAGGTCTTCTTCACCTCCACCTGACTGGCCTCCTGGTCTCCATAGCTGTTACTGTCTTTATATCCTACATATCTTCCTAAAAAGTCACTTTTCGCACCTCTTTCTCTGTTTAAACAACAACAACTTTGTTGGCTCCACTTCTGCCTGAAGAATGAAATCCAAATTCTTAAGTCCTTCATTCTCTTGTTCCTGCCAAATCTCTAATTAGTAATGCTTTCTACTACTGTCCTACGTGGACTCTTTCATTCTCTCCAAACAAGTCTACCTCTTATCTCTGAGTATATTATGAGCATCTCCATCCACCCCGTTGTTCACTTATCTCTTCCTCCATCAGCACTTAACTGTTCCTCATCTTCTTTCAAAACCTACCCCAAGTTCTACTTTCTTCATCAAGTTGTTCCTACTGCCCAGTCCTCAGTAATCACTTCTTAGTCTAAAGTTAGAGGACTTGTTATCTCTGCCATTCACCAGGGCCATACACATGCTGCCTTACAGTAGTGTTTATTTTTGTATACGTTTAGTATGACAATGAGAGATGTGAGCTGCAATAATGCAGTCACACTGCCCAGCTTCAGATCCTACCTCCTCAAGTCAGTATCTGGGTAACTGAACAAGTTGCCCAACCCCTTGTAAATGTTAGCTAGGTCACCTCTAAAATGGGGATGATAACAGCACTTCCCATTGTGAGACTTCAGTGTAGTAAATCATCGAAAGCATAGTGATCACTCAATAAATGTTTTTTACAAAATTATTTGCACATTATTGATTAGCTGGCTATTGTTAGATCCCTATTATGTGCTAGACACTGTCCTAGGTAGAAACAGTGTAAAGGGGTTAAGATAACAACCTCTGCTAGCAAGAAGCCACTCCTATCCTATCTCCCAGTTACAGTCCAGACCCCTTGCAGTCACATTCATATGGTCCACACATCTTTACTGAATATTTGCTATCTTCAGAAACCCTGTGCCAGGCACAAGGAATTATAAGGAGGTGTAATATAAAGTCCATAACATGTTAACTACACTAGAATTAAATTAAAAAATAAAAAGTCCATGACCTTCAAGACTATTATAACTAAAGTCCCTATCATTGTGCTTTGCACATGGCGAGAGCCCAGTGAATGTGTATTGGCACCAAAGAGCATGGCAGTGATGACGAAGACTCTAGAGCACCACAATTTCTAGCCTCTTTTTAGAGCTGTTAACTTTATTTGGCTTCTTCATGTCTTCATTTTCCACTGAATGAATGCCAGGAAGTCATTTTCAATTTTTTTCTGTCTGATCAAGACTTAGATAATGTCTGCTTCTTTTGGTAGCTAAATATCCCCAAACTCAGTTTCTTGCTTCAGTGAGAAGATATTATGGTATTGCCAATGGAAACCACTTCACATTTGGGCAACATCATGATGTCTAAGTGGCTCAGATTCAAGTTTCAGTATAGATTCTGGTTCCTGCACATTTGCTGTCAAAAACCACTTTATAGGAGCCAAACCGTGGAATCCTTCCAAGTGTTAGGCACTATTAGAAGTACCATTAAAGTACTGCAGAGCTTCAAAAAATTATGAAATTCTGATTTCTTAACATAATATATTCTATGGTACTTTCTTGAAATTTTAATGAGTCCCTTGTTTCTGTCATGGGGCTAAAGGCGATTAATATCACTCATTTTTTGTACCATTACAAGGTTTAGAGACAATTCTGAGTTGGAACTTCTAAAATAATTTTATACTGTTTTATACAACACTGGGTAGATAGAACAATTCTGGTTCAAACGTAACTGTGAAATAAGACTTCAAGAAAACGTAATTGTTTTTCTCTATGCTTTATAGCTTAGTCCACTCCCCAACCCTGTCCCTCTTTACTTTCTTGGTCAGCCTGCAGGGAATAAGACATATACAAGACATAATAATTAAAGTACAGATTTTTATAATATCAGAAACTACTTAGATGTAAAGATAATTGTCCATCAGCCTATGGTTTGTTATTATATTAATTTAGCATGAGATTTATCTCTAGCTTCCTTACAGTCAAGGCAGAAAAGGAAATAATAACTGACAGTATCTTCCCTTGAAAAGCAAAAGCATATAGTGGAGAAAGAGGATCTCTTTTGCGTTGTTGGTGGGAATGCAAGCTGGTGCAGCCACTCTGGAAAAAAGTCTGGAGGTTCCTCAAAAAACTAAAAATAGAGCTACCCTACGACCCAGCAATTGCACTACTAGGCATTTATCTAAGGGATACAAGTGTACTGTTTCGAAGGGACACATACACCCCAATGTTTATAGCAGCACTATCAACAATAGCCAAAGTATGGAAAGAGCCCAAATGTCCACCGATGGATGAATGGATAAAGAAGATGTGGTGTATATATATACAATGCAATATTACTCGGTGATCAAAAAGAATGAAATCTTGCCGTTTGCAACAACGTGGATGGAACTGGAGGGTATTATGCTAAGTGAAATTAGTCAGAGAAAGACAAATATCATATGACTTCATTATATGAGGGCTTTAAGAGACAAAACAGATGAACATAAGGGAAGGGAAACAAAAATAATATAAAAACAGGAAGGGGGACAAAACAGAAGAGACTCATAAATATGGAGAACAAACGAGGGTTATGGGAGGGATTGTGGGAGGGGGGATGGGCTAAATGGGTAAGGAGCACTAAGGAATCTACTCCTGAAATCATTGTTCCACTATATGCTAACTAATTTGGCTGTAAATTTTAAAAAAATAAAAAATAAAATTAAAAAAATACAAATAAAAAAATTAAATTTAGAAAAAAGCAAAAGCATATATACTTTTCTGAAAAGAGCATTTCCTTGCAATTAATAACAAAGTAATCACATATTTACTTGTAAACAAGCGGTTATTTATGAAATTATTTTAGTGTCTTCTTCCCCCACTAGATTGTAAACTCCTTGAAGTCAGTGACCACATCTGTCTTGTTAATCACCATATCCCCAGCTCCTAGAAAAAAATATTGGTTGAAATTAAAATGAAATGAAACTACGTGGATTCTTATCCAAGAAACACTGACTAACATAATGGGCCAAATCTTCCATGAACATGTTTATAGAAAATCGAGTGAGTACTATACTGTTGATTTTTTTAATATTTTAGTTTTATTTTTTTCAGCTTTATTGGGCTTTATTTATTTATAGTTGACAGAATTCTAAGACATTTAAAGTGTACATCATGGGGGTGCTTGAGTAGCTCAGTTGGTTAAGCCTCCGACTCTTGATTTTGGCTCAGGTCATGATAACACGTGTTCGTGAGATCGAGCCCCTTGTCAGGCTCAATGCTGATAGCACGAGCCTCCTTAGGATTCTCTTTCCCTCTCTCTCTCTGCCCCTCCCCTACTTGTGTGCACACACATGTGCTCGCTCTCTCTCTCAAAATAAATGAATAAACTTTTTAAAAAGTAATAAATTGTACATCATGATGATTTGATACACATAGTAAAAAGGATTCCTTTCATCCAGTTAATTAACATATCCATCACCTTGAATATTTATCTTTTTCTGGTAAAAGTATTTAAGTTCTACTCTTAGCAAATTTCATTTACATAATACATTCTTACCAACTATACTCACCATGTTATACATTAGATCCTCAGACCTTATTCATCCAATTGTTTTTTGAAAGTTTGTATCCTTTTACCAACCTCTCCCTATTTCCCCCAACCCTAGTCCCTGGCAACCACTTTTCTTCTCTCTGTTTCTATGAGCTTGACTTTTTATAGATTTCACTTGTAAGTGATACCAGTATTTGTCTTTCTCTGCCTGGCTTGTTTCACTTAGCATAATGCCCTCAAAGTCCACTCATGTTGTTGCTAATGGCTAGATTTCCTTCTTTCTCATGGCTGAATGAATGATGGTCCCCTGTGCATGTATATATCTTTATCCATTTATCTATAGTTGGACACCTAGGTTATTTTCATATTTTGGCTATTGTGAACAATGTTTCAGTGATCATGGGAGTCCAGATATCTCTTCAATATCCTGTTCTCATTTTACTTGGATGTATACCCAGAATTGGGATTACTGGATTACGTGGTAGTTCTACTTTTAATTTGTTGGGGACCTTCCATACTGTATTCCATAGTTTATATTTATATTCCTCCCAATAGTACACAAGCGTTCCCTTTTCTCTACATCCTGGCCGACACTTTTATCTCTTGTCTTTTTGATGATAGTCATTCTAACAGGTGTGACCTATTGCCTCATTGTGGTTTTGATTTGCATTTCCCTGTTGATTAGTGTATTCAGACCTTTTCATAACCCCTAATTATCACATATGTAATTTGCAAATATTTTCTCCCATTTTGTATGTTGCCTTTTCATTTTGCTAATGGTTTATTTGTTTGGCCTTTGTTTTTTGGGTGGTTGTTGTTGTGCACATGCTTTTCAGTTTGATATAGTTGCACTTGTTTATTTTTGTTTCTGATACCTTTGCTTTGGTAAAGTAAAAAATCGTTGCCAAGACCAATGTCAAAGAGCTCACCCCCTATGTTTTCTTCCAGAAGGTTTACTGTTTCGGGTCTTATGTTCAGGTTTTTAATCCATTTTGTGTACGGCATAAGATAGGGATCCAGTTTCATTATTTTGTTTGTGGCTGTCCATTTTCCCAACACCATTTATTGAAGAGACTGTCTTTTCCCCATTGTATATTCTTGACCCCTTGGTCAAAAAGTTTTGACCATATATGCATGGATTTATTTCTGGGTTCTCTGTTCTGTTCTAATGATCCATATATCTGTCATTATGCCAATACCATAATGACTTTTGACTACTACAAATTTGTAATATAGTTTGAAATCAGGAAGTATGATGCCCCCTGCTTTGTTTATCTTTCTCAAGATTGCTTTGGCTTTTTGGAATCTTTTATGGTTCCATACAAATTTTAGGACTGTTTGTTCTAGTTCTGTGAAAAATTCTGTGGAATTTTGATAGGGATTGCATTGAATATGTAGATTGTTTTCAAAATTATGGACATTTTAACAATGTCAATGCTTTGAATTTATGATCATGAAATACCTTTCCATTTACTTATGTCTTCAATTTCTTTCATCAATGTTTTATTATCAGTGTATAGTTCTTTTACCTCCTTGGTTACATTTATTATTAAGTATTTTATTCTTTTTGATGGGATTGAAAATAGGATTGTTTCCTTAATTTGTCTTCCTAATATTGTTAACTTTTTTACTGATGACCAGTAAAAGCCTGTGAGGAGAGAATGGAGAAAAAAAAATAGAATAAAATTAATGCCTGTAATATAACATTAAATCATGACTCAGTGATGAGGTTCCTACAGAAGACTGCATTAATTTTTACCACAACTTAATATGACTTTACTGTAACCAAAGATGGCCATTCAGTCTTTACAGAGAAAAAGTTATACAGATCCTCATACTTATCTAATGTAGATAATAGCCATTTATTTAGTAAAAATCTATTAAGAAATAAGCATCATTTTTAAAGAAAACAGTATACATTGTATAGCAAATGTAGTTACTATTGTTTTTAGCAGAGGGTCTCTCTATATTATTTTACTTTGCTGAAGTTACAGTATGGTAGAAATAGTCTCTCAGTCTAATTAGAAAGTTTGTAATGTCAGTTTCATTATAGGCAGAATTTATGCATCCAAATACAACTTTTCACATAACATTTGGAGTTCATTTTAATAAAATTTACCATAAAGTACGGTTTGGAATAAGGCAGGTATATCTTGGATACCTCCAAAGGGGTATTAGTACTGTAATCTCTAGGATGAGCCCTGTGTCTTGTTTTTCTTTATATGCTACTATCCATCAATGTCTGGCATATAGGCACTTAGAAAATTTTTGGACTAAATGATGGTATAAATTTTTGTTTTGTTTTTGTTGTGCCATGTAAGCTATTATTCAAGGGCTTAAAGCTGCCATATAGTGGCGTATAGTGTTCAAATTTCAAAAAAAATCTGCCATATAGTGTTATAGATAGTGTTGGTTTTTCTTTTTTGGGGGGAAACAAAAGAAAAATGTGTAGGCTGTTACATTTGTGTTTTTCTTCAAAATCTATTTAAATGTAAAAATATGTTAAAGATTAAAATGATGAACAGTGTCATCTGTTTTCTTTTTACCATACTTTTCCAAGATAAATGTGAATAGTACATGACTCCTTAAAATTATTTCTATGGCATAGAAATAGTTCCTTTAGTGAGAGTCCTATTAATACAAAAGCCATGAAGCAGCAGAAAATTCAGTTTTTAACCAAATACACAGTTAAAGTTATGTTTCTTGTATTTCAAGAAGCTTTTAGCAATCATTTTTTATGATCATTTTACTCAAAGGATTGAGTTACTGAGAATAGTAGGCCTATCAGCAGATTAGAAGAAAAACCTGCATTATCTTATCATTTTTAGTATTTTGACCTAGTTTTCGAAAAACACTTAAATAATTTTTGAATGTTTTCATCATAGTATATTCTTTGAGTGTGAGAAAATGTCCTTATTTCATTTTTAATTCAATTCAGCATTTACTGAGTTCCTAATTATTTCAAAAGACTTTACCAGTCAGTCCGTCAGTCACCACGTGTTTATTGCACACTGGATATGTGCCAGGCACTGTTCTAGTCACTGTGGTGTTAACACAGCAGCAGATATAGCAGAGTTCCTGACCTGAGAGAGCTTTCATTTTGGTCAGAACGTACAGACAATTAACAAGCAAGCCAAAAAAAAAAAAAAAGCTAGTAAATAAAAAAAACACATGATTTCAGTTGCTAAGTGTTGTGTTGGGTTATGACAAACATTTAAGAAGATAATGGGTTGAAGAGTGGCTGGGCAGAAAGTGAGGGGGCCCTGTGACTCTCCTTTAGCTAATTGCTTTCTGTTTTTGAGGCTGCTTGGTCCTACTGCTCCTGCCTACCATTGAACTGTTTGAAAACAGCTTGCCTTTCTTTTTACCGCAGAGCAATGTGACATCCCCACAGAGTCATTTTCTCTAGGAGAAGTGATGGAAATAGACTAGTCCAACCACATTTGCTGCCCCTTCCCTTGTGCATTGGTCACTAAATGTAAAAGGTGAAACTTCCCACCTGTTCATTACCGCCACTTACATACCGTGGTATTCCCTGAGGTATGTAAGGAGAATCAAGTGCTGGTCAGGAAGAAAACAAAAATCACATGTCGACTCTAGGCTTAAATAGAGATATTTGAAGTGACACCATGTTTAAATGGATAAGAGAGAAAGCTTTAAGTTTTCTATTACTGGTAGATCATAACTATAAAGCTGTCCTATAAATTGGTTCAAGTCACTTTCCACTTTATATATTTTATATATCTGTATCTATCTATCTATCTATCTATCTATCTAAATGTATATTATATATAATCATTTATAATATATGCACATGATAATATTAAAAAAACAAGCTCTTGGAATGTATCTGGAGAGTAAAGAACATAAAAATCTCATACATCTGGTGTGGAGGTTCCTCAAAAAGTTAAAAATAGGGGCACATGGTTGGCTGAGTCATTAAGCCACCAACTCTTGATTTCATCTCAGGTCATGGCCTCACGGTCCATGAGATCGAGCCCCGTGTCGGTGCCCTGACAGTGTGGAGCCTGCTTGGGATTCTCTCTCTCACTTTCTCTTTCTGCCCCTTCCATGCTCATGCACATGCTCACTCTCTCTCAAAATAAATAAAGTATTTTTTTAATTAAAAATAGAACTACCTCATGATCCAGCAATTGTGCTACTAGGTATTTACCCAAAGAGTACAAGAACACTAACTCAAAGGGATGCATAAACCCCTATGTTTATAGCAACAATATCTACAGTAGCCAAGATATGGAAACAACCCATGTGTCCATCAGTTGATGAATGCATAAAGATGTGATATACAAACATGTATGTATAGGTGTATATATATGTATATGTATGTATGTGTATCAATGTATGTTTATATATGTATAATGGAAAATTAATCAGCCATAAAAAAGAATGAAATCTTGCCTTTTGCAACAGTATGGATGGAGCTAGAAAGTATAATACTAAGTGAAATAAGTCAGAGAAAGACAAATACTATATGATTTCACTCATATGTGGAATTTAAGAAACAAAACAAACAAGCAAAGGAAAAAAATAAGAGAGAGATAAAGCAAGAAACAGACTCTTAATTAGAGAGAATAAACTGATGGTTACCAGAGGGGAGGTAGATGGGGGGATGGGTTAAATAAGTGATGCACTTGTTGTGATGAGCACAGGGTGATATATGGAAGTGTTGAATTACTATATTGTACACCTGAAACTAATATAACACTGTATGTTAACTAACTGGAATTAAAATTAAAACATTTTTAAAACCCTCATATATATGAATGTTAATTATTCAGGTTAATATTTCCATTTAATATTAATGGCAATTATTATTTCCATTTGGATGACTCTTGAGAATGAATAAAATACTTTCACATATATCATCTCCTGGAGTTCTCAAGAACAATGATGTGAAATAGGTACTATTATTAACTTCATTTTGTATGTGAAGAAACTGAGGCTCAGCCTGGTGATTTGCACAGAATTGTAAAGTTCGGGAGTAATTCATCCAGGTGCCCAGGGGTTATGTCTGCAAGGCCGATGTACTTTCTACTATACTGATAGCTACAAATAAATACTTTCAGGAGGAAGTAGTTAAAAAGAAGTAGTCAGAAAGTTGATAGGATTATAAATCTGATGCTGTGACTAACACATCAGTGAGAAAGTAACCAACAGTGTCTTTTAGCAACAGAGGGCTGCAGGAGTAAGAACAGAAAAATGGATCTCAAATTCAGTCAGAAAACTAATCAATGATTTTTAAAAGGAAAGTTTCTAAACAGCAAAGTGGTGATGATAAAAGTTTTGCAGTTATCAAGGTGGGACTGATTTTTTTTTTTTTAATTGAGGGTTCTCATGCCAAGAGCATGTTCAAGTAATTCTGTGGACAAACAGGCATTAACCATTGAACAGGTTGTCAAGATAAGTAATAAATTTGGGAAAATATGAGGGTGCTAAAAGGAATAAAGACAATACCATAGAAATATAATGATACCAAATAAAGGAAAGATATATTTTTCAGGTGATGTTCCAACAGCTAAGCATTCTAAAGTAGAAAGTACGTTTCTGTGATCTGTTGAGGTAGGAAATACAGACACGAAGGGAAGGTATTTCAAACTAAGTGTTACAGAAACCATAGCAAATCCTTCCACAGTCCTCGCCATTACTGGATGGCATACTATTGGTGACTGAATGAACACCGAAAGGACTCCCTTCACCACAGAAGGATTTCTTCAGATTTTCACTCTTAACACAAAGTCCTTGCCATGGTCACCATCAACTCTCCTCTGGTGAACTTCTGGGAAACTAAATACCAAAAAGCATATCAAGGAAGTCACAACCCTAGAAAACTATTTAGAATCACTAGTTTTCTTGTTTTTCTTTTCTGTTTTCTGATTTTCTGAATACCACTAGTTATTCAAGAACAAAAATAGAAATGTCTCATTCACACCTAGCACGCTGCCTAGCATATAGGAGCAACTCAATAAATGTTTATTAAACTGAACTAAATTATCCTAAAATGCAAAATCAGAGGCCCCTGAGTTACTCATTCATTCATATCCTCAACATACTGACACGAAAGCCAAAAACATGAGTTTGAGTCTAACCACTGCCACTTGCCAATCCTGTGACTTTAGGCAGTTCACAATTTAACTCCTCTAGGCCTCAGTTTCCATGTCCATAATTTAGAGATAACATCTTCTGCCCTGCTAACCTCACTGGTTTATTATAAGGATAGAATCTGATAGTATATGTGAAGATAAACCAGAAGTTACCAAGTGCTATACAAAAAAAAACTGGATTTTTCTGTGGAAACTGTAGTGCCAAAATGCTCCAGTGGTCAGCAGGTTCCTTTGGTCAAACCTAAATGCTGGGCTCAGTAAAGATAATAAGCAGGCTTCTTATGAGCAGGTCTTCTCAGAACCTTTCACTTGGTAATTAGTATTGTGAAAGTAGGAGAATGGGCTAAAATGGGAATGAATGTCTTTTTTTTTTTCCTATGTAATCAAAAGAAAGCCTCTAGTTCATGTAGGTTGTACCAAAATACTCAAATAATACTAGTTGCTGTCATTTTTCAAGCAGGATTATGTGGCAGGCACTGTACTTGTACTTGCCATACATCATACTCAGTTCTCATCACAAATTGCAAAGTAGGTATTCTTGCTATTAGTCCCATTCTTACAGATGAGAGAGAGAGAGAGAGAGAGAGAGAGAGAGAGAGATTAAAGAACTTGCCCAAGGTTACAGCTAGTAAATAGCATTTTACATTTAAGAAAATGAGTACTTAGAAATATGTGGCTTAGGGGCGCCTGGGTGGCGCAGTCGGTTAAGCGTCCGACTTCAGCCAGGTCACGATCTCGCGGTCCGTGGGTTCGAGCCCCGCGTCGGGCTCTGGGCTGATGGCTCAGAGCCTGGAGCCTGTTTCCGATTCTGTGTCTCCCTCTCTCTCTGCCCCTCCCCCGTTCATGCTCTGTCTCTCTCTGTCCCAAAAATAAATAAACGTTAAAAAAGTTTAAAAAAAAAAAAAAAGAAATATGTGGCTTAAACCAGTATTTGCTCTCTCAATTTTCTCTCCTGTTTTTTCAACCTGCTATACAACTCTACTTCATACCTATATTGCCTCTAGACCTAAATTTTCCAAAGTGTGTTTTTTGAAGTAAAAGTCCACAAAACTGTCCCAAGAAAACTCATTGTTCACACATGTGTGGAAGATAGTGCACACTGAAATCCTCCCTTCTGGGGCATCTGGCTGGCTCATTTGGTGGAGCATACAACTTGGGGTTGTGAGTTCGAGCCCCGTGTTGAGTGTAGAGATTACTTAAAATCTTTAAAAAAAAAAATGAAAAA
Organism: Prionailurus bengalensis; assembly: GCF_016509475.1. Lineage (NCBI taxonomy): Eukaryota > Metazoa > Chordata > Mammalia > Carnivora > Felidae > Prionailurus > Prionailurus bengalensis. Next base: position 156,553,980 of record NC_057343.1, on the reverse strand, counting down.
GAAAAGGAAATCCTCCCTTCTGTCTGTCACAGTGCACATTAGCACACTGATGCCTTTGAGAAAGACTGCAGTAAGGAGCTTCCCTAAACTTTGAACAGAACCTTGAATTAACAGCTGTTGGCATCCCACAAAACCAGAGGTCCAGAGAAAAAACTTAAGAAAAGTTAAATGTTTAATAAATGCAGCAATCATTATGCCAGTCATTATGCCATTACACCAACAGATATAGAGCACAGTCCTCTCCATAAAATATATACGAAACTATTTGAAATTATAGTTAATCTGTTATTTTCCTAAATGTGTTCAACAAATTTCCTAAAGATTCTTCAATATAATTTTTTTTCCAACTCTGACAGCAACCAATACTGTACTGAAAGAAGACAGAAACTCGGGTCGTTTTTTCATGTAAGAAATTGTTCTGTAATAAATGGTTGGATTTATTTTATGGTACTGAAAATTATCATCCTGATTATTAAACATTAGTTTAAATCAAGTGATTTTAAACCAATGTAATAAGCATTTCTACTTGGAGGAGAAGCCAATGATAGTCAAAACTACTTCTTCCCATTTCCTCTTCTAAAACCAGGAGGAAAATGAAGAACATTAATTTACTAAGTCCTGTCAGACTAGGATTCTCCAGTTACTTAAGAGTCATTTAAAACATCTCTTGAGTGAGGCCACTTGGTAGCAGACTATATTTGAACTTCAAATACTTTTTGAATCAACTCAAAAAACACTACATTTTCTCCTTTTATCCTTGGAAAACATTAGGTCTATTGCCTGTTTTTGTTACTTTATTGTCATATATTTTGTTAAAATGTCAGAGCTTAAATTATTATTATATGCCCATTAGTTCTGCTGCCTTGGGATGTAATGACTCATATTAGTAGTCTATGTAATAAAAAGGGTTGGTGAATTTTTACTGAACTGTCCTTTTGGGACTATAATTTGTAACATTCTCTGGAAGCTTTGCAAATCCTGTAGTGATAAAGTGCTCTTATAGTACTGTCTTCATCATTGACAAGTTGTTAAGAACCAGAACTGTCTATTACCTGTACATGCTGAACATAACACCATGTTGATCTGATAAGTTCTTTACTTGGAGAGTCACCAAGAATACATAATGAGAATGTCACCATCTTGTAAACAGATGAGGTGATTTTGCAATCTTCTTAACCGTAATTTTAGACTTTTCTTCAATTTAGTAGATGAGTTCATCTTTTTGAGATAGAGTTACCAAACACCATCTAATTAACATAGACATATTCTTTTGCTAAATTTCAAATCATTAAGGACTATAGAAGAAGACAAAGGACTGGTATAGACCAATGAGCCAGTATTTTCAGAAGGGTTTAATCCCTAGGTACGCCATTGATTTTGCCCATAGATGGAAAATATGTCCTAAGCAAAAAGTTATATTCAATGATACAAATTAAATATTTGTATATGAAGTGTGGTGCCTTTATTTTTACATTTATATGTGAATTATATTTTGGAGTATATTAAATTTTATTTTTATTTCTTTTTTAATTATAAATGTTGCATATAGTAAAATGATCAGATCTTCATTATAAACTGTTGGGTTTTGAAAGATGTGTATACCAATTGTAACCACTACCCTGATAAAGATATAGAACATTTCCATCACCTCCATTTTTTTTTTCTTCTTTCCAGCCTGTTCTCCTTTCCCTCCCCACCTTACCACTGAAACCTGTTATAATCTATCTCCATAGATTGTTTTGCCTATTCTTAAACTTCACATGAAGGCCATTTAGAGCATATACTTTTTCGTGTTTGGCTTCTTTCACCTAACAGAATGTTATCTAGATTCATCCAAGTTGTTATATGTATCAGTAGTTCATTCTTTTTAAATTACTAAGTAGTATCTATTTTATGAATATATCACAATTTGCATATCCATTCTCCTATTGATGAACATCTGGGCTGTGTCTGATTTTTGGCTATTGTGAATAAAGCTTCTATGAACATTTTCTTACATGCCTTTTTGTAGACATTTGTTGTCGATTGGATCAATAGCTAATCATAGGAGTGCTAATGCTAATAATTAAAATCTGCCAAATATTTTTACCAAAGTGATTATACCATTTTACATTCCTACGAATAATATATGAAAGTTCTAGTTGAGTTCCTCCACATCCTCACCAACATTTGTGTTGTAGTCTTTTTAATTTTAGTTTCAGTTGGAGTAACCAGCCCATTTAAATTTTATATAATTATTAATATCATTGTTTGTGTCTCCCTTTGTGCTATTTGCTTTCTGTTTGTCCAGTTTTTTTGTTCTTTTTTTGTATTTTAATTGCTCTGGAGGTCATTTTAATATGCCTTTTTATATTATTTTTTAATGGTTGCTCTAGGAGTTAAGGGTTGATCTATACATCTTTATCATAAGACTATGAAGTGATATTGTACAATTTCATATAAAATGTAAGGGCCTTACAGCATTGTAATTCCATTTATTCTCCTGTCCTTTATATTATAGTTGTCATATATTTTAAATCCATGCACACTAAAACCGCATAATACAGCGTTATAATTTTTGCATTAAAGATTCAGTACTATTTTTTTAATTAATAGAAGAAGAACTTGTCTTTATTTTTGCCCTTATGCTACCATTTCCAGTGCTGGACATTTCTTATAAATTGAAGTTTTATCTGATGTTATTTCCCTCCAGCCTAAAGAACTTATTCTGGCATGTCTTCTAGTGCAAGTCTGCTGACAGCAAATTCTTCCTTTTATTGTTTACCTGAAACTGTCTTTAATTCACCTTTTTTTCCTTTTTATATCAATTCCAGTATAGTTAACATTATTTCACCTTAGTTTTTAAAAAGCCCTTTTTTCTTCTTGTTCGGAAATAGAGTTCTAGGTTGATGAGGGTTTTTTTTTTCTTTCAGTTTTTTCAAGTTGTTATTTCCTTGTCTTCTGACCTCCATTATTTCTGGTGAGAAGTCAACAGCCATCTCTATCATTATTTTTCTGCCTGTCCTTTTTACCCCTCCTGCTTTCAAGATTTTTTCTTTTTTTTTTTTTTTAATGTTTATTTATTTATGAGAATGAGAAACAGAGTGTGAGCAGGGGAGGGGCAGAGAGGGAGAGGGAGACACAGAATCTGAAGCAGGCTCCAGGCTCTGAGCTGTCAGCACAGAGCCTGACATGGGGGCTTGAATCCACAAACTGTGAGATCATGACGTGAGCCAAAGTCAGCCCCTTAATTGACTGAGCCACCTGGGTACCCCAAGATTTTTTTCTTTATCTTTGGGTTATAGTACTCCTACTATGATGTGTCTGTGTGCTTTTCTTTGTATCTGTCCTGTTCAACATTTGCCGGACTTCTTAGATTCTTAAATTAATGCTTTTCACCTAATGTAGGATTCATGGATTTTTTTTGATTCATGCATATTATTAATTGAAATGTTTTTGCTTCCTTATTCATTTTTTCTTCTTCTCTGGGACTCCAGTTATACCATAATTAAGTGGTTTTATGTTGTCTCACAGGTCACTCAGGCTTTGTTTCCTTTTTGTTACCAATCTTTTTTCCTCTGTTCTTCGGCTTGGATAATTCCTGTTGATAGGTTTTCAAGTTCACTGAAACTTTCTTCTGCTTTCTCCAGTTGGGTATTAAGTCCAACCAGTAGGGGGGCCGGCAGGGGGGTAGGCGCCTGGCTGGCTCAGTTGGTACAGCACGTGACTCTTGACCTCAGGGTCGTGAGTTTAAAATCCATGTTCACTGTGGAGCCTACTTAAAAAAAAAAAAAAGTCCATCCAGCCAATTTTCCTTTCAGATATTGTACTTTACAGTTCTAGTATTTTTTTTAAGTTTATTTATTTTATTTTGAGAGAGAGAGAGAGAGAGAGAGAACACATGCACGCGAGCAAGTGTGCAAGTGGGGAAGGGACAGAGAGAGAGAGAGAAAATCCCACGCAGGCTCTGCACTATCAGCATGGAGCCCAGAACCCAACTTGGGGCTCAAACTCACAAATCTCGAGACCTGAGTGGAAATCAAGAGTTGTACGCTTAACTGACTGAGCCACCAAGACACCCCTTGGCTTTTTTTAAGGTTTTGATTTGTCTGTTAAAAGATCTTTCACTCATTTTAGCCATTTCTTTTAAGTTCTTGAACATATTTATAATAGTTGTTTTAAAGTTTTGGCTTGCTAATTCCAATATCTGGGTCATCTTTGAGTCTCTTCTTTTGTTCACCCCTTCACTCTGGATTACATTTTTCTCCATTTTTTGTTTGTTTTTTGTTTTTGTTTTTTGCATATCTGGTAAGTTTTTATCATGTGTGCACATTGTGATGATGAGTCGTTGAGTTTGGGATTCTGTCATATTCTTCTGAGAATCTCAGTGTTAGTGTTTCTTTTAGTGGGCATTTAAATTATTGGCAGATAACCTTGAATTTTTTCAGATGGGATTTTAAACTTTGTTATGGTGAGTTTTCCCTTAGTTTTAGGGTAAACTCTTAGACCTGGCACATTATCTTTACTTTTCCTGGGTTTCATTGGAAAGACCAAGGTGTTTATCCAGCCTCTCTAATTTGACAGGACTCAGATTCTAAACTTAGTCTCTTTCTTGGTGTGCAGCAACTTAAATCTCTGCTCATCATCTTCAGCTTTCCAGTTTGTAGCCTTCTACCAGCTCCTTGGAATCTTTTCTCTGCAAAGATAGTTCAGAATTCAACTAAAAACTGAAAGCAATTTGTATACAGATTTGGAACATCCCCCTCTGTGGTTGGCTCCTGTTTGTTTTTGTTTGTTTTCAGGAATTTCCCTTCCTAGTTTCCAGCTGCTTTAGCCTCCCCCAACCCCATCTCTGGACATTTCAAGCCAGTAAGTGCAGCCTTTTGCTTGGTTTCTAACCACACTGTACCTTGCAGAAAGAATTCTTTCAGATGAAGAGCTGTCCAGTGCACAACCCTTATTTGAATGTTTTCATCTCCTTCAGTTTCTACTTGGTTTTGGTTGTTCTCCAATGCCATCAAATAACTGTATGTTATATTGTGTCCACAGTTTATCATTGTTACCAGTGGGAGGGTTAACTGATTACTAGAATAAGCACCCCCAGTATATTATGTTTTTAATGTATTTGTATTGAAGTATGGTTTTTGTATTATTAAAGTAATGCATTTTATAAACAAACATATATGTTTATGTGTAGAAAAAGGTCTGAAATAAGATATTCTATGTTGTTATTTCTGATTGGTAGAGTTACTAGTGATTTCCATTTTTTCTTCTTATTTGTGTTTTCTACTTTTTACTACTTTTTACTACCACAAACATAGGTTACGTAGTAAAATCCTTTCTTTGCTCTTCTAGGCAAATGGTTTACTTATCATTAGTCTTTATAATATTTATCATGACTCTTTGTAATCTTTGATGCATTTCATACTATGATGTCACTAGATTAACTATCTAAAATCCTAGTAGTATATCTGTATGGTAAACAATACTTTTTCTGCTTTTAGGAATAGACAAATTGGGACAAATCAAAGTTAAATGGCTTATCTAGAATTCCATGCATATTGATAGAGTAACCAGAAATAGATCTTAAATTTTAAGTCCCTCAGTTCAGCTGTGTAGACTATTTCTAGGCCATCAGCAACAATATATGCAGTTATTTCTATATTTTCTAATGCACGTGGAGTGAAATTGTCATAGTTGAATATAAGCCTCAAATTTTTGAGAAACTTGACTTAGTCACTAATTTCAGTCTCCTCTCATTCAAATAAATATTTTACTAGAATTTCTATCAAATAGAATACTTGACTTATTTTAAATTTTAATTCAGTAACCTTCCAAGAGCTAACAAGAAAATGCCAGGAAGGCATGCATTGAAATAGTCAGGAATTTTCTTCTTTCTGAATTGCAGGCTTCTTTATCAAATAGAGTCAAATGGATATTTGTTATTCACTGGTAGACATATAACCTTAACCAGGAATATTTTAATCATATTCTTATGTTTTTATGCAGATAATTGACTAAAACTGTTATGGAACTGAGATAGAATTAGTGTTGTCATTCTGAAGTTTCAGATTGAAGCCAAATGAAACTATCTTTTTAAACATCCATAAATGTGGATGGAAATAAAAAGTAATAAAAAATAAAAATGGATAAAAATTAAAGGAAATATTTATCGAATCTTCATAGTCTTCACTATGTGATCTGGGACTGGACTCTGTACTTGACAGAAAAAAATGCCTAATGGGCACCTGGCAAAATTGGCATCCACATGGCAGAGGAAAAGTATCTGTCAATGTGAAACCTGAATTTGGTAAGTGTGGTTACATAACAGAATTTCATTGTTGGTAGGAAATACATACTAAAGGGCATGATATTTGCAAATAGCTTAAAGTTCAGAAAAAAATAGTATTTGTATACATGCATATATAAGTATGCACACAAAATGAAAGAGTAAATAACAAAACAAATGTGACAAATATTTTTAAAAACTGGGAATCTGGGTTAGAGATATATAGGAGTCAGCTGTATTATTTTTGCAACTTTTTGTGAGTTTGAAATTATTTTGAAAATAAAATTTATTTTTAAATGTAATACTTCTGGGTTTATTTTCTTAAGATACATTCAACTGAATGCTTTTCGTTTCTCAATCTGAAACATGAGAATCACATCACTATACATAATTTATCACTAAATTTTATGATATTTTTCTTTTATGAAAAGAAAATTTGGAACTTGAAATTCTAACCAAAAGAAAATCTTCATGCTTGAATTTACTTGCAAAAATTGTGATGAACTTAAGTAGAAATTATAGAAAAAACACTGACTGAACAGAACGATTTTTATTAAGAATGACATAGTTACAAATGATTTTTATTTCCAAAGTTATTTTAAATGGTAATTGTTCATAAAAATATCCTCTCAAATTGTATATGTTTTCCACCATATGTAAGACTATAATTAAGCATCTGTCAACATTTCTAGCTGTTTTAAATTTGTATAGTCTTGCTCTGGGGCCTAAAACTTCACCATTTAAATGGTTTAACCAGAGACTTCATTAAAAAACAAGACTTTTTCTTTTTTTCTTCTTTTCTTTCTTTTTTTTTTTGATAGGTTATTGAATAATACAAGAATAACTATGGCTGTGTAGATTAAAAAGTATGAAGATTCTCATTTTTCCTCTTGTGAAGATCTAAAGTAGTTTTAATCTAAAAGTTTTAACTTGCCTTGTAAGATTATTCCAGTCACTTTAGGGGTAATTTTTTAAAGTGAAGAGTTATTAGTACTTCATAATGGTACATCTTATTTGTCTTATTATAAAATTTGATAAGTTTTAAGTACATAATACTCTTTTTAAATTTGTAATTAGGGACTAACATTAGTGTCCACAAGGCTATCTGAACTATGAGAAAAGAATTTTTTAAGTCCAGAGTTATGAATACCAACATATTTTCATGAAATTTTTTTTTCTAGAACTGCTTTCTTTAATTATAATTTTAATTTGTAAGATAATTCACTTTTTCAAGTAAGTTGGATATTTTCTCTGTGGTCATAAAACTTGAAACTGTTATATATAGGTCCAATGTAAATCTGAAATAAAGCAAGAAGTATTGTCAATTATAAAGTAAATATGGTATGTTGACTTACAACTACAAAATACAAGTTTAAAATTAAAGCAAATATCACTCCCAAAATTTCACACACTCTTCGCAGACTCATAAGGTTTTAGCTGGAATTTATAATCGGCAAATGGATGGAACAAATCACTAAAATGTACCAAATTCCTTATTCGTTCTGGACTGCCTAAGATTAGTTAAACTTTTAGCTTTGAATGTATTGCCTTTGCTCTCTGAAAAATACATATATTTTTTAGATATCACAACTGGGTGATAATCCAAAAACTTCACACTTATTTTCTTCATAAAGATAATTTTAAAATAGTTTTAATAGGATATTAAATCTGACATCACTTAGTTTTTGGTTTCTCTTTTTTTTATACAACAGATGTCTTATATATGTGTGTGTATATATATATACACACACATACATACATACACGCACATATATATTATACAACAAGGTGGTTGGGGCACCTGGGTGGCTCAGTTGGTTAAGAGCCTGACTTCAGCTCAGGTCATGATCTCACAGTTCGTAAGTTCGAGCCCATGTCAGGCTCTGTCTCCCTCTCTCTCTGCCCCTCCCTGTTCACACACACTCTCTCCCTCAAAATTAAATAAACATTAAAGAAATTTTCAAAAAATATTCTCTAGTAATTATTATAGATACTACATTTCAGTGTCTTGCAGATCGTATCATCCCAGATTTTTACATTTTTACTATTTCCCCTTTAAAGATGACAATCAAGATTTTTACAATTCAGCATATTTCACTGAAGCCATAGTGCCCTTCATCCTTTTGGCTGTTCTTTCATGTGAGGAAGACACATGAATTATATAAAAGAGAAAATGTTGCTTTCTATTATAAGATTTCTTTTACAACATTCGGAAAAATTTGTAAGCCTATAACAAGTTTTTTGCGTTATGTTGGGAAAAAAATGCTCTTTTTGAAAATACTGATACAGAAACCTCATGTTTGGGAAGTGACCTATTGATTTGGCTACCTAAAGCTAGAAGCATTGACCTTGAGGCTTTTTTTCCAATAGGTTTGCATTTATGGTTTTTGAAAGATTGCTATCCATAGTAGCTGAGAGCATATGCTCACCTTGCCTCAGTCAAGACATGTTCAAGGTGCTTTTTTAACAAAAAAAAGAAAAAAGATAATGACATGGATATAAAAAGAGAATGGATACACAGATTTCTTAAAAGTATCAGGCTAACCTATGACATTAGTAGTGATTTTTTGTACTTAATTAACTGCTTCCATACCCTATCATTGTGGCATGTGTCATCATTTTATAGTGATTTTATAGTATACATCATATATGTATAGTATAAAATGTCATCATTTTATAGTATACATGGCTACTATGCTAACTTTGGTATTTAATGCCCACCTTTAAAAACCTAACCAGGTGGGGAGCCTGGGTGGCTCAGTCGGTTGAGCGTCTGACTTCGGCTCAGGTCATGATCTCACGGCTCCTGAGTTCGAGCCCGGCTCGTAAGTTCGAGCCCCGCATCAGGCTCTGTGCTGACAGCTCAGAGCCTGGAGCCTGCTTCCGATTCTTTGTCTCCCTCTCTCTCTGCCCCTAACCCACTCGCATTCTGTCTCTATCTCTCTCAAAAATAAGTAAACATTAAAAAAAATTAAAAACCTAACCAGGAAAACTCAGTCTTACAGCAGGTTTTCATCTGACTTTAAAAGATTAAATTAATGAGGAAATAAAACAAGGAAAGGAAAGTTGATGAAAATTAAATAGGAGAATGCAATAAATGTTTGTATTCTTTTTTGACTATGGTATGCTGGTTACCTACCAGTAAGAAAAGAGCTTTCCAGTGTGGGCTATTCTTTTGCTGGAGCATCCATATGTTTCAATCTTACTCCCCTTTGATCAACAGAGGCTAATTGGGAACTTTCCTGAACCCTGTATTCAGTCTGTATTGTGAATATATAGAGAATATTTATCCTATAAAATTAAGTGATTCATCTAGTATTTAAAACCATTCTTTGAGGGGCACCTGGGTGGCTCAGTCAGTTAAGCGTCCATCTTCAGCTCAGGTCATGATCTCACAGTTTGTGAGTATGAGCCTCTGTGCTGACAGCTCAGAGCCTGCAACCTGCTTTGATTCTGTGTCTCCCTCTCTCTCTCTGCCCCTCCCCTGCTGGCACTCTGTCTCTCTCTCTCTCTGTCTCTCTTTCAAAAATAAATAAACATTTATTTCACTTAGCATAATACCCTCCAGTTCCGTCCACTTTGCTACAAATGGCCAGATTTCTTGCTTTCTCATTGCCAAGTAGTATTCCGTTGTATATATAAACCACATCTTCTTTATCCATTCGTCAATTAATGGACATTTAGGCTCTTTCCATAATTTGGCTATTGTTGAAAGTGCTGCTATAAACATTGAGGTTCATGTGCCCGTATGCATCAGCACTCCTGTATCCTTTGGGTAGATTCCTAGCAGTGCTATTGCTGGGTCATAGGGTAGATCTATTTTTAATTTTTTGAGGAACCTCCACACTGTTTTCCAGAGCAGCTGCACTAGTTTGCATTCCCACCAGCAGTACAGAGGGTTCCCGTTTCTCCACATCCTCTCCAGCATCTATAGTCTCCTGATTTGTTCATTTTAGCCACTCTGACCGGCGTGAGATGATATCTCATTGTAGTTTTGATTTGTATTTCCCTGATGATGAGTGACGTTGGGCATCTTTTCATGTGTCTGTTGGCCATCTGGATGGGGGATGGGGGAGAGGGGAAAGTGGGTGATGGGCAGGGAGGAGGTTCACTTGTTGGGATGAGCACTGGGTGTTTTATGGAAACCAATTTGACAATAAATTATATTTTAAAAGAATAAAAATTAAATTTAAAAAAAATTAAAAATTTAAAAAATAAAAATCATGTAAAAATTTTTAAAAAATAAAAAAATAAAAAATAAACATTTAAAAAAACTTTTTATAAGTTTAAAACCATTCTTTGATCTAGTTAAGCTTACCAGCTCTAGAAAAGAATATGAAAATGGGAAAAAGAATCGTGAATGCACCAAAATGTCTTCTAAAAGTCTACATTGGCATGCCAAAGACAGCTATCATTTTCCAACTTGACTTACCAAAACAAGAAGTCAACACAGTAGGTCTCTTTACTTTAAGAAAGAAGTAAGCAATCAACTACCTTAAACTGAAACCATATATGGGCTTATATCCTAGTAGCCCTGTATTGTAGAGTTTAATAGTCTGGCATTTGGACTCTGCTATTTCAACAAATATTTATCAGAAAGGAGGCTTTATGTGTCAGGCACTGCCCTACGCAACAGGAATAAAGGGTGAGCAAAACAAAGTCCCTGCTTTCACAGAGCTTATGTTCGTATTTCCTAGCACTCTGACCTTTACAAAGTTCCGTAACCTCTTCAGACTTCAGTTTGGTTTTTTTTAATGTTTCTTTATTTTTGAGAGAGAGAGGGAGACAGAGCGTGAGTAGGGGAGGGGCAAAGAGAGAGGGAGACACAGGATCTGAAGCAGGGTCTAGGCTCTGAGCTTGTCAGCACAGAGCCTGACGCAGGACTGAAACCCACACACTGTGAGATCATGACCTGAGCCAAAGTTGGGTCCTTAACCGACTGAGCCCCCCAGGTGCCCCCAGACTTCAGTTTTTTCATCAGCGAAATGAGGACAATACTACCTCGTCTGTAAAATTATTCAGGTTTACATGAATTATCAGTGTGATAAGGTGTTTCGTGCCATGCCAGGAACACAGGAGATACTCAGTTAATTTTAATGTTTATTTTTTCATGATGCTAATAATTACCAGGAGCACACATTACAACCATATCACAACTTTAAATCTACTAGCTCAAAATTGAATTTTTAAAATTCTCCACATTCTGTGGGCTATTTTTTTTTCTTTAAAGTAAATGCTAGGGCCAACATGGGGCTTGAACTCATGACCCTGAAATCAGGACTCACATGTTCCACTGACTGAGCCAGCTAGAGTACATCTCTATGGGCTACTTATTAGTAATGATTAGTGGCGAGAGTAATACCTAGGCTGAAAGTTTTACAGACATGCTGTCCAATATAGGACCTCTATAACTATTTATCCATCTATTGAAATGAAGTCAAAACTATTTTTTTGAGCAAATCATGGCTCTTCCTCCCCACCAGCGCTTCCTTAACACCCCCTTTTTATAGGTAGAGGAATCATCTATTCATGCACATATCCTTGTTGGGCTTCATAAACTCTGGAGTAGATATTAAAGCATGTTGATGGCCCGAGAATACCAAAAATAATGTCACTCAAGTTCTTGCCAGAGACTGTAACCTCAGACTTTCTGTTATGGGAAAAAATAAAAATAATTCAGCTATCTAAAAAAATAAATAAAGTTGTGTGAAGGAGATACAGTCCATCCATTCCTTTAGACGTGCTTAATTTTTCTCAAACAAGCCACACTACTTACAGACTATCAGGTCACCTGAAACACATTATTTTGATGCCCTCAGAGCTAACTCTCCCAAATTGCTCTTTGGTGTTGTATCATAAGACCACACTAAGGATACAAGTATGAAAAACAGCTGTTCTCCATGGCTAGTTTGCTTTTACCACCCAGATACAGTGCATCATAATCAGTTGTATAATCATCTTTGTATTTGTTAATAGAAAGCTCAGATTTTGGCCATCATCCAGCAATTGGGCAATTGTACAGGTCTTGTATTAGTCAAGTTTATGTATTAATCTTACTTTATCCCTGCCATTGTCCTATTTCTTCTCTTTTTTTTCTTCACCCCTTTTTCTTTTATCCTACTATAATATATATACAAGTCATCTCAGATGCTTTTTTCAAGAACAGATATGAATAAATAACTATTAAACAAGCAAAAGTAATTTACTACTGTTTTCTTACTTAATATGATATTATTTTTTCACTATTAAATCACCGTAAAGGTGTATAACTTTGAGCCCCCTTTTCACAATTTGTAAATGTGTAAATAATGTTTTTTCTAGTATATGGGTTATAACATTCTTTATTATTATTGGGACTCCTAAAGTACTTTTGTCTTGATAATGTAGGTTTTCCTTCATTTGCAATTTCTTTGAGAAAAGTTTTCAAAGAAATTTTTCTACTAATGGGTATAAATTTTTGACCCAAAAGCATTGAAATTGACTAAAGACATCTTATTTTCAATAATCAACATCTTCCTTTTTTACTGTGCACGTTCTCCACCTTAATTAACCTTGTAAGTGGATTCAGAGCTTTCCCATTAGTAGGACTTTTTAAATTTTGTCTATGGAATAGAAATAAAATAATAGAATCTATCCATCTATCAGTGATACCCAAAGGATATATTTGAGATTCTTTGGGAAATAATTCCTATCCATTGCTACTTTAACAAGATCCAAGTAATAATTCTCACCGATTTTAAAATCCTTGGGAGAGGGGAGGAACTTTATGGTTTTATAATTAAACATATAAGGTTACCTAGAGCCAGTATACAAAACAAAGAAGTGGGAATAATATGTACTTGCCAAATTTTGTAATACATATAAAATATACTTTTCCATCCATTACAACATCTCAAACCTGAACTGAAAATTTTTACAAACCCAGAAGTAATCCCAGAAAAAAAAATTCCTTAACCAATAATGAAAGATTTTAGCCTAAAAGTCTTCTGGACAGTTGCAGAAAAATCTATATGGAACACCCAGTTAGAGTTTTGAATTTTTTGTGGGGGTTTTTTGGGGTGTGTGTGTGTTTAAGATGTTCAGATAGGAAATGCTTTGGGGGAGAGAACTGGTAAGGAAATTAAAGTTTCAGTATAAATGTAGTAAGGATTACAACTGTAAATAATTTTTATAACTGTTTCTAGTAATTTAGCCATATCTGGTTCTGTTCAGTCTTTATTGTCAATTAGTCCCTAGTGGAACTTAATTTAGTGCTCATGAATTTTCCCTATCCTGATAATCTGAAATATTATGTGGTATTTGAAGTTATCAGTCCTCTCTAATGTTTTCATGTCATTTTCTAAACTAGTCCATAGTAGGAATTTACTGTGTTTACATGACATATTTGTGAATATATGTATTTAGTTAAAAATCAGTGCATCTTTATCTTAATGAAAGATGTTAATTTTTTCAAAGTTTGTTTATTTATTTAGTTTGAGAGAGAGAGAGAGAGAGAGAGCAAGTGGGGAAGGGGCAGAGAGAGCAAAAGACTGAATCCCAAGCAGGCCCGTGCTCTCAGCGCAGAGCTGGATGCAGGGCTCAGACTCACAAACCGTGACTTCATGACTTGAGACAACATCAAGAGTTGGACGCTTAACCAATTGAGCCACCCAGACACCCAAGATGCTATTCTTTATGCATTAATGCTGTTGTGTAAATAAGTTCAGAATCCTTTAAAGATTCTTGCCATGTAAAAAGCAGTTGCATCCTGGGTTTTTGTGGGGTTTTTGGTGTGTGTGTGTGTGTGTGTGTGTGTGTGTGTGTGTGTGTTTAAGATATTCAGAGAGGAAATGCTTTGGGGGAGAGAAGTGGTAAGGAAATTAAAGTGTATTACCAGGCAGCATGAGGGTGACTCTAGACTTAAAGGCTGAAGGTAACAAAAATAATCTATTTCTATATTACTAACTAGAATGAAAAGAAATTACAGTGTTAGGAGCATCACTGACACTCCAGAAGCCGTCAGTGTCCATTGTAAGGTAACAGGGAGCTTTCATGACCAACATCAGCAACTAGATGACATTACCTAACAGAGCCAGATCCTTTTTATATTTTTTTTATTTTTTTTTATTTTTTTTAACATTTTTTTATTTATTTTTGAGACAGAGAGAGACAGAGCATGAACGGGGGAGGGGCAGAGAGAGAGGGAGACACAGAATCCAAAGCAGGCTCCAGGCTCTGAGCCATCAGCCCAGAGCCCGACGCGGGGCTCGAACTTACAGACCGTGAGATCGTGACCTGAGCCGAAGTCAGACACTTAACCGACTGAGCCACCCAGGCGCCCCGCCAGATCCTTTTTAAATATAACATCAAGAAATCCATCAAAATTGAAAATGTAGTCACTTCGTGCCAGTTTTATGTTATTTATAATAATTTGCTTTATATGATATTTTATTCATCTCAATAATTAGTAGTATAAACATATTTGAAGCTATTTTGATTATAGTTAAGCGTTTTCCTTAATTTATAACTGGAGAAAATAAGAACCATAACAATTAGGGAAAAAAGCCCTGAAAATGTTCACATATGATATGATTGTTTATGTAGTAAATTCAGTATCTGTAGTTAAATCTTTTGGATGAAAGGGATAATTTAGCAAAGTTGCTGGATACAAAATCATTATACAAAATTCAATTGTATTTCTGTATACTAACAGTAAGCAGTTAAAGATCCATTTATAATAGTGTCAACAAACTTGCAGTAGTAAAAAATAAAGCTAAGGAGTATATCGTGTTTGAATATTCAATCACTCAGCATAATAAAGATGTTATTTCTCTCCAAATTGATATACAGGTTTAACATAATTCCTGTCAAAATCCCAGCAAGATTTTTTTGGATATATAAACTTCTGGAATCCCTAAGACTACTGTCACTTCTGATACCAATTGCAAGTGGGTGTCCCTAAGACTGCCTTCAGGTTTGATCATTAGCCAGAAGTCCTCACAGAACTGACTGAAAGCTATTATATTCACAGTGACAGTTTAGTACAGCAAAAGGGTACATAGTAAAATCAGTCAAGGAAGAGGCGTATAAGGCACAGTGTCAGAAATTTCCAAGGATGAGTTTCTAGCTGTCTTCTTCAAGTCAAGTAATAGACAGTGTTTTCTTCTTTCAGCAACATAGTGTGAGAATATACATGGAGTATTGCAAACCAGGGAAGCCCACCTAAGCCTTGGTGTCCAAGTTTTTCCTGGAACTCCGTGACGTTGACATGGTTGACCATCTAGTGGTGCAATGAAATAGAAAATAGTGTGGCAGTTTCTTAAAAAACTAAGCATGTAACTAATATATAGCTCAGCAATTGCACTCTTGAGCATTTTATCCCAGAAAAATGAAGATTATCTCATGCAAAATTTTGTATGTGAATACTTATAGCAGCTTATTCATAATAGCCAAAAAACTGGAAACAACCCAGATGTCCTTCCACAGGTGAATGGTTAAACAAACTATAGTACATCAATACCATGGAATACTACTCAGCAGTAAAAAGGAACAAGCTACTGAGACATACAACAATCTGGATAAATCTGCAAAGAACTAAAATGAATGAAAAAAACATTTGCAAAAGGCTGAATACTGTATAATTCCATTTATATAACATCCTTGAAATGACAAAACTATAGATATGGAGAACAGATTAGTTGTTGCCGGGGTGAAGGAGGGGCTGGAAGAGAAGTGAGCATGGCTATAAAAAGGCTACATGAGTTATATTTGTGGTGATGGAAATGTGCTGTGTCTTAACTGTAGTACTTTCATATTATAATACAGTTTTACAAGATGCTACTATTGAGGAAAAGCATAAAAGGGACACAGAATGAATCTGTTATTTCTTACAACTACATGAGTCTAAAATTATCTCCAAAAGTGTAATAATTATAGCTTAATTAATCTAAAAATGAAGTTCAAATTCTCTATGGAAAAAATGATAAAACTTCACTAAGAAGCATTAAAGATGATCTAAATAAGTGGCAAAGGGCACCTGGGTGGCTCAGCTGTTAAGCATCTGACTTCGGCTCAGGTCATGATCTCACAGTTTGTGAGTTGCAGTCCCACATCAGGTGAACATGAGCCCCACTTCAGGTGAACCCCACTTCTCTTTCTCCCTCCCTCTCTCTCTCTCTGCCCCTCACTCACTTGCACCCTTTCTCTCTTTGTCTCTCTCAAAAAAATAAGTGGCAAAATATATCATGTTCGTTGGTTGGCAGACTCAGTATTGTAAATATATCCGTTCTTACTAAATTGGCCTATAAGCTTTAGTACAATTCCAAATAATTTAAGTGACATGAGCAATCTACAATAGCTACTTTACTGTCTCCTCCTTCCTCTCTGCCTCCTTCCTCCTTTCACTGGCTGCAAAGAAAACATGTCTGCTTTTGAAAATTGACAAAGCAATACAAAATAATGGTGTGGTTACAAAAGTTCATATAATGGTTTATCTATGTATTCAGAATACCAGTAGCATTTTGCTTTCCAAATTCATAAGTTTTTATGCCATGATCTTCTGTATACCTCCTTTTCCTTAATTTCAAAATGGGAATAATCATCAAGATAGTGCAAAACCCACAGAAAAGGTTTATGATTCTGTGCTTTATTATATTTAACAGTACTTAGTAAGCATCAGTTTTCTGGTGAATTCTGTCCCAGACAGCTGTTTATATAGCAAACATCTATGATGTTTATATAGCAAACAACTATGATTTCTGGAATAAAATGTTTTGAAGCATTAGCACCCCCACCAAAAGATTTGGAGATAAAGCAAGGTATTTTTCATACATAAAATAACTAGTTAAGCAGAATGGGTGTATGATAATACAATATACACTACGTACAAAGTGCTGAAACATAAAGGGAGTAGTTGGTATGGGGTAAGCAAACTAAAGAAAGCTTATTAAGGGAAGTAAATATTGAATTGGATGTTAAAGCAATCAGACATACATCTTCTGAATTTTTTTTTCTATTCCAGTGTTTTACTGAATCATACATATTCACTATGTTATGGTAAAATGTCTCTGTACCTTTGGCTTCTCACATCTCTCTATAGATTTCTTACTTGTGAAAGGAAACTGTTGGGGTAAAATTTTATCTAGGGTCCTTTCCATGTCTTTACTATTTTATATTTGGTATGTTTCTATCTGCATCTAAATTTAGACCAAACCAACTGCATCTTGGGAATAGAAGCTCTTGAACAATCACAGTTAAAGTTTTTCTGAGAGTTCTTAGTTCTGACTTCTAAACCTCTTTTGATGCTAGAAAATTGTATTTACTAGATAAGTACAACATTTTAGCTAAAGAGATCTGGAAGATACTTTGAGTATTTGTCATTGCTTATCAACTAGTTGCTTAATGGACTGTGGATCATCACCTCACCAGTTTTTTGGAGAAAGCAAGAAAAACATTCTACTTACTCCCTTATAGAGTCTCCAACTGTCATTATATTCCAATTTTAGAGGAATTTACTTCTTAACTCCAAAAGCTAACATATTCTTCAACACAAGGTGTATTTATCAGTCTGCATTTAAAATGAGTAAAGTTTGACCATTGACTCATCAAAAACCTTACAATGCTAATTTCTTCTCTGGCCAGACTTCGAAATCACAGACATGATAGGGGATACTAATAGAAGAACTGAGAAACAAACTCAGAAAAGAAGACTAAAGCCAGAGAATGGAGGGCTTTAAAGCATATTAAAGAATTTCTACTTGATTTCTTAGATTATAGAGAGCTATCAGATAAGTGAGAAGTAAGGGAGAGAGGATTCATTTTCAGAAATGCCAAACAGGGGCGCCTGGGTGGCTCAGTCATTAAGTGTCCAACTCTTGGTTTCAGCTCAGGTCACGATCTCATGATTTTGTGGGCTCAAGCCCTCAGTCTTGGGATTCTGTCTCTCGCTCTCTGCCCCTCCTTCACTGGCACTGTCTCTGTCTCTCTCAAAATAAATGAATACACTTTAAAAAAAAGAAAAAGAAAAAACAAATACCAAATTAAAGCTGTGCTGTGTAGTTAACAGTAGGTTTACAACCTATTGGAAATTTGTACAACACCACATACACACAATGGAGTCCCAAACCTTTAGACAATTCATTTCCCGGTTCTTCTTCCTCTCTCTATTTCTCGGGCTTGTTTTCACGAGTTTTGCAATGAGCAAGCACCAAAGAAAGGGAGGACAAACTGAAAGTCTCTGCGTCACCTCGGAGAATGTACATTTGTTCCAGTCAGACCACTTTTTGCCTTACAGGGGCATGGATGATGTCCAGTTAAGGCTGTAACCTCTGTCGTACTCAGCCAATAAGGAATCAGGGAAGGGACTTGCACACTAGGAGATAAATTGCCTGCTGTAACTACCATCAGACACCTGCTCTTGCAAGAACATTGATTAAAGCTTCTGGGTAGGTGGGCTTATTTCTCACAGGTATTTTTGAACAGAGAAAGAAGCATATGACACAAATGATACTTTAGAATTTTTCATCTGGTAGTAAGAGAGGTACAAGGTAAAGGAGGAGAGGCTGAAAGCAATGAAATGAGTTAGGAGGAAGTTGCTGGATTCTAAATGACAGGTCATTAAATCTAGAATGATAACAGAGGGATTAGAAAGGAGAAAGAGATGGCAAAAACTTTTTGCCTAGGTGTAATTTTCAAGATTTGGTAACTGATTGGATCAGGAGGCCACAAACAAGGGAGGAGAAAAATCAAAGATGGCTGAGAGGCATTCAGCTGGAGTAGTTAAGCGAATGTTGTGTCCATTCATAGAAATGAAAAACTCAGTGGAAAAACCCGCCTGGAGAGTAAGCCCAACAGTTTCCTCTGGACTGCTTGCAGAAATGGAATGCTGTGACAGCATATTCCCCATCCCAGTACCTTGCCATCACACACTGCAGTGCTTCCAAGGACTGAGAAATCAGAAGTATCAGCGTAACTCACAGAAGTAAATTGTTAGGAAAATGCTTTGCCTAGTTCAACTCCATTTTTTATTCACTACTTGGAAATATTATTTTATTAGTCTCTCAACTCTTACTGCATATTACTTTTACTGTATCATTAATGTATTTATGTGAACTAGCAGTAAACAGATTTTATACTCTGAAGTGTGTAGAATAGTGAGCCCCAGAGAATGCTCTAGACCTGGGTGGAGTCCATAAATACAAGCAGGAAGGGTTAAATCCTCCATTCTAACTTCCCATAATCCACTCACCATTCACCAGATACCATCCTGTATTGTTTTTTAAATACAAGTCAGATTATATTTCTCCTCTGCTCACAACTCTGCCAACAGCTCTTTCACTGCACTTGGAATAAAATCCAAACCTTTCACTACGGCCTTCCATACCTCATATAGCTTGGAGGCTGCCCACCTCCAAGTCATCTTCTGCTGCTTCCTCCTCACCCACAGTGCTCCAGCGTTTCCATTCCTCAATTGTGACAAGTTCTTTTCTCCTCAGAGAGCCCTTGAGTTCCTCCACAACTCTGCCTGCTGCATTCTGCCCCCAGACATTCATCTGGCTCCTTCTTGCCATTCAGGTCTCAAGTCAGAAGTCTTCACCGAGTCTAAATTGATGACCATCTCTCTTTGTCCTGCCACATCTTCCTCCCTCATTGTCTTCACATCCCGGCGCTGTTTTCTTCACAGTCTGAAGTTTTCTAACTGTCTGAAGTTAACATGTTCAAAATTAGCATGTTCGCTGGTTTCCTTGTTTATTGCATGTCATCCACTCTAGCATGTATGCAACAAGAGTGGAGCCTGTATATATCTTGCTCACCAATGCATCCTCAGCCCCAAGCAATAGTGCCTGGCATACAATAAATACATGTATGAATGTATAAATTAATCATAGAACCTCTAGAAAAACTATGTGCCCACAAAACATATCATTTAGAGTAGAGTCCACAATGGAGAGAGGAAGATCACAAAAGATCTGGATATTTGAACTAGTAAATGTTTGTGTTTGATTTGGTTTTGAAATAAGGATAGTATGTTGCAGTTCATCTCTCTCTCCCTCCCTTCCTCCTCTCTCCCCAACTCCTCTCCTTCCCTTAATACACAGAGTCAAACTAGCATCCCTAAGTTATGGATACCTATCTCTAGTAACAGAGAAGCCAGGAGAAACAGAAGCCTGACAAGATAGATACCTGTCAAGTTGTACCAGTCTTCTCAGGCAACACTATTTTAGAATGGAGCCTAGTAAAGCTCTTCCTAATGATTGTGTTGGGAATAGGGTTAGGAACCTATATTTACGGAAATAACTATTTTTTTTAGTTCTTTAAATTCCCTTATTCAGAGCTCTGTCCTCTTGCTATCCTTTGGTAAAGTTACTGCGGAAAATGACAAAGGGAAACTGGAAAAAGGGAGCATTTGCCCATCTTGGCTCAAATTTTAAAGGGAAACAGTATCCCTGGAGGCCAGGCCTTGTGGCAACATTAGGAGTAGTATGTGACACAAGAATTAAAACCGAAGAAAGCACTTCTAAACCAGTTGTTGGAATTTGATAGGCAATGGAAGCAATAAAAATGCATCCATTTTTCATTGATTAGGAGGTCGATTAGAGAGGTCTTCCGGGTTCAATGTCAGAGACCCACACCTACTGTAGGCTGTCTACTCTGCCTAAGAATAAGTTTACTTCCCAGAGTTGTCTCCCTGGGTCTTAAGATGCCTTATGCTCTGCATACCCACCTCCAATCCCCCTTCTGTAGATGAGAGATGTAGAAAAGAAGCTGGAGGAAAGGACAGGATGCCAAAAGATTCAAATGACCCAAAGATTTTTACCCCTGAGTTTACATCTTTGTTTCTGCCTGTCTCTTATTTCTGGTCAAGCTTGACAACCGGCCTTCGGGTCTCAACAATTTCAGCCTTAACCAGCATTGCATTTTTCATGCAATGGAAAGAGATTTGCCTATTTCTTACACAAGTAATTTAACAAGGCAATGCAGCATGTCTACTAAGCTGCTCTTGGCATTTCCAGTGCACAGTCCCAGTGAACAGCCCACCCCACTCCACTTACCACCCCCCACAGTGACTGAGTCTCACACTTGTGCCTTCTAACTTGGAGAGTCTCTGTTAGGAGCCCTTCTCTGCTCAAATATTTTTTTTTTAAATGATGTTCTCCTTAGAAGCTCTAGAATTCATTTTAAAATGAATTTTAGTGGTTATATTTTATTTCTTTTTAGAAGGCACATTATTTTTCAGTGCTCTAGTATTTCTCTAATTCTTTATAACTGTCTAAAAATAACTGCTGGTAAGCTTATAAGTTCATTAGTTAATCCCAGTGGGACTCAATAATGCATATTACAGACCTCTTGATTTTTATAAATTAGATTTGCTCAAGAATTCCCTTACCTGTTATCATCAACATAGCTATATTGACAGGGTCCTCATTACTTCCTAATTGCCCATATTTCTTTTTTCTTGTTAAAGATCAATTTTTAAAATCAAACCTTGTCATTTTGAAAGTATCATAGACACGTTATCCTGTTAATATTAATGTTTCATATCTTTCTAGGTTTTCCCCCTTTGTTATAGGAAACAAAATTTATTCATTACCTTTTGCTTTAAAAATAAAGTATATTTTTGTAGTGGGAAGGGTGATTGGAGAATATCAGTGAGAAGGTAGGAGGGTAGGGGCACGTGCTAGTTTCCCTCACCCTAAAACAAAGACATAAAAATTATATTTTGTATTCAGAAGTCACTCTGTCAACAGTTATATTCCCTATTCTAAACCAGACCAGAAAATGTAAATAATGCATAGATTGTTGAAGTTATTCCATGACCTTTTGGTCTAGGGCCATGTAAAATAAGGTGACTAGCAATAATTAGAATAGCAAGTAGCTGACCAAGAAATTCTTCTAAATTATCTCTTTGGTGAGAACTTAGACTGTCCATCATTATACTAGTAAACCTCATCTCTGGCTCACAAATTTGATGTGTGTGTTATGTGTGTCTGCACACGCATGCATCTCTGTGTGTGTGTATGTGTGTAATATCACTTGAAGAGTGATTATTTGCTTTCCCAGACATTTCTTCACTTTATTAAAAGATTTGTTGAGGAGGTAAATAACCCACTTCTTCCTTTAAAGAAATTCTATTTACAGAAATTATATTTACATATAAGTTTTTAAGACATCTACTGCATAAAATGAGGTACAGCTTCAGACTAGTCTACATCTGCCAAAGTAAACATCAGGATTTTGGCTGCTAACTCACTAGCATATTTTGGCATGGTTTTTGCCCAAAAAATATAAGCACCAAGATCAAGTGAAGAGGAGTGTGGACAAGGCAGACTTGTAAGAAACACTTGGATTGAAGTCATCACAGGAAGAAGTAAAGGGAATAGACAAGACAGAAGAAACAGCAATGTTTTCTTCTCTCTTACCCTATTCTTTGAGCGTTCCACTGTCAGTGCTATTTCCAACCATTTTTTTTGTTGTTGTTTAATTTCTAAATGCTATTATATAAATGTAGCCTTCCTCTTTCTCAGTTCCATTACAAGATACCTTTTTAAAATACATAGTCTTTGGGGAAAACAAATGACACATTTTAGCAATTCGATCTTTCTCACATGATTTACAGTCTCGTACTTCATACTTAAAGTTTCTAATCCTTTTGACCATTTGTGCTATCATTACCACTTTGAAATTTGCTACAGTTTATTTTTTAAAACAAGTGATAAGTAAAGGATAAATAATCAGTCTAGTATTTTATGGGTGATCCCCTGCCCCCTGCCTTTTGGTTCTTTACCAGTGAATAAGATCATTGACAAACAGTATTTATGGAAGAAACATTAAGAGAAATAACAGGCATTTTCTACTCTGTATAGGATAAAAGAGATAGCTAGAGTAGGGCTCAGATTATAGGGAAAACTATTCTCTAATATAATAAAAAAAAGAATTAACTGTTCATTTTTATTTAAGCTGACACTTGATCATTTAAATACCTCCTATTAAAACAAATCTTATGCAGTGCTTTTACTGTCTTGATATGAATTCTAAAGATAACACGATCCACCTACCTCTAAGATTGCTAAATTATTATAATGCTTTAGTTAACATATAGAAGGAATAAAAGAAAAGTAACTCATAATAAAAATAATATCCACATCAATATTTAAAGTGCCCTAGAAAATATACATAAGCAGGCATAATGTAGTAGTCAGATACTTAGTCCTGTACGTAAAATCACCATGGATTCAACAGCTACAAATGCAGGCTGATGCAGGTGTGTTTATTGACAGCTCCACTTTCATGGGCAGTGATGCCATCAGGGATGAGATTTTTCTCATATGGTAAACCACTCTTGGTAATTGTATAAACCACTCTTGGTTATTAATATTCTGAACAACATAAAGTATAAAATCCCTTCAATTTACATGGTAGTTGGATTCCTGGAAAATTCTGTATATGTTAAAATGATGCCAAAAGTACTTTGAGATTATTTGTTAAACACATCTAAATTCTGAGCCCATATAATTATAAACAGGGTTTTTAACTACATGAATAGCTGGTGGAACATTTGAAAACCATGTGGGATACAAAACAATCCTTCATCGTGCTCTACTGCTCTGCAAACTGTAGGATTTCCACCATCTCTGGCCTTCTTCTGCTAAATGCCAATAGTTCTTTCCAATCATCTTGACCACCAGAAATACCCCTACACATTTCCAAAATGCCCCAGAGACCATTGCCATGCCCACTAAGAATCACTTATTGGGACTGAACAAAGGCCCATTTTTGTCATGAAGCACTGGGAACCAGTACGTTTTATTTTGATACTGAATTGATTCTATGGATTAGAAAACTGAATTTGCCCCAAAGGTGAATTATCCAGAAAGAACAAGCCTGCCAATCCAAAAAGATACAAAAATCACTCCCTGAGAACGTGGCAGGTATTTAACATGGAAACCCTTTATTCTCTACATTGTGGGAACCCCTCTAGATTATGTAAAGGGGGTCTGAAAAATGGAAAGTAGTTCGTAGTCCCTAAAAAGATGAGGTTTTGATTAGGGTAAAGTTATGATAGAGATGAGACCATGGTTATACATAATGTTGTCACTGCAAAATGGAATAATTTTCCATATTACCCCCACATCACTGCAGCTTATCAATAAGTGGCTCCTTTTTTGATTGGCCTAAAATTTCCACTTTTATATCCTTTTATGAATAGATAATGTAATGGCCCAGTGTTTCTGTCCTCATGTAGTTTGCCTAAAGTAGTGTATTTTTTAGCTACTGGAAAGCTGCTCTCAAAAGTTTCCGTTTTCTAAGCATTCTATAGGTAGATATTCATATTAATTTATAAATATTTTCATTGAACTTTGGCTCAGACCTTTCGAAAATGGTCTCCAAACATGTTCGTGAAATGTGTATATGCAGCCCCAGATGGATATGCAATTACCTAACTTGCAAATGTTATTTTAAAAAAATTATTAAAAACCTCCTTTGATAATTTTTGAAAAGAAAGCCATTTTTATATAAAAAATTCATGTCACTACTCCTTATTTTAGGGAGACTTCTCCCTCCCCCACTCTATTGTCTGTAATTCAGTGTCTACCCCACTTCACTTATTACCTTCACTCCTAGCAATTTCCCTTCCACTGACAGAGCACATACTCTCATAATTTATACTCTTAAATTGCAAGGGTGAATGTTGAGAGCCAGTGCAGGTACTCAGTTAACTCAGGGATTTTTGGTCTTTTCAGCCCAGGACTAGTCAAGCAGATAGTCATCATAAGCTAAAACTAAAAAGCCTTTGTAGTCATTTTATCACCAGGGAAATTAGTTCATCCTTCAGAAAGATTGTCACCAGGAAAGAAAAAATAAAGGAGTTAAATTGCTTCAGACCATTGACTCCTTAGGTCCCTCTAGATTCATAGATTGAATTGGTTTTCATGGGGTGGGAGGAATTATGAGAAGAATTCCCTGAGAAAGCTCACAAATTGATCATAGCCTTGGTAACACTACTAAGTGTAAGTGTGATCACTATGGAGGAAATGCCAAATGAGGCTGGAAGCATGGGAAATGAGAAGGAAAAGAAGACAATTAACACCTCTTTTTTTTTTCTTTCTTTCTTTCTTATTGTGTTTGGAAATGGGTGTTGCCATGTAGTGTGCATCTTCAAAAGACAGGAATACAATAGATTTTAAAGTATTTTATCATTGTAAGTGCAATTAGTTATTACTGAAGTGAAACTAGATCCGCAAGCACTGTAGAAATAGGAACAGGTATTGCATTAAACCTATCCAGAAACTAGGCCCTCTCTCGATAGACCCACAAAATATTACTTCAAGTAGGTATGTCTGAGCATATCTAGAATGACTTACTACTTGGGTTTAGAGAATATAAATGCCTTCCAAATTCAAAAGAATTCTTTAAGATTGTCATAAGAATAAATCAGTGAGAATTACAATGATAAATATCTAGATGTTATGTATGTTTTAAGGAACTTGAAAGTTTATATATCTTTGATGCAGCCAGGCATATATACATACATATACACACATACATACATATATATACACATACATTTTCCCCCCAAGAATTCTATTAAGACTTGTCAAATTCAAGTCAGGCACTTTAGGTTATGCCAAAATAACCTATACTCATTTCTCTCTCCCATTGAATAACATTGAATTTTGCCAAAAATGTGTAAGCAAACAAGAAATGACTTCATTTTTGTTATCTGAATACAGTAGTGTTGGAGGATATTTTTCAAGGATATGACTTAAATAGTGGATCTAAGTTCCCAGTGCCAGTTCATAAAGCCAAATTGCAGAGGATAAGAGGATAGAGACCATCCTTGTGAGGGCACCTCTAAAGACAGGGGTTCTCTAGTAGGGCCAGTTCCCGTATCTAAGTCCCATGCACAGACTGTAGCTTTCTGCTCTCTGGTCGACTGCAGCCATAGCATCCTTATTGTTGTAACTCCCAGATTGTGATACTGTCACAAAACTGTTGCTAGGCAACAAATGTGGTTACCAGGTCTCAGCGAATAGCTGAAGGGGAAAGCAAAGTGTTGCACCATTGTAGAGTAACCATAGCAATGACCTACTATTACAGACTAAAGAATTATCATTAACAATGTTAAAGTATCAGACAGAGGCCCTGAATCCCAAGACTTCCAGGCAGTGTCTCTCTGCATAATTGAGTGATCTAGGAAGAGATTTCAACTGTTTCAAAGCTGTTCACTCATTTCTATGCTAGGAGTCTTTGCTGTTATTATTTTTATTTTTGTAATTAAACAAATGGTTGTTATGAAGAGGCTAGTGAAATGAAACGTTATCACAAGGAGTCGAAACAGATTTATATCCTCATTTGTTCTTATGTCTACATCATGTTAGTTTTTGCCTGAGTTAAACTGAAGGTAGGTTTGATTTGAAAAACACATTAGTATCAAATTGAAGCCACAAAAAAAGCTGTAGTAAAATAACCCAGTAAAGTGACAAACTAAACTTGTATTTTCTAAGTCGAATTCCTCCCGACAAAATAGAAGGCCTAGATGCTCTTTTTGTAGTCACTGCTTTTGAAACGCTTTTTTTTAGCTTTTCTAAAACTGTCCCCTAAAGTCTGTAAAAATGTAGCCTCCCAGGGCACTTCTAGGGATAGTCTCCTTTCAATCTGAACCTTCATGAAGCATCCCATGTAATTTGGTCGCAGTGACCTCCTTGAGACAAATTATGTCTAACGGCACAGCTTCCAAGAGAGGCAAGAAAATTCCGATTTATTTTATTCTCTTGGGTAGCAGAGAAACGTGGGTGCTGCAGGGTGGGCGAAGAAGCCGGGTCCCGCGCGCAGGAGAAACCAATCCCCGCGCGCGCCCGCGCCCGCGCCCGCGCGCGCGCGGAGCCTGGGGAAGTGGGTGGTTTCGAAGCGGGAGAGGGAGTGGCCCTTCCCTCCGAGCGCCTCGATTGGCCCGGAGGGGCTGAGGCCCCGGGGCCGCCCGGCCGCGCCTCGGGCAACCCGCGGGGGGTGGCCCAGCCGCGTCCTCGCGTCGGGGGCGGGATGGGGCCTCGGGCCGGAGGCTGCGGAGGTCTCCGAGGGCCGCCCCGGGCGCCAGCTGCAGAGCAGCGGAGGAAGCAGACGTGGACAGTCTCGAGCCCTGGGGGCAAAGAGAGCCCTCGCGTACAGGTGTGGCCTGGAGAGGCCGCGTCCGGGCCCGGAGACGCGCTCCGGCTGGGGAGCGGGCGCAGGAGCTCGGGCCGGACGCGGGGGACGCGGGCTCCGAGGGCGGGGCTCGGGCTCCGGGAATGGCAGCCGGGCGGCCTGTGCCTTGTTACCGAGCGAGGCCGCCTCGTAACCGAATCTGTGTTTTTTGCAGGCACCGACCGTCACGAGCTAACTTCCTGGAAGAGCTTCCCGTCTATTTTCAAATTCTTTACCGAAGCCTCTGAGGCAAAGACCAGTTCCCTCAAGCCGGCTCTGACGCGGCGCTCCCACAGAATAAAGCACGAAGAGCTGTAAGAGGAGAACGAGCGAGACGGGGGAGGGGAAGCAAAGGCACCACACTCGAGCATGCATCCACACGTCTCCTAACTGCTTGTTGTCGGCGAGCAGACTCCCAGCCCCTCATTAGATTGTTTTCTTCCTAGAGCACAGGGTCGTGATATATACATCTAAATAGCGTTTTGCATTATTTCTAGATGAGTGCAACTGTCAAAGCAATATGGGTTCACTGGTCGCGCTTCCTGCGGGCTGAGCTCGGGCTACGCGCTGCCCGTCAGCGCGCAGATTAAGGCTGACAGCGCCCTGCCCGGCGCGGCCCGCGCGCTTCTAATTGCCCTGACGGAGCCCGCCCGGCACTGCGGGGCGAGCGGCGTCTGCGCGGTCCTACCGCCCGCTGCAGCGCAGCCGCTGCTTGCCCTGGCCCCCGGCCCCCCTCAATCATGTCCTTTTTTTTTTTTTTTTTTTTTTTTTTTTCCGCCGAGCAGAAGCAAACTTTTATTCTAGATTTCAAACTTCCATTTTAAGTAGGTCTCTCCTAAGGGCCTCTTGAGCCTCTTTTTTTTTTTTTTTAAAGGAAGTTTTCCCCCACCTCATACCCTCAGAAAAGCCAAATTTAAATTCAAAACGTGAATGCAGTGATGTGCTATGTAGTCTTGGGAGTGCAAATTGTTCTCTAACAATCTATTTTCATTTCGAGACCAGAAGAAAAACTTTGCATAAGAATCTGTGAAGTACCGATTACACTTTACCGCTGAAAGATCCTTGCCAGTTGAATAGGAGATTTTTACACAAGTCTCTAATTTCAGAAGACGTTGTTTAAACCGAAACATAAATGATGAGCAAATCTTTTAAGCGTGAAAGGTCCCATTTTCAGTGGAATTCCTAACTTTATCATTAGAATTGACTTTACTTTTTAAATGTGTATTGAGTGGCATTGTAATTTAGATCGCACACTTGTTTTGCTTTTTAAATCTTAATGTGGACAAAGTTTGCTGTTGTGGACAATCCTAACTAGAATGATCTATTCTGATTCATGGAGTTCGATCCTTTTAGGGATAGCATTTTATGGTCATCAGGTGAATGAATCTTGTCCTCTTTCGCCTTTTCCTTCAGAGAGGCTGAGTGGGGCTAAGATTATTTTTTTTTTTTAGTTTTCTGCTCCAACAGAAGGGGAAAGACCTAGTGTGAAAGATTTTTTCCTCTCAATCCAACGACATAATTTTTAGTAGTCCACTTCCTCTGCAGGGTTTTGCCCTACAGTTTCAACAATTACTGTAATCCAGCTAATATCTGGCCAACACTGTGAAATATAGGAGGTAAAATAAGTTAAGATTTTGCTGACTTTTACATTCAAATATTAAATCTTAACATCAATTTTTAATTACTTGAATTTAGTTAGTGAAGATTCTGTTTCTGGCAGATGAGGGTCTGAATTTAATATTTTTCATCCTTTTTTAAAGTGTATGCAACAATATGCCTG
Organism: Prionailurus bengalensis; assembly: GCF_016509475.1. Classification (NCBI taxonomy): domain Eukaryota; kingdom Metazoa; phylum Chordata; class Mammalia; order Carnivora; family Felidae; genus Prionailurus; species Prionailurus bengalensis. Next base: position 156,524,773 of record NC_057343.1, on the reverse strand, counting down.
CCTTATTTAAGGACATGACAAAATGTACCCAACACGACTTAGAACTGTCTGACTTCTCAGAAAAAAGAACTTAAAATAACCACCTCATGGATAAAATGTTTTTATATTACGAACCGATTTCAGCAAGTTTTAAAACTGAAAATATCTGTGTTTGGTATGCATTAATTCGTTCTTATACTTTTAATGATGGCAAATCAAAATGATCTTTCAGTGGTCATATATGCATATCTTTTGATATTATTTTAGCAGACACATTGTAGGAGAAAACGTCAAAACGTCATTTTATCCAACTCCTGGATAACTTAAAATGTATCACCTCAACAGTGTCCATCCAGCGTGTTGGTCTGCAATCTTTTCTGTTTTAGAAGTAATGGTGAACTGTGTACAATAATGGTACCTTCCTTTGAGAGGATATGAGAAGTGACGTGGATTGAATAATTATTCAAAGTGTTATAAACTGTGTGGTGTTTTCACTGTATGAAAGTATTCACAGGAGAGCTAGTCTTACTGCTTTTTTTAAAATCAACACTTGTACATTGCTAAATTTATGAAGCTTATGCACCTGAATTAGAGCAAAGTAAATATGCTCAGCTTATAAACTAAATCACTCCTGTCCCTTCTCTTCAGTTTTCTCACTTCTCTTTCTGAAAACTTTTACTTGCAACTAGAGTGAATCACTGTTTAATTGCCTTTAATACTTTAAAACTACTGGGTTGTTAGCCTTGTTTAACCGTCTATGGAGATCTATTTGCAAACTTAAGTTGTGCAAATGTAATTTCTCCTTTTGGATCTGTGCTGTAGCAACCCGGAGAGAGCTAGGCACACCAGCCGAGACCTCCGACTGATGAGTGATAAGATTCCTTGTAATGGAAGATTTTTTTAACCTGTTGATTATGTGTCTGTTGGTATAAATGTAGTAATATAATCCACCTCAATTTTCCTGGAGTAACAACAGTCAGTTGGTAGTAACACGCCTGCTTGGAGGCGACAAGTGTTAACAGTATTTCTGCTCTGATCTTCCCATTTTGGTTTCTTTAGACAGGTTTTTAGCAGAGTAGAGATTGAAAGTTAGGATGTAGGCTTTTTTAAAAATTATATACTCGGTTCTTAGAGCAAATGGAATGGGAAGCAAGGAGTTGTTGATAAATCTGAGATTCAGAATAGTCCTATTAAAACTTCGAAGCCAGATACTGGCTTTAGAACTTCATAAAGGTATCTGACCACGTAGCCGGTAAAAGTTTTCATGGATATTTGAAGGGGGTGGGGAAATCTATTTGTAATAATAATTGTTCTTTTCTCAAGTTTCTGCCTTGTGCTTTGACCTGGATTGCATTATTGTTTATACAAAAAAAAAAAAAAAAAGGAAAGCACAGGAGTTTCATATATATTATATATTTCTGTTTACCATTTTAAAATAAAAACAATTTTCCCAACAAGCCTCAGTGTATTCTTGCTCAGAAGTTCATCTATTCATGTATAGAGGTTAATAAAAGCAAAAACATAAAAAGAATGGTGGGACAGCATTCATCAATATTTTAAACTGCATCGCTGCTTTTATTACTATTACTGTTGCTGTAAGGTAATATCCTAACTTAACTTGATCACTCACTATTTGGCTTGGACCTTTCACAAAGCTAACAGTTTTTAAGATGTTTGTTTTTAATATCTAAAATATCTCCTGAGCTACAAGGAAATCTGAAGCCATTGTTAAGCTATCATTTTATAAAATATACTTTAATATACTGTAAACAAATGTTTTCCAAAAACAGTCTAGTGACATTAAATTGCTCCCAAGTCCCTATATAAGTCCTTGGTGTATTATGTCTAATCTGAAAATATCCTGTTTACACATATTTTACAGCCTTCCCTTCTTTAAAACCTGTAACTCCTTTGAGAGAGTGTGAGTGACAAAATATGTTAACTGTATTATCAGGGCTAATAAGTTAAAAAATTTCTACACATTTCTCTGGATTACCTGGAGTCACAATCCAAACACATGTGTCTCCGGTTACAATCATAGTTTTATAACTGTAAACTGACAGGTTTCTATAATCCTGGTTCACTTAAGAAAGATTACTATTACAGAAGTCTAAAAATTTCTCAAAAACTTTCCCCATGCCATTATAGGGAAAAAATGTCTTTAAATAAATGTGAGACATTCTCATCTTTGAAATATGGGTGGCAAAAAAAACGATAATAATGGTGGTTATTTTATGATTACTTATTAGGGGCTGTAATAATATAAAATAAAAGACTCCAGGAGGTACTCCCTTTCAAAAATTGAATACTTTCCTTCCTTCCTTCCTTGTATAGAGTGACTGAGTGGGAGTCTCTTGAATTGTTCGTCTTCCTTTTATCTAATATTCTATTAATCTCCAAAAAGATCAGTTTGAGTCTGGGAAAGGGTTTTTAATCAACACTTCACAGAGTTTAAAGCTACCCTACCTAAAGCGTCAGCTTTGTTAGGCGGTTTTAGATTTAAAGCATTGCAACTGTCATGCACTGTACTAAAAGTAAAGAATGTACACCAAGTGGAAGATGTTGAAAAGAGGGAAATAGCACAAAGTCGATTAACGGAGATTCGAGAATAGAAGTAGCCATCAAAGCATTCCAACGTTTATCTTGAAATCTATGTAGAGTTAAAAAAAAAAAAAGCAACAATGATAGTTTTAAACCTCACACTTAGGAGGGATGAATGTTGATTTAATTGATTCATTTGGATCAATGTTTTTAAAGTTTCACACCACTGATCTTTCATGTAGTGATGTCTTTAGCAGTCAGTGGTCTGACATGAGCCTTCTCAGATTTCATCAGTGGGACTCTCCATGACATCTAAAATTATGCAACAGCCTGTGCAGTGGTAACTTTGGAATTGGGAGACCTCGATGCCAGAGAGCATGGTCATATTTAAGAACTCTTGTTAATGCTTAGCACAAAGGTTTTAGGGAGTGGTAATTGTAAATGAACCATAAAGGTTAAAGTGACCAAATATTATATAGTGGGCTTTAATTGCTAGATAGGAGAAAATCATCCTGAAAGTTTGACCATTAAGTGGATATCATGCAGTGCCCAGTATTTTCCCCTTTAATGGAAAAACTGGAAAATGGAAATTTGACTTAACCCATGAGGCCTTCCAGGCAACTTTTCCCAGCCCTTTGCCTTGAGATTTGTGGAAAACATTTCACTATATTCTTTGTTTTGTTGGGTTGAGTTCTGTTTGAAATATACATGAAACATGTTTCTAGAAAAATCTAGAGAGGCCCTTCATCTTTCTTTCTAGAGCATTCAGCTTTTCTTCCTTGGCTATTACATAGGGTAATATGGGAGACTGTCATAGGTAAAATAATGTTGAACTGTACTTTGTAACCAGCTTGCAGTACCAATACAAAGAATCTGAAATGAAAAGACAACCAACACCCCAAGAATGATATGTCTCTTTTTAAAGTTTACAATTTGAATAATGAACTTGGATAGAAACTTGGCAGGAAAACAAACCATGGCACCATCACATCACCAACCATTTTCACTTTTCTGTCCAATTTCAGAGTGCATGTGTTTGTGAGTATTTCACTAGATCAGTGACAGCTCTTTATTTGCATAATTATATGCTCTGGTCTGAAGAGAAAACTAACCCCCAAATTTCATGGGTCACCAAACTGCAACAATCAATGTTTTATCACGTATGCTAAGCAAAATCTAAGAAGCTATATGAAGTTTCTTGGGGAGTTTTTACTCCTCAGAAAATTAAAGAGTTTTCCTCTTCTGAATAGATTCAAAATCTTTCCAAGTTCTTTGTAACTGAATTCTGTTTGAAGGCAAAACTAGAGATTAACATGTAGATCTGGATCTTAGACTCACTAGCATTACTTCAAAGTGGCTTAAGAAGAGCAGCATTTTTGGAACACTAAACTTTTAAATTCTAAGTACTGTCCATGCTATGAGGAAAAAAATTATTGGTCAAATTATGATTGGTCAAAATGAAGTCTGAATTAACTACAATTGACTGTAAAGTGGATTTCCTTCTTTGAGGTAACTCAGGGTTGTTGTTTTTTTTAATAAAAGACCTAATAGAAAAATATGTATGTATGCATATATGTGTGTGTGTGCACATACACACATGTGAACATCCATACCCATCCATGGGGTATATATACCCTTCCCACCAGAAATAAACAATACATACAGTATGTGTTTGTCTTTGCAGTGCCTGTTACATAGTAGGTACTCAATATATGTTGAGATTGTTTGTAAACATATTTTCTTCTAAATAAATTTTCATGTTCAAATGCTTTAAGGCATTGTAATAAATATTTTTAAGTGCCCCAACTTCATTTGCATCTGTAAATTCTGTCTGTATGTAATGTGTATTTGTGTGTAAGGTTGGCTTTATTCCATTAAAGAAAAATTGATTTAAACTGTTGGTGTCTATTTTACAGGCAATCTGCCAGACATGAAATACAATAGAGCATAGAGACACATGGAGAGAATGACTTTGTTATGGAGTTATTAAAATCCTGGAAAATATGTCTTTACCTAGGCACTTTAGAAATATACTAGGTACTCTAATTCTGCACAAGGACTTAGGTATGAATTTCACTTAAAAGCATATAAGGCATTGCCTTTTATAGGAAGTGATCTGTTTGTAATAATATATTAACAGTTTTATTATTAGGCAATTCACTGCCATCAAAAACATTAAGGAAAAAAGGGGAAAAATTCAGAATTGCATCGTTTTGAAGTATTTTATTATTTATCTTGAACAAGGATGAGATCTTTAGGTCAGGCATCAGAAATTTCCTAAAATGTTCCTATCATTTCAACTGAAAAAATAACTTCTTCCAAGTTTTTAATCAGAGTTGACTTACAAATGAAAGACATTTTGTTTCTCCTTTAGCCTGAAAACTTAAACATCTTATCAGGAACACTATCCACAATCACCACATCTCACCTTCTCCCTGCCTTACTGAAATGTTCACCTACTTTTCCCTCTGCGCCACCCCCAGCATCTACCTCCCCAGAACTGCTGTTGGGGCTGAAGATCTTGGAGTCCTCTAGGTGAACATTCCTCAAAATTGAATCTGTAAAAACAAATAAATAAAGTTTAGCATTTTTATCAAACAAAAGGAGCTGGTAGGCAAATGAGTTACTGCTAAGCAGGAAAGTTTGAAAAATAAAGCATAGAACCCTCCTAGATTACTGTTTAAAGATAGGTTGAGGACCTACATGCCTCTGAGTTAGATTAATTTGCATTTCATTTTTTAAGGTATAAACTCTTCAAAGGAAAATAAAAGACTATACTATATACCTAATTACCTTTTTTCCCCCTCTATTTGACTTTTGTAGGAACCTTGCTGTGTATGAGTTTCAGATAGGGCTCTCAGTTTCCTACTCTGCCTGGGACACAGAAAAATCTCTAATTTCACACTGAATTCCACAGATGAAGGGATGAACTCTTTAGGTGAAAATCCTAGGTGTTTTCTTTTTATCATTTTCATTTCTTTTTCCTCAACTACCACCTAATCTTACTGTGTTTGAAAAAAGTATTTCTGTTCTAGTTCATCTCGCTTACTTTCTTCTTTGTTTTTTTTTAAACCATAATTAAATAAATGGCTTTTTTCCAATAAATGTTCACACCTTCTCTAGGTACTTAGATAATCAGGATTTACCAACTGAAGAAATATTGATGGTTTGTTGTGGTGGTTTTGTTTTTGTTTTTTTCTTTTTGGGTTTTTTTTGGGGGGGGGGGTTAGTTGCTTTTTTTTTTTTTCCCCTGTTCCTTTGCGTCAGTAAATTACTTAATATCATCCCCTGGAATAACCAGCTCTAAAAATAACACTAGCACAGAGTCACAATTTGGCTTTCATACAGTTTCGAAAGAAAACCATTAAAATTGCATTGATCTCACAAATATTGATCTAGTGCTTGATATCAAATATCAAATGAGATGCTGTCAGTTGCTGCTGATCATTGTGTCAGCTGTTTGAATTTTTGTCTTTTTCCTTCATTATCACATGGATTCAAGCAGTTGAGGCAAAGTAAGATTTTCATGGTTAACACAATTAAGATAAATTCTTTTCCTGTGTTTCACATTTCTGGTTTGACCAAACATGGTTAATAGTTTATCTGAAATTTTGTTACCCAATTTCAAATATGTATATATAGATAGATATACACATTTCTGTGTTTGAAGACATGTATTTTATACACGTGTGTAACAGTATATATATTTAAAGGTGTATATGTGAATGTGTGTAACTGTGTATTTACAAAAGTGTGAGTCACCTACTAGGTAGTCATGTTTCCATTTAGTTCTTCATCCCCATTTTGAAATAATTTCTATCTGCATCCTATTTTCTTTCTGGCCACCTGTCTTTTAAGAAACCAAATTTGTTTTAAGAGCATGCGGTTGTTAGAGTACCATTTTAGAACTCAGAATGAAATCTTAGCCATTTCAAATGTACACACATACACACTACAATAGGTAAATCGCTCTTGTTATTCTTGTTGGCAAAAATATAACTGCAGCGTTGGGCCAGCGTAGAGTTCAGAGGATATTTAAATGAAATTAGATCAATACAGTTTTAATACTTTCTCGATAAATCCATGTTATCTAACAGGCTAAGTCATGCTCTGCTTTTATATACTACCAAATCTGGAAATAGCTAGGTGTCTTTGGATACGTTTAAAGTTTCAAATCACCCTTTGTCTTTCCGCCTTCCTCTTTACATTGTACATCAAAAATTGATGATTACATTACTTTGAAATATGGAACATTTTAAGGAGAAAACCTTCCTATAATGACCAGTTAACGCTGTTGTCTGACTAAACACTAAAGACTGGGAGATAGAGCAGAGCACTGCTAGAGTACTGTTTAAACTGCAGCCACATGCGTATTTTTCACATTCGCCGGAATTAAAAAATCCCCTGCCGCAAGAGTTGGTTTATCGTCCCCCTTTTGCACCTGATCTTGGTTTGGGTACAGCGAAGTGAAGCCGCTTTCTTCCCAGCACCATGGACAGCGCCCAGCGCGCCCCCTTCCCTTTCCCCTCCGCCAGAACCCCGAAGTTCCGGCCCTCGCCTGATGCTTCTCTCCGACCACTCCCTCACCATGGGAAACTGGCTCTTGAAATCTTAGGATCTGAGCCCAAAGCGACAATGAGTTTGAAAAGTATACAGTTTGTGGGTGGAGAATCTTGCTTGCTCCATGCCCGGTGTTAATCAGTTAGAGTGCCCCAGAGTTGATACACCATTTTGCCTGCTCCCCGAATTTGCATCTACTTTACGATGAAAGCAGCGCCACTCTCAGTCATTTTGGTGGTAGAAGCCTTACCCCCACAACTATTCTCTGCCTAACTTTTCACCACCACCCCTAAGCGGGCCAGATCCAAAGCGGCTCCAGTTCAAGAGCTCTGTAGTATGAGCACATTCTCCCTAGGCTGGTGATCTCAGACACGAGAGATCGGGAAAATGTACATCCAGACCCACCGGCCGTTGTCCGCACGGCTCTGCCTGTGGCTGATGCTGTCGGATCGTCGCGTGCGCCCAGGTACTGGTTAATTACCGCCCCGGGGGAGGTGGCTGTGCCGCGGGGCGCCCGGCCCGCGGCGCGCTAAAGAGCCTGACAGCAACTTACTTGACAGCACTAAAAAGGGGGCGCGCCTGCCTCAGTACCCATCACTACCTCTTCTCCTACTTGCAGACCTCAACTCCAAGTTCCAAATTTCTGCATGTCTTCTTGTCTGGCTTTTTTTTCCTGTCGCGTTAAGCAAAGTACAAGAACTGAAGAGCACTTCCGTGTGGTGTCTTTTCATTTCATGGTCTCCCTAGCAACACTTAAGTCACCACTCCTAAGAAAAAACTAGTTTTTGAAGATTTCAAATTGCACCTTGTTTTATTGAAACTCGCCTCACTTGTTGGGCTTTGAGTAAAATCTCTTCCCTTCCCCTGGAACCCCATTTTAGTCATCTACTCTCTTGAACCGACTTTGAGGATGAAAATAATACATTTAGAGCAGGTGAGACAACCAAAAGCAAACTTCTATTAAATATTGATTGTACAAACCAAGTTGGTTTCAAACCAAGTTAATCCATACTTTACCAGAAAGGGCCAACAAAGAAAAAAGGAGAGGACCCTTATATTTTAAGTGGGTTTCCCCCCCTATAAAACTAGCCTCAATAAACCGCTTTCAAAATTGCTTTTGTAGAGTAGCACGATTCCAATACATTTCAGGAGACAATTATTCTCTTTTGGCATGCTATTACATTGAAAAACTTCCTTGAACTCCTCAGTTTAGTAGCAATTTAGCTTCAAAACACTCTACTTTTATATCCCTTAAAACATATAAATATTTTATTAAACGCTTCACAGGTTAACAATTCAGACTGTTTTCTCAAAGGGCGCTGCTTTTCCCCCCCACTTTTTAGTGTGCAAAATCACTGCTGAGTTCTCCCCAAAGATAATTTCCCCTCAAAGTTTGGTTATTCTTGCAATCTCAAGAGTCGTTTTGCCTAAATACTAAGACAAGTCTGCGCTACTTGTCTCAGAGAAACTCGGCCATGCCGAGAGCTATTTAAATGACCCTCCTACGAAAACTGGGGAGAATTTTGGTTGGTGAAGTTTGTCAGCTGAAGTGTGCAGGGTAGCAAAGGGGACCTGTTGAATAACAGTGACCCTGAGACTCGCAAATTCTAGATCTGAACCTGCAAATGAAATATCTCCATAATATTTGCATGCCTTTGCCTGTATGTTTTTGGGGAGCTCATCCCATAAACTGAGCTTCCATCTTTGAATGAATGAAATATTTCATTCTCAGCTTCCTAAGTTTCAGGAGCAAGAACGGAGAACAAGATGCAGGGAAGGACATGGGGCTTTCCTTTGTTAGTACAAGGGACTTGTGGAGATTTGGGGTGGAATATATAATACTGAACTCCTGGGTGCCTACATTTGTTCCCTCAATCTGGCTTTTTGGGAATCTCCTTCCTTCACTGGGTATTTCCCTTATGACTTGGGGGATGGGAAACTAAGATCTCTGTTTATCAGGTATTTACCACTTTTTAAAAAAAATAATGTATTCTTGACACAGCTTCAGAATGGCTTTTCAGGGTTATTCTAGGTTAATCAGAAACTCCCAAACCTGGGTAATTGTTTCAGTACCACATTTCCAGAGAAAAATGTGGAGAAAAGAAGTGCAGGAAGTCCATTTTAAAAATAAATAAATAAAAACTGCTACTGATTAGGTCCCCCTAAAAGGAGCTTCCCCAACGATGTTTGCTTACCACCTGTGTGTGTTCGGGGAAACTTGAAACTATTTTACAGCACAGACAGCCATCCCCCCACTTTTATCCAAGCTTTCCCCTTAATTCCAATCTTCCTCTTCTGTAGGACTGCTGCTGTCCTGTCCATTTTACCCCTTTCAAAATCTTTCAAAATAAGTTTTCTTGTTTCTTGCCCATTTGTCAATGTCAAATATACACTGCCTATTTAGTTAAAGAAAAGTGTGTATTTCATATGTTATAAAAGAACAGCCTTCTTTATTTGGTTTCTTGGAAATCAATAATCTCTTAAACACTTGCCAAGACCCCGTGGGGAAGGGAGAAATGTAAACAGTAAGTACCAAACTTCAACATGACAATATCGGTTAAAATCTGCAGGACAATCATTTGAATGCGGGGAGGTAGGAGGGAACGATTTTGGGCCCCCGGGATTATTTAGGAAGGTGCCCGAGGCATCTGATGCTTGTTTTCATCCTGTCCAACTCACCCAAGGAACTAGACCCCTTGAAGAGTCGGGAGTTAATTCTAAATTTCCTTACAAGACACCTTAGTAGCCAGACCGGTCTTCAAATAATTTAGCTAGGAGATGGCTGGATGACCACAGGGAGGTTCCAAAATACAGTTACCCCCCATTAAAAGAAACACCATTATTTCAGTCTTTCCTGACATAATTAAAGGCTTTGATAACACTCCTTCATTTTGTCCCATGCTGTTAAAAAAAAAAAAAAATCACCTACTCCTCTGGCGAATGAAACTTTCAAGGAAGTTTAAAATAAACTGACCGTTTAATTTCTGCTTATTAAAGTTAGTATGTATGCAAGGAAATCGAGCATTAAAAACTGAGTTACACATTCGCTATATCTGGCAGTTTAACATTAGAAGGAAGAATACACCTAGTTTTCAACTCAGCCAACTTTTAAAACTATAAGTGTTCCAGGAAAGTAATACCTGATTGGATTAAATTTGCAGGAGATTCTAAATTAAGCTCTCAAGAAGATAAGAGAGTATATGAAATCTCTTGAGTAAACAGTTGGGAGGGATTTATAAGCATTTGAAGATCCGGTGATCCACTGGAAGCACAACTCACTCAAATTTGAATTTTCATGATCAACTTTCAACCCTGAGAAACAAGAGCCATTTGCTTAACTTAATCTGGAACATATGTTTGCAGCAGTAGCAGGTTTTTGGTGTGTGGCTGGGGCTGATCAAGTTGTAAATTTTCCGCTTTAGGTTTTCAGCGCCTGCTAGTTTCAGCCTAACACCTAGAGAGAGACTTTGCGGGGTTCTTCACCAAAGCAGCCAAGGTTTGATAAAAGGTTTCCAAACCACACAGCTCTGAGTGTTATTGATTTTCCCAAAGGTGGAACATTTCCATATAAGCTAGTTCTCTAAATCCTAAAAGCAAGTAACAAGTTTAACTCTCTTTTGTCAAAGTGTTTGCAAAATGTCTATATAGAGGTGTGGGCTTTTTTTTTTTCCATTACCCTTCCTCACCTGCATCCTTGTCTAAAAGGGATACACAATTGTAGGAGAGCGGTGGTTGCTGTGAAAGTGACATCTTCATTCGAGAAAACAATATACAATTCTTTCTGGCTCATCTTAATTTTTTTTTTCCATCAGAAACTTAGAACTATTGATTTTCTGTCTCTTTGTGCTTCAACACAAAGGAGTTTTAAGAAGTGTTTTGAATATCTGAGAAGAATCATGAGTGTTTGAAATAAATATACATTAGAATCCACAAACCACCCTTCCCATGAAACAAGCTTTGTGTAGGCTTTTACCACCAATATTAAAACACATCATCTGTGGGTATGAATTTCAGTATTTGGGTTGTAAACAAATTATGATACCTGTAAAATCAATTAATGGCATACCACAAATGATAAATGAAAGTAATAAGTTCCCTAAGATCAGTTTAATTCACCTTAAAATGGGAATGGGTTAGCAATGGTAAAGTGGGAGGTGCACTCTGGTGGTAAACCTCAAGGATTGTAAATATCCATCCGGACCTGCTGATTTATCTTCTTCCTGAAAACCTCAATCCGATTACTGGAGGAAAAGTTACTAAAGTGCTTTTTGAAATGCATCACAAAGAGTAATTGAGCCGTAAATGTGCCCTAAATTCAGGTGCAGAGTTTCACTGAATTTTATTATTACCCAGATTAAGATGAGTAACTCCCACCTGAGCGCTACTTTAATCAAAAAGTGAACAAGGGTGACAAAAGCAAGGGCAATAATAACATTGCTAGTACTGTGCTAATCAAATATCCACAACTAGTTGAGAACAACGGTGCTAAAAAGCCGCTTTAATTCTGAAATGGAAGGTCCTGAGACACCGAGCGCCATCTAGCAAGCAAAGTTAGAATCAAAGTGCTCCTGAGTCCAGCACAGAGCACAGACACCAGAGGACTGGGAGGCAGAGAGGGACTTCAAGACGTACTTGCTGTGACTTAACCACCAGCCCCGTGTCACCTGAGCCCGGCTCTACCTGCAGTTTTCTACTCTTCACCCCACCAGCCAGTTCAAACAAACTTGACCACTGAGGTGAGACAGACCCTTTCCGCCTCAAGCTAAGGCTAAAGGACAGCTCCTCACAGGGTTGCTTATTGTCTTTAATTAGAACAAGCGGCCTTTCCATTCCCACCTCCCCCCTGCCAAAACCAGCCTAGCGTCTAGCTAATTCTACACCTTCCTATCCAGATGGGGACAAAGAGCAGCGCCTGAAAGGCTCACCTTGGGCTGACTTGACTCCCAGGGCTTCAGCGCAGAGGAAAGCACATCGCTGGGAAAACCTAGCAGGATTTGAGAAGTCATTCTGAGTTTACAGGGCTGCCCAGACGTCTCCTGTCAGGCAATCCGAGCTATCTCTGAGTGGCATAAGACACAGATTTACTTAACATGCCACGGATGGTCAGGGAAACTGAATGCTGCCTTCGAAATATAAATAGTATAACTTCAGTCTTCTCCAGGCAACCGGGTCTTTGATAGCTCCTTTGGCTGGAGAAAAGTCAAAGGTAGCTAGGACGCTGCCAAACAACGCCTGTTAGTTTGTAGCTTGAGGGGAAACACAGCACCTATCCCATTTTTTAGGTTTAAATGATGTTACCTAATTATATGAATATTCTGTGCAACTGAGCTAACAAAAGAAAGCTTCTGAGATTGTGATATGAAGAAAAGTAAAGAATAATCTACTAGTTTCTGTATAGGCAACAACCCCATAGTTTTCTTTTAAACCAGTCGATCTGAATTTAAAAAACCAAGAGGGCTCATCTCAATAATATGTCTGCTTTCTAAAGTACTTCTCTGTTCAGCCTTTCCAGAATTTCACTTTCAGGTTGGGAGGGGTGGGGGCAGAAACCCAATGTACATATATACTAGCCTTAAACTATCCTAATTTCTTGCTATTGATGATTGCCTTTGTAATAACTCATTGATTCACATTGTTCTTAGAATACAAAGCCAGAGCTTTGTATTTCTATTGTTCTGGCCCCTGCCCAACCCCACACATACAGTTTTTCCTGTGAAGTATTTTGTAAAAAAACAACAACCATAACAACAACCAACCAAGCACGTGCACACACACACACACACACACACACCCTTAGAAAATGACTATTACAATATTCCAGTTGAGTTTTAAATACTACTCCACTCCCAGGTTTTGCTTCTCAATCAAAACAGGCATAATAGATATGAAATAACAGATCTCTTTATTTTCTCCTATTCTATTTACTGTGCAAAATAGCCACAGTGAGAATAAAAGAACCATTTGATAAGAATATGTTCAATGTGCTCATTAAAATATCTCCACAGGTTATAGTATTCACAGAAAAAAATCACACAAAAACCATAACCCCTCCTCCAACAAACCTAAGCCAATAAAGACAGGATCTCAGAGCTTAATCGACAATTTCCAAAACATCTAAAGCATTTCCACGAACCCTCATTGCTTCCTGATGCCTGAAAACATATGTAAAGATCTCAGGATGGCAAATAGATACAATTCACACTGTTCTCTTCCTCTATGAAGTTCAGAGAAGTTCCCAGGCCAGTCTTGCCTCAGATCACAATAAAAATTTAACTTTTTTTTTTTTTGGTGTCTTGTTAAATAGCACATTTCTCCATCAAGGTCTTCTTAAACACTGAACCTTCTCTTAGACAGGGTACCCAGCTGTTTAATTTAACATTGATTTATTGCTTTTAAAAGTAAATTTACACACATGCCAGCAGCGCTCCGTTTTGTTTCCCCAGACTCTGAGATTTATTTTCTACTTAGCGCTTGTCTGACAAAACAATGTCCTTTAACTTTATTACACATCGATGAGGAAATCTGTCTTATTTTTGCTTGGATTTATTGCTGTGTTGCTTGTGGGGACTTTTGTGATCCAGAAAGGCTGAGGTCCAAAAATAAATAGAAAATTAAACAGAGTTGATCACAAAATAATAGTCAAAACCTAGAATATGGCCCAGCATATACCAACCTGCTGGGGGTTGGGGGGTGCAGAAGGTTGAAGCTCCCTTAGTGAGTACAGCTACTCAGGAAGAAAACAAATTACTTTAATGGGCAGGTAGCATTTGAAAGTGAAGTAGTCAAATCTGAGTTCTGTAAAATCTCCAAGTTCTTGGTTAAAATGTATTAGGAATTATAGGGCAGGGGGGTACATCCGCATGACTTCCCACCCATGGCCGCCTTACCTCCGTGAAGAACTCCCAATTACCACAAGTTCGTGATGGCTGAGCCCAAGGGAATTAAGATGGACTTTGAAGCAGCTTTTACGGTACACTTCATCTACATTTGGGTTTTCTTTAGTTCTCATTAAAAGGGCCACTTTCTTCTTTTCATTGATATACTGTCTTTGTGTCCTTCATTTCACACTCTTTTAAAAAGTTCTCTCATCAGATCAAGTGCAAAAAGGAGGGATGACATAATAACCATCATAATCATGATAACAACAACAAACAACTGGTACTGTGGGTTGAAATCTTTTTTGAAAAGAAAGTTTTCTCCTCTATAAGGCATGGTCCTTCAACAATTAAAAAAAAAAAAAGCTAGGGTTGAGAATGGAGATAATAAAAGTGTTTCTAAGATTAAATTATAAATACAGGCAGGCTTTAAAATCCGTGTGTGTGTGTGTGTGTGTGTGTGTGATGAGCTGTCCTCTCCCAACCTGATTTTTCACAGAGGCATCTAATAATCAACTCAGAAGTGTTCAAATAAGGAAACTCTCTCTTTTCTAGTAGAAAGTAAAGATGTGGCAGGTTTTGCTACTAGGGTGAGGGAGAACTTTGTAAGATACTCCCTTTCTCTGCCTCACAAATACACCATCTTTAACTGAAGACCTCGTCTGAGAGCGTGCCTCATCGACCGCCTTACCCAGCCTGGTCAGTGAGTCCACAAAAACATGGGAAAATGTTTCAGTCATTTTTACCAGTCCGAAAAGACGTCTAAAAGTTAATAGAGCATTCTTCCTCCTGAAACACACCCACACACGTTTGCACACTCACTTGCCACCTAAGAAGAGAAAGAAAGGAATGGGAAAGGGAAGAAAAAGAAACATAGAAAGATCTCCGGCTTAAAAAGGGGAGGAGTGAGAGTAACTGCGAAACCTTGAAAATTCTCCTATTCATATTAGGAGGTTCCCCCCCCCCTTTCCCTGTTTGCCCTTTGAAAAGGAGTCCTGTCACTCAGAAAGGAGCTGTTTCTACCACCTCCTCCCCATCCACCCACAAGTCGGCCCCCCTCAGCCTCACAGCCTGGCCCCGGCCCACCCCGCGGCCCTCCCCGCACACACAGTTTCTTCCAAGTGCTTTTCAAGTAAGAGCTGGAGAGGAGAGGTGCGGCTTCTCCAACGCAGAGCCAGACAAGTACTTCTGTCCCCGGCAGAGCGCGGCCCGGCGCGGCCCGTCCGAGGCGGGCACCGCTTTTTATGTCAAGAAGCCACCAGGCACCCTGGGCTGACCGCCCCTCCCCGCGGCGGCCCCGCGTCGCGGCGCTCGAGCCGTCACGTGCCCGCGCCCCGCGCCCCACAGAGCCCTTTGTTAGCCCCTCGGTCCCCACGCGCGGCCGCAGCGGCTGGGCGGTGCCGCCGCACGGATGCTCCGGGATGACCGCGGGGCAACGGCCCGGCTCCGCCGCCGCCCTTTCGGACAGCCCTGAAACACCTAGGGCGGACGCCCGGCCCCCGCCCCCGCCCCCGCCAGCACTTGGCGGAACAAGATCCCCCGCACTTTGGGGGAAACGGATCCGGGCCACCCCCTATGTTTCAAACCAAAGGCACAAAGGGGGGTGAGAGGCCCGAGGAGGGCGCGCCTCCGCACAGGGGAGTAACCACTGGGCTGACTTCCCTCCTCCTTTCCATTCCGCCTCACCAGTTTCTCCTTTTTTTTTTTTTTTTCCTCTTCTCTTATCCTCTGCCACGCTCAGAGGCTCGGTGGGTGGGAGTGTGTGTGTGTGTAAATGTGTGTGTGCGTGTGCGTGTGTGCACTTAGGTGGAAATTTCATAAGAATATGCTCTCCACTTATAAACTTGCCAGGATGGGGGAGTATGCTCTCGAGTAAATGCACTGGTGGGAGAGTTTAAGCGACTTATTTGGGAGGAAATAGGGGGTCAGATTTGGACTAAGTGGAACATCTGCAAAACATTCAAGCAGCTTATTCAACAAAGAATCTAGCCATTTATTGTAGAAATAATAAAAAGCCACTAATGATTATGGTTCCCACCCCTTCCCCCAAAAGGCCAAATCCTAATGAAATAATTCAAAGGTAGGCCTCATTTCCTAATAGTGGAATTAAACAACAACAAAAAAGAGCCCAACTAAACTTTCCAGCTCTGCTTTCTTAAGGGCCTGGGAACCTTGCTGAGAAATTAGGTAAATAAAAGGCGGGCTGGAATTTCTGTTGAGCTCGCTCAGGCTGCAGTGCCCCGACTTGCACATAGTTCTGCTTTGGTACACAATTAAATTACAGTAAATTCCTCTCTAAATAATAAAATTGAGAAGACTCTTCAGGATTCGAAGATGTCTGGGGTTAAGTAGCTTTTAAACCGTCAGTTTTTAAATGGTTTGTGCAATGAATAGCTACCTTTAAATCCTAAAACCATTATAAATATGCTATACATCTGCGTGCCAGTTTATCTCTCCATATTTCTTTTTAAAATGAGGGAAGCATTCATAAAAAGCTACTTGGCACACTTTATTTTAGGAAAGCAGATGTTAATTTTTTCACGTATCATTTTATGACCAAGTACATGTGTAACGTTGGAAAGCATCCAGAACGCCTCTATTATTTGCTAAATGACTGTTAGTTGAAGCATATTATTCTCAGCCTAACCATGGTATAGGTTATATCAATAAAGTAAACATCTGTGGGTTTTGTTTTTTTTTTAACCAGGGAAGGGGGTATAAAGAGTTACTATAAATGAGGGGGGAAAAGAGTTTGGGTAGGAAGGGCACACCTGCGTTGTAGCAAATAGGATATTTATATTGTTCGGTGCAAAACAAAGTCCCTCAGTTGGGCACTCGGGGATATTTACATGGCGGGAGATAAAGTTGAAAGCCTTTCCTGGCGTGCCAAATGGGATTCTCCCTGTGGCCTTCTGCGTCGCTAGATAACAGGTACTGAGCGCTCCTGGCGGCGTCGGGCCTTTGCCCGCCGCACCCCCCTCCCCCGCGAGCCAGCCCCAGGCCCAGCCCGAGTTGAGCCAGGCGCTCAGGCTCTAGGAATTCCCAGGCACGGCGGAAATTTCAGCGGGGTTCCCAGCCTAGAAATATGCTCAGGAAGCGTCCTCATTTGCCCTGCGTCGCTCGAGGACGCCGGCGCCCAGGATAAGCCAGTGGCGTGATAATTAATGGAATACAATATTTATGGTCCGATGTATTGACTCTGAGGCAAGCGCGCCGTGTAGACAGTCCGTGGGGGTCTGACAAACAGGAGGTGAGTGAACAAACGTAATGACCAGAGTATTTATGTCTATCCGGTTTACTCGCTTAAACCTGAGGTATGTAACATCATGATAAATATTAATATCCACCTAGACAGCTCCACCGTCCTCCTAAGCTCTCCCTTCCCGAGCGCTGCCCTTTACAAAAAGGCCAGGGAGGAGGTTTTTAACATAAAATGCTGCAAATATGAAAAATAGGTCACCAATAAAATTGGTCTCAGCATGGAGCGTAATTGCAACAAAGTGCCGCCGAGTAAAATCGAGGAGTGAGCTGGCTGAGGCGGCACAGTCGCGAACCATCTGGTGTGTATTAAAAGTGGTGCTGTAAATATTGCTGAGAGCTAATGCATTATCGGCTTCTATAAGTGCACAGGGCCTGTAAGCTTTCCATATGTTAGAATATGTAGATCGGGGGAGAGCAGAGAAAGGTGTCCTATCAATTGCGGGCTTCTGAAGCATTGTTTTGCCCACTCTTTGTGGAATTTTGGTCAAAAAGTGTAGAATATTCATTCTCAATTTTTCCCTCCCGCCCCCTCCCTTTCCCCTCTTCTCTCAGCTCGCTCTTTCTCTTTTTCTCTAGCTCTTTCTCCCAGCTCCCTCCTTCCATCCCCTCCTCCTCCCTCCCTTCTCTCCAAGGGGATAGGACAGGCATTGCTGACGTCACTTCACATCAGTAAAAGAGTAACTGTTTCAGAGAGAGGGAGAAAAAATTCATCTGTTTTTCATCAGTGCTAAAGTTTTGCCTTTTTAATAGAAATGAGCTGCCCAGCCTGAGTACTCCTTCTGTTCTGAAGCGTTTTTTGGGGGGAAGGGAGGGGGGGTTGGAGAGGTGGTCAAAGAGATTGGGAGGTGTTCTTCATCCCTGGAGCTGAATCATCCTATAAGTGGTTCTAATGCCAGAATCAGTTCAAATGGATGAAACTAATTAAAGTAAAGATGATGTCTTCTAGAGACTTCACATCCACACCTACTAGGCAACTTTTGCCAAGGAGGGTGGAGGGCTTCTGGCTCCTTGGTACTTCTGCTTTGAGTCCTGGAACTTCTTCCCTACTCTCCGGTTCCTGTCTTCATAATTCCACCCCCCACACACCGAAACCGCCACACACAGCACAGCTAATAATTTTCCTGCTGTCACATTACTTTTCTAGGGAAATCAGAGTCCTCCTTTTCCTGCCGATACCCCACATTTAAGAGTTTACTCTAATTACCCCCTCATCTCCTCTGAGGTCCCCCCCTCCCATATCCCTCAGCTACAGGTTTTTACACAAACCCAGTGCTAGGAAATTTCCTCACATTGTCCCACAGAGATCATTTTCTGTCTCCCAAAGTTGTCCTCGCCTCATTCATTCTCCCTATTCCATGTCATCCTCCCCTTCCGTCCCCTTCCCCTTCTTCTCTGCCCACCTCTCCCTCTTGTGCGCACACAGGACAAACCTCCGGCACTTCCAGTGTGGATAAACCTGCTGGTCGTGACAACCCAAGTCCAATCAGCAAATAAATAAAACTCTTACTTTTTTTTTTTGGCTGCCGGCTGCATTCCCCCTCTGGCCGTTGCCTCCTTTAATTATAGGAGCTATATTTCTTCCCTGGGAGACATTCAGGGGATTTTTAGTTGGAAACTCGTTTCTGCTGAGTTATTTTGGAGCCAGGACCAGTGAGTGAGTGGTCCGTACCCACAGGCTTTGAGTGAAGTGCAGATTGAGACATATCGAGTTCCCTCTAAAAGGATCATTTCATGTGGGAGGTTGGACACAAAGTTTGCACTCGTGACTGGCATTCCAGTGAGAGACATGCATATTTTAAAACAACAAAGCAAGCAAGAAAGAAGGCTTAGGGGAGGGGGGAAAACTTGGAAAGAAGTTACTAAGTGACAAACATCTGTCAACATGGGATAATTTGTACACTCCGATGTAAAACTATCTGCCTCATTTGATGGAGTTCAAGGCACAGGATCTAGGAGAGCAGTACATAAGTATTTATCCCTGTGACGTGTAGTTAACTAAGACACTTTTCCCAAAATAGGTGTAAGGTGATTAAAACTGCATGAATGAGTATAATTTTAAAATGTTTCTTAGAATAGTGGAGGCCTCTAAAATTGCACATTTCTGATAGTTAACACCAAATCAGACCCTATTTAATTTTGAAAGATGTGCTTTATTCAAACAACGGACTGATAAAGTAATAAGCAGAACATTTATTATAGAAAATCAGAAGAATTTTATCATAACAAAAACAAAGCCAAGCAGAAGAAAGAAGAGAAACAAAAATCTCAAACAACCCCTGGTTGCTATGTTCTAGAAATCTTTACCAGCTTTATATGTGCATGTGAGCCAAACATATAAACATCCACCTCTCTGCATGTCAACAAGGAGAAATGGCAAAATATTTTCAGAGAATTTTCTCTCTCGTTTAAGCCTGGAGTTTCAACAAACATATTACACTTTAAGAGAGAAAAGCAAAAAAAAAGTTCCTTCTTTAGGAGGGAAGTTTTAAAAAGCAGAGTGAACGATCAGGCAAGATCCCGAAACGTCTCTTTATACCCTGAATCTCCATCAACCACATGGAAGTTCAGGCTCCAGCTTCCACCGAGAAATCTTTTTCTCCTCCAGATCTGAAGACAAAAGGAGAGGAGGCCTGGTGGTGAGCGGGATATCTCTGTTAGTTGTCAGCGCAGGTCCATGGGTTAGGAATGCTAATGAGCCTCTTGGCCAGCTGAAGACTAGGTTCTCTCTCGCACACCCTGACGCTCACACACACACTCGGGCTCCTGCATGCCGACTGACAAGCACACAGACAGAGCCTCGTGCTCGATCCTGTCTCTCTCCTTTTTCCTCTGAGCCCAGAGATCGATCGCTGACCCCACTGTTGGGCCAATGCTTTATTTATCTGGCTGCGCAATGATATTATCAGCCTTAAACGTTATATACAGCAAATGTCCTCCTAAATCAACACAATAGGATAGCTTGCAGAGACCAGCCTGGTCTGTCTTAAAGAAATCCCTCGCTATCTTTCTTTCTCGTTCTCCCTCTCCCCTCCCTTACAGACACCCCTTCTCCTTTCTACCTTTACAACTAGGGATATTTTATACGCTGGACTTGGGGATTTGATCCCTCGCTTTCAGCTTGGTTGGAGGAGGCCTCAGCAGACTAAGAGATGGATAGACACCATTATCCACCCATCACTGTGATCTCCATCAGGGGTTCCCTTGTGAACCGGATCCAAGTGCCTAGACCCACTCTATTCACAAGACCCGGATTTCTCAAAATTGGGGTAGAAGAGAAGGCGAGGGGTGGAGAATCGAGTGTGCAACCTTGCACCGTGTTAATTGTTTTCTTTCCTCTCAATTACATTCATAAACCTATTTTCTGCATTGCATGTTATTTCTTTGTGCTTCAAAATTGAAACCACGTGCAGCCTTCTTCCCTCCGCACACACAATAAATGCTCTGCCCCCTCCCCCAACCCATCACACAACTATTTACATCTTGGTTACTCACTCTGCGCTTCGGCCCAGCCCGGGAGAAGAAATTGGCCCCATGGGATTAGGTGAGGCTTTGTAAAAGCATCTCTCAAATCCGTATCTCCGGCCTCCATCTGGGAGAGAGGCTCCTGGACTCCCCTCCGGGGCCTCCTCCCACCCCCTCCACGCACAGGTGGTTGCGGCTCACTCTGGGAGAGCTAGCAGGAAGGACATCCTGGGAGAAAGGCAGCTTCGCAGTGTCCCGCCCGGCCTACCGGCTGCCCGCCCCTCACCCAGGCCCTTCTGCCCGCCCGCGGGGGGTCAGCGGTGGCGGCGAGCTCGCCTCGGCTGCGCCCTGGTCCACGCGCCCTGGGCGCGGCAGGAACCCCGCAGGGAGCGGCTGCTCCCTGGGGAGCATTCCAGAACCAGGCCCTCCCAGGCAAAGAAGTCCCACCAAAAATAAATAAATAAATAAACTCCAAAGGGGGGAGGGGGAGCTGGAAAATGGATTCGCTGACAAGGAGAGATAATAAATGAGAGGCGCTTTCAGATAGATATCTCAGACGTGAAATTGCGCCCAGCTGGTTGTGTAAGCAAACAAATAGTTTCATGTTAGGAACTCTCAACTTGTGGCTTGATGAATAGAACACGACAGAGGTAAATGGGTCTTTAACTCATTTAGGAATACAACTCTTTGGCTTTCCAAGTAAAAGGCCCAGTGACGCCACGAATCCTGAGCAGGCCCTCTAACAAGAGTTTTATTAGTTTCCACTTGTGTCTCCCAGCCTACCCTCCCCGCTCTCCATGGTTTTCCATTTGTAGAGACATTCAGGTGATTTGTTCTGAAGAATCGAGTAGCTTACAGGAGGTGATTCTGGCACTGTAGGAGATACAAGGACTGCCTATATGCTGAAGAGGAGGATTTTTTTTTTTTAAAGAAAACTTTTTGCACTCACCAAGCAGCCGAGCTCAGGTGGGTTTGGATCGAGGGAGCTCCATATCCCTAGTGCCCCTGAGCTCAAAGCTGGTCGGTGGGCCTCCGGGAGCCCTGTGAGACCCTTTCCGACAGCCAGAGACCGAGGGCCTGAACCAACGTAAGGGGCAGAGTCCCGGAAGCCCAGGGTTGTTCCGGTGGCCAGAAGGGAGGCCCATTCCCACCCCTGGGCTTCCCCCAGGCCTGGTCGCAGGGTGGGGTGTGCCTGTGGGGGCAGAGGTCGCATCTTAACTCCCTTGCACCATTCTTTGTCCCCAGGCGGCGGAGGAGCCGCAGAGAGTCCTAGAGGATAGCGCGTCCTAAGATGGCTTTTTTTTTTTTTTTGATGCTTTCAGAAAAGCTTGTGGCTAAAGTAGTTTAAACCGACTTCAAAGCCCCTAAATTTCTCAGTCGCCCAGCAAGTGTTTGGGTTAGAAGAGGGAGTGTTTGACTTTCATGTGTCACAGGTAATTTTGAGAGGGAAGTCACCTTGTGTGGGCCACTCTCCAACTGTTAAGCTGTATTTCCTCTGGTCCTGGGGACCCAGTCAGTCATATCCCACCCGGTTAGCCCAATCCTATTCTCCCAACTCCTTAGGGCTGCTAACCTCCGAAGGCCGAGGCATGACTGCGAGCCCCAAGGTGACCGTCGACCTACACCTGCCTGTGGCTTCACACCCAAGTTCCACTGCTCCCCCTGGCGCTCGTTTCGAAAGCGGGCTCATCGCTCAGGGGCCTCCCGGCGGCCACCCAGGCAGAGGAGACTCCCACCTGCTCCATGTCTCCTTTTGCCCACTGGCTTCCAGGATCTGAGGGGGCACAGGACATTGAACGGAAGCGGCCCGACCCCTACTGGGGCTGCCCTTCGCACAGCAAGGAGGCCCCGGGGCCACTAGATCCCCCCAGCTCTTGGGCCACGGACACTGGTCAGCCCCGCCAAGGAGCCTTTAAAACGCCCTGGGAGCAGAGAGGACGCTTTCTCGTGGTCGGAAGGTTTAACCCATGGCTTAAACGCTGCAGTCTCGGCTCCAAAACGTGCCTTAGCAGGATCAGATTTGTGGGTCCCGACTGCGCGCTCTGAGAGTGAAAAACCACGGAATGCAGGCAGCCGGTCGTGTACCGCGGGGTCGCCCACAGGGCCACTGAATCTCTGGGGAATCTCTGTCTCTCTGGCTGGGACACACAGAGACCTCTGAAGACAACTGCCTTTCCGTATGTACCAGGGAGACAGCACAGGAGAAACCCTCTGCCTGCGGGTCCCTAGACCGGCCCCGTCAAGAATGGGAGCAGACCACCTTTTCCCTCTCTCTTCCGCTCAGCCCCAAGTGTCCTGGCTCCTGGACTGAGTCTGCGAAGGGGTCTGTGAAGCCATAAGTAGGAAGGCCTGCTCTGCTTCCTACACCGTGCTTGGCCAGCCCGGGTCTTGGACCCAGGCTGAGGAGGGTCGCCGGATCCCTCAGGCCATGGGCAGCGCTTCCAGCCGCGTCAGGCAAGAGGCAGGTTACCGCTGTCACCTCTGGACCCCACAGCAAGTGCCTCGTAAACCCCGGGCCTCGGCTTGCGGGCCAGTCCCCACACTGGGCACTTAGTGCTTGGGCCTCCATATTGAAATTAATTGAAAAATACGTTTCCGACCTACAAAAATGTTTATCTGTTTTCATCAGAGGGATCACACTGTAATGAATATATTTACATCTCATTTCAAGAAAGGCAGCAAAGATCCGTGAGTGTTTGGAGGCAGCTCGATTCCCCTCCCCCTCCGCGCCCGGCTGCTGCCTACCCCACCCCAATTCCGACATTCCCTGATCCCGCAGCCCGGGAGGGCTCTCGGAGACTTTCTGGGAGGCGGTCAGGGGTTAAATAGGAGCTCTTCCCTCGCCCCTCCTGCCTTGGGTGCTCACTGTGCAGGGAAGTCAGCCTAGGCCCAAAGACACTACCCCTGGGTATAGTGCAAAGGCTGAGGTCCAAGGCAGGTGGGGACCCATGGGACGGTGGGACGGCCTCTGGCGGCCCCACACACCACACGCGGTACCCGCCCAGTCTCCCAAAGTCTCAGGCCGGGTGGCGGGTGACCTGCGGGGGTTTCTCCACACAGAGCCCGGCATTGCCCAGGCTGCACTGCACCTAGAACAGGAAGACTTCGGGCGGCTTAGAGCTTGTTAATACATTTTTTAAAGAGTGGGGGAACCTGGAGATTCCCAGGCAGCAAAGGAAAGCAAAACTTTTGTCAATGACTTCTGAAAGTGAAGCACTTGCCTCATCCAAGGCCTGTTTGGGGTGAGAGGCGGGAGAGGAGGTGAGAGGTGTTATTTCAAAAGATCGGGCTTTATTAATACGTTAGGAAAAAGCTCCCTTGGTAGTATGTGTTCTCGCAACACCGACTAGAATCCTATAAAACATTCATGCTCCAAAAGCTGTAACAGAGAGCAGCACTCCCCCCCACCTTCGCCCCCTGCACACCCAAAGTGAAGCCTCAGCGTTAGGTTTCTGCCCTGAATGCTCCACTAGGGCCCAAACGCTGCTTCTGTAAATAGTGTAGTCTAGCCTATCTAGCTCACCAACTCCCAGGTTCCAGGTCCACGTCCCTAAGTGCCACAGGAGGGCCTTTCTGTTCGCTCAACTGAGCTTGAGAGCCCTCCAGGGAACCCCTGTCACAGGGTCTGGAGTGAAGGGTAAACCCTAGCCTGCTGTGCTCCGGACCAAAGGGGGAGCAAAGCTAGGTTTGGCAGCGCTGAGGCCCTAACTCTGTCTCCCAGAGCTGAGGAGAGGCCAATGGTCTTCTGAGAGGCTTCTGAGCGGCCCTCTCCTCCCTAGACCCCCACAGTCGGCTCTCCATGCCTCTCTTCACAGCCTCTCCAGCCAGGCACGTTCCCACCTGCAGTCACTGAAGCTGGTGGCTACCGAGACTAGGCCTCCACTTGGGGCCGAGCTGAGCTTACCCCAGCTGGCTGCTTAGCTCCATGCGGAGCACCAGCCACCCGAGAGGTGACATGAGCTGCTGGGAGTAACCAAGGTGCCCTGCCCTCTCCCTGCCCACCCCAGCCCATGCAGAGCCTGATCCCCTGCATTTACAAAACCAAGGCAGCGTCTTGGGTTTAGGAAATAAATCTAGACAACTTTGTAATGGACCTTAAAAGTTTCCACCTCACCTCCCCATTCTAATAATAATTGCAGTGAAAATTAATTGGAGGGTTCTCTTGCACTTATGACATCTGTCAAGTAACCAGACACATGGGTTTTGCTAAATTCTTTTATTTTTGTTTAAATTTTCACTTCAATTTTAATTCTTGAAGAACAGCCTCGACAACATATATCGCACTCATTATAAGAAGCAAAGGGTTATATCAAAAATTATTAGTATAGAATCACAGGAAATCTGGTTTGGAACCAGAAAAAAATACAAAACAGATATAGATACATAGACACAGGACAATTTTTTTATAATTATTTGGAAAATGTTATTTTCCCCTAATTCTTGTTTCCTTTTTTTATGTGCATACGATGTTTAAATTTTACAAAAAAATGAAAATAAAGACTAGTATTTTACAAAATGAATAACAATGTTTGGGGTGTGTATGTGTGTTTGTGTGTGCGTGTGTGTGTGTTTCTACATAGAATTCAGTCCACTTCCATGTGTGTTGTTTTTCTGTACAGAATATATCCACATCCGTCCACAATAAATCCTGGAAGGTCCATTAGTCTCCTTCTGTTTTATTAAAATTCTCATGGTCCTCTCTTCAAAATTTTTTTTTCCTTTTCTCACCAGACACAAGGTCCTTTTTCTTTCCTTTCCAACTTGTTCACAGATCTGATCCTAAAGAGAGTCTCTTTTTCTCCTGGTTTGCAGCTCGGGTTGCATTCCTGCAGGGTGGGCTGCTCCTGTTGGCCCAGCCCACCTCCCCCCTGCCTGGCTGCACCCTGCAACAGCCACCTGATGTCCCCGAAGCTTTGGAGTCCATGGCCCCCGCCGGTCCTCTGAGTCTCTAGGGGGGTGGGGGCAGGTGGGAAGTGCCCAAGGTCTAGGAGCACTGGATGGACATGTAAGGCCAGTTGAAGCTGCTCCCAGACAGTAACATATCCCGGATGAGAGTTTCGATGGGGGTTTTACCTACCAAACGGACGAAGAAGAGCTGCTCGATGACCGAGGAGGACACGGTACGCAGGGAGGGCAGTCGCAGTAGGAGTTTGCCGAAGCGGCTGGGCTGGTTAGGGTACTGGCTCCTCACATACTCCTCCAGTGCACACTGCGACTTCTCTTGCAGGCTCTCGATATGGGCGGCATCCGACAGGCCACAGGCATCTGCCCGAGCAGCCACAAGAAGGAGACACAAGGGGAGAGGATACACAGGTTAGTGAACAGCAAAGGCACAAACAAGCCATTCATTTTTTTTTAAGTTGGTAAAAGAGGGAAAAAGAAAGAGAAGGGAAAAGAAAAAAAAAATCTTCCTCTCCATACCTCCCCAATCCTTCCTCACCATTCCCCCCACTCAGACCCCAGTACAAATAAAAATAAATCAAACCCCCACCAAGCCTAGGGGAGCTGGAGACAGAAGCACACACATGCAGAGGCAGCAACCTCTCTAGTCTCTTTGTTTTTCCTCTTTCACCTTTGGATTAAATAATGTACGATGCTGGAGCCATGTTTGCTGTGCGCAGCAACCTGTCCTCCGCCTGCAGGGGTGCATCTTTCCGCTGTGCTCATTAAAGTGAGGACTTTTGCCCCTTTTGCCCCTGATTTCAGGGTGTTCAGAAGCCCTGAAGAAATATGTAGCCTGGAGGTAGTTCTTACAGGCTTCTTGGAGTCCTCCCTCTCAAACCCAAATGACCCCAACCAAAATCTTCAAGGAGAACCTAGATTGTATAGTGAACAAACGCATGGGAGGGGGAAGGAGTCATGGGCTGGCATTGCATGGAATCAGATCAAGCCCATGCTTTAGCACTATAGGATTTGAGATCCACTATCTATGCAAGCAAGAACTCTGCAGCAAATCCTTGGTGAGGGTGTATACTTCTATCTGTGCTTTAGATCAAGTAATTGAAAATTGGTCACATCTCTGTAAGCTGTATAATAATCAGGAGGAATATGGCTCAGTTACTCCAGGCTGCAGGAAGGAGACATCTTCAGCGATCAGACACAAAGCTGGGCTAGAGGCAGCTGCTGTTGCTGTTTCCAAACTGGGAGCTGGGGAGTTTAGGGGGGATTTGGGGAGATGGGCTTCCTGTTGCAGGACCAAGGGGAAAAAGGCACTTGCACACAATGACAGCATCTTAAAACCTGTGTGTTTATCTCATATCAACCAAGGCTCCTCACGGTCTCCTAAAAATATTTCAAGACAGCAGTTTATACTATATCAACTAACTAACTAAAGGCGAAGAAATGGAAGAGAAGGGGGAATTAGAGGAATGAAGTGAAAGCTTCCTCTCTGAGTTCAAACACCCATGCTATTTCTTGTATTAATAATAAATATTTTAAAAACAGGAAGATCACAGAGGAGCCCTTAGCCAGTCAGGAGGTTGACTAGAGATCAAAGGCAGAGTTTGCTAATATATAGATCTGGGAAGAAACTCATGCATGGCAATGCCCCCAAAAGGACGTTATATAATTGTGAATGGGTAAATGTGACCCTAAGAAGTCACACCAAATGATTCAAAGTGAAACCCGTGTCTGCTGAGTTCCTCAGCTTTATGTCTTTATATTTCAAGAATTGGGATGTACAAAGCATTCTAACACCTTCATCTACAAGGCAATGGCCTTGAGCAAAAATACAAATAAAACCAGTGCTAATTCAAGAACTTCTAAGGCAGGTCCCCTCTGACCCCAGATCCAGAATGGGTTCCTCTCAGATGTCTAATTACTCCAGCCAGCCACTTGGGTGCATCCACACTGGCCTGACTGGGGAAGCCAGTGAGATTTTTATGGCTAGAAGGGCGAGGGCAGAAGCACTTTGGGGCTTCACTGCTTAGAGAGGGGACCCTGAGGTCTGCCCTTGGTCCTGATTGCTAACCTGGCCCTGCTGAAAGGCCACTATGCAGACTCATATTTACATATATCTTGCTTTACATGCATTATCTGCCCATTATGCCACAGGATCCCTTTCAGCCTTAGACAATGCAGGATGAAAAAGACCCACTGATACCCCAGCAGATTTTTTTTCTTTTAATCACCCATATGGCATTCCCTCAGGTCTGTAAAATATTTATCTGATATTTACAATTAGGGCCCCCAGAGTGCAAGGACACTACTCTTCTCCCAGCTATGTCACTCCAAAAGAGAGAAGCCCAGGAAAGGCTTACTTGGGCCCTGTGCTGGCTGCTTGGATTTCTTTCCTCCTCTGAAGGCAGAATGCCTGTAGCTGGGCCTGGCTGCCAGGTGCCAGCCGGCCAGCTCTGTAGCCTCTCTCCAGCAGGAGTCCTACTTCAGGCCTGGATTCCCACTCTAGATATTCATTCCCTCTCTGGATATTCCTGCAACAGGATCCCCCCCAACTATGGATAGATAGTGTGAGCTCTCAGATCGATTGGGTGGTTGTGGTAGCAAAGCTAGGTGAGCAGGGGGTGTAACGCAGTACATACTTAGACCCCAGGAGATATACCCAAGATAAGAAAAGGGGGTAGAAACGTACAAAATCAATGTCTCACTTTTTATGTGGTAGTGTCAATATTTCTCCTAAAGTATATGGGAAAGAAATTATGTAAATAAATAACCATAACTGCTCAGGCCCTCCCGGCTTAGCCTTTGTAGTGCAGAGAATGTATTTCATGTTGTGCATTCAGAAGAGTTTAGTGTTCAGGAAATATAGATGTAATCAGCTGCCATAACTAGAAATCAAAGTTATTATTGTGGTGAAAATGGATTTATTGTATTTATGTTAACTAGATGGCTCCTTTCAGAGGAGGTCCCATTTATTTGAGGGAACATTTAGGTGTATGAATTAATGAATTTTTTAAAAAAGTAAGTTCAGGTCATGACCTAGTCCTTGGATGCTGTCCAGAATATTAAGGATTAAGCATACCATCCGGAGGCCAAATGTGAAAACCACCACAGGGAACCCCCGTGCCAGCTTCAAATACTTAGCCGGAGCAAACCTCGTTGGACAATATGTCTAAAACTGTCTTTTCCATCATTCAAAGTTTGCTTAAAAGTTGGATGACTTTGAGAAGGCTTCCCATGAATTCCCTTCTGGCTAGCAATCAAAACAAGTTTAGTCAAAAGTGGAAATGTGTTGTATGGAGGAGGGGGGTGAATTACTACTGACAGCTCCATTTCCATTTTCAGATATTCTGCTTGCAATTTCCAACAAAATAATGTTATTGTTCGCTTCTCGGCCTCCTTTGCACCTTGAAGACTTTGTTCAAGTAACTTCTTCGGGAAAACTTTTTAAAAAGGAACACTTTTCACGGGGATGTTTTAGGATGGCAAGTTGAAAGAAAAGCATGAATAATTCCACAATCCTCCCTGCAGCCAGCACGGTCCTTGCCTCTCTCTGGGAAAGGGCAGGAGATCAGAAAAGTCAAGGGAGTTCAAAGAACCTTAGTAGGGGACAAGGGAAAGGGAGGAAAGATCTTTCCTGAGAAGACCTCTGTCCAGCTCCAAGTCACATTTCTGCTTCAAGACACCTCACTGGATGAGATTTTTAAAACCCCAGCTTCCCCGACACTGGCTTGCTTCCTGATTAATTTGGCTAAAGAGCTGGGTAGTAGAGAGCCAGCCAGGCCCCAGGCCTGCCAGAGCTAAAGCAGCCCGGTTGCTGCTTCCCAGGCTCTTTGTCACTTTTGAAAAACACGTTTCCATCAAGAAGACTTATTAAGATAAAATGCATTCAAACACTGAGGAGGCTATTCAATAAATCTTCCATTTGTTTTAAGGTTTGCACTTTATCCTCTTGCAAAGAATAACTCCCTCTCCCACTAGCAGACCTGCATTTGCACTGAAAGTAAAAGGGGGGCAGTCCAAGTCCATGGCTCTGGCCACCCTGCATACAAATGAGATGCTCTTGTCTAAATAAATTATCTGCTGTTCAGATCGATATTAATACTACATTTGCTACATTACAATATTGTGCAAATTTAAGAGTCATTTTAATACAATGTAAATACGATTCTTCACGCATGAAAGCCAGGAAATATTGATAGATTATACCATTGCTTACTGTTCAACAAGGCCTTGGGAAAGGGGTTTTTGCCATCTCTGCTCAGGAATGGTTTCAATTTGGCCTTTGGAGGTCCTGGCTCTAGGATAGATTTATTAGGATGGTTTATTTGTTCTCTGAATGGAGAAATTAAAAACAATAGTGCCAATAATGGGGGTAAAGCTGCAGCTAACCCTACTCGCAGTGGGCAAGGCCGGAGACCCAATCTGAGCAGCTCTGTTCCCCACCAGCCTCCTTTCTGGCTTTGTTTATATTTCCCCCCATTACCTGCTGTCCCGGGTGTTTATATGTTTCCCTCTTGCAGGTTACAATAATAAAAAGCGGGCAGTGTTCTCAGAGGCTCAGACTAGAGCCTTCAAAGGCAACGTTAATGCACTTTCCTGGAAGTTAATTTGAACCATCTATCATAAGAGAAATTGTTAACATGCATGTTACCACCACCTACATTTAATTTGATATTTTTAAGGCACTCTGTTAAATTTCCAATGTTCATGTGTTTTGCATGGCTATGAGATTTATCTCTGGGGCGGGAATCCTCCCATACTTGCGGGATCTACAGTGTTCCTTTTGTTTTTTATCTTTCTTGTTTAGATTGAAACCGTTTTTTACGACCCTCAATAACCTCAGCAACTGCAAACATGAATGGTTTCCGATAAGGGAAAATCAGGCAGCAATAAAGCGGGATTATTTATGATTTATTTGCGCGTATTCTTCTCTTTCCACCTCTGTGTGTGTCTCTCTGTGTCGGGAAACTCATCCAGGGAGCTTGCCACACAGAGGAGAAAGCCACATTCCCACGTTCTCTTCCTTCCCTCTCCTCCCCCAGAAACACTAAGCGCTGGCGCACACACACGCACACGCTCATCGCACACACATACACACCGCACACTCGCGCAGCCAGACAGATCCAACACCCCCCACGCACACACGAGACGCGCACCCGCCGCCGCCGCCGCCGCCGCCGCCGCCGCAGCCCCTCGTGGGGGTCCAGGCCCCCAGGCCGGGCCGCCCGCCGCCCGCATCCCAGCCGCCTCGGCTCCCGCACCGCCGCGTTCCCAAGATGGCAGCGGCGCCGCGGGCCGCGTCCGGGCGCGGGGGCCGCAAGTCCCGGCCGGGCCCAAGGTCGGGCGAGGGCTGGCCAGGCCCGCGCGGCGACGCGGCGTAGGAGGCCGGGCCCCGCGGAGCGCGGCCTACTGTCGCTCCCGGCGCGGCCTGCCCGCCCAGCGGCCACAGCCTCACCTGACGTGAACAGCACGATGGCTTTGAGGCAGCTGTACTCGGCTGAGTCGACGTGCAGCGCCTTGAGCTTCTCCACCTGCTCCTGGAAGATGCGGATGTGGTCCATGAAGGCCACGACGCGGTCGGCGGACATGGGCGAGGCGTGCAGGCCGGCGGCGGCCAGCAGCGGCGCCACGTGCAGCGGCATGGAGCACTGGGCCGCGTTGAGCACGAACAGCTCGCTCCAGGTGAGGCGCAGCAGGGACACTTGGTCGGTGATCTGCAGATCCGGGAAGAAGGGGATGTTTCGGGCCCACTCGACGGCGCTGAAGAGCAGGCGCGCGGCCAGCTCGCAGATGTTCTCGATGCCCATGATGTTGTTGGGCTGCATGCATTGGCTGCCGTAGCGCGACGTGGGGTAGGGTTCCGCGCGCAGCAGCAGCGAGATGTAGCCGGACAGGTAGCAGTGGCCGTTGAGGGGGTCCCCGTTGGTGAGTGCGTACTGGCCTGGATTGGGTTGGGTTGGAGGCATTCTTCCTCGCTGAACCGCTGACAAAAAGAAAGAGAGAAAAGAGGCAATGTGCATCCAGGGGGCTTGCGAACATCGGCGTGCCGCAGCGCACCCGACACAATGCGGAGGCTCTTTCTGCAGCCACAGGCGCCCGGTGCATCTTCTCTCGCGCTCGCTCTCACTCACAGCCCACACCCGGAGGAAATCTGGGGTGAGGGCCTCCAGCTCCGCGGCTCAATTTGCCCAGCCATCGCCTGCGCCCCTGGCCACCCCAACCCTGCCAGAACTAGGCCTGACCTCAGGGCCCCCAGCCCGGCATGGTCAAGAAAGCGCACCCAACCCCTTCACCACCAAGGTGTAACACTCAGGTTAATGAAATACCACTCACCCCTCCAGAATGAAACAAATCAAAGTAAAGCAAAAACAAACAAAAAAGAACAGGCGAACACCAGAGAAAGGTTGTGGTTCTAGGCAAATGCCTAGCCGCCTCTTCATTTGCAAGCAAGCAGTGTTTTGCTCAAAATGTTTCCATATTCTCCCCAAATGCTATAGAATTATCCTTCAAATAGATACAAGTTACATAACCACTTACAACTTTTGAATAGAAAACAAGTATCTTGCACCCCTCCCCTGTCCCCTCCTCCCCTTCGCCCCACACAAAGTTCACTCTTAAAAGCAACAGAAAATTGAAAATTTTCAAGAAAAAAGTTGAACTTACAGTAGCCAAACATTATTGAAAAAAGTGGGAAATAGAATTAATGTCTGTCCTGTGAGGTGCCACTGCAACCTGCAGCCAGCTTTTGCCCAGTGAATGCACGAGCTTGCAACTGCAAAAACACTGGATTCATTAACCATCTGAATGCAAAACGTAAGCATGCTTTGAGTTCTTAAAGCTGACCAAAGTTTTTTTTTTTTTTTAATGTGTATGTTTTACTTCAACAGTGCCAGCGCTTTAAATTGCCATGTAAACAAAGACAACTTTAGGAAAAGTTAGGGCTACTGAACTCTCCCCCCAACAAATTAATATAGATATGTCCATGTACACATAGCTGTCTTATTTCAAGTTGTGCACTATTTTCTTAAGTTTGCTTTGATTCTAATTTTAATGCAAGCCCAATTCAATTTAAGCTCTTGAAACATAACAGCTAGAATACTTTTTTCTAATTATAGTTTTGAACTTGGCAGTTATTTTTCAATTAAATGAGAGCACAATTCAGTTTTTTTTTTTTTTCAGATGCCTACAAAATCTCCCTGGAGCTGGAAATGAAGTCGTCATATTTGCCTGCTCCTTGAGATCTGAAGGAATTCAATTTCTTTTCTTGTGGCATATAAAATATAATTTTAAAGTCAATTACAAGAAGGAGTAATCTGCATTCTGCAAAATTGACTGGTTCGCTAATTTGACTATAAGACATCTTTAATGATTGTCAGGAGATAAACTTTAACTGTAAACGGCTAAGTATATTTATAAGAAAAGTGCTGCATCTCCTGCCACATGAACATGAAGCATATCTAAATACAACATCAAAAGTTGTGTTAAAAGAAACCAAACCCATACAACACAGGGATTAAATGAAGGGGAAGCTCATGCCAGCTGCAGTCTATGCATTATAGCCAAATCAGAAGGATCGGTAAATGCCGTTGTAAATTGTAATTTGTATGCAGTATTTAAGCAGAGGGTGGAGTTTGATGAAGAAATAAAACGAGTATCATGCTTTAAAAAAAATGACACAACTATGAAAGGACGGTTCAGTCACAAACTTTCCTTTCAAAGTAGAGGGGTGAAAACAAGGCCACAGCTCTGGAGGAGGCGGCCCCAGCTCGGTGAAGAGGAGAGGGAACCAGTGAACAGGCCAGAAGCCCCCCTTCCCCTCTAATTAGACCTACAAGTGCAATAAATCTCACTCCTCTTTTTCCAAGCTAAGCTTCCAAAAGGATGATGCAGCAGTGAATCTATGGTTCTGGGTACTCCAGTCCCCAGCCCTCCCCAATTTTAAATAAAGGGTATGAAGAGGTGGAGGGGAAAGTGGAATGAAAAACACAGAAAAGAGTTTTCTGGGGGAAATAAGCACCCCCTCCCCAAGTTCATGCCAGCACAGCCCCCAAGCACCCTCACGCACACGCGGGAAAGGGACACACACCGAGCACATCCAAGACAGAGGAAGGAAGGGGATTTTCAGCCACAGCTCACGATCCCAGGGACACAATCCTGAGCAGGCAGCGGGAGGGGTGGAGGAGCCGGGGAGAGGAGCGCAGGCCGGGAGGGGGAGGCAGCGGCAGCGAGCTTGGTGGGGGGGGGGGGTGACGCCGGGGGTGGAAGGCAGCGGGGACAGGGGAAGCTGGGACGGGGCAGGGACCGCAGGAGCTCCAGTCCCATACAGCAGCCACCCCCGCGAGAGAAAGAAAGAGGGCCGGGGAGGCGGGCGAAGCTCAGGGAAAGAAGCAGAGAAGAAATATTCACCTTCCCGCCTCATGCCCACTTTGAGGCACTTCTTGAGGCGGCAGTATTGGCACTGGTTGCGGTGGTGCTGGTCGATGGGACAGTTCCTGTTGGCACGGCATGTGTAAGTTAAGTTCCTGCGGACGCTCCTCTTGAAGAAACTTTTGCAGCCCTCGCAGGTGAATTGGCCGTAGTGCTTGCCGCTCGACTTGTCCCCGCACACCACGCACTCGATGTGCTGCTGGCTCTGGCCCGAGCCGGGCGGGCCCTGGCCCTTGTCCCCTGCCGTGCCGGGGGTGGCGGGCGCTCCGGGCTGGCCCGGGGTCTGCGGCGTGTGCGGCGCGCCCGAGCCCGCCTGCTGCTGCTGCTCGCCACCGCCGCCGCCGCCGCCGCGGGCCGCTTGCGCTGCGGGGTTGGGGCCGCCGGGGTTGCCCCCGGCCACGTCGTCCTGCGGATCTCGCCAGCTGCTAACTACCATTGCCATATCTTTGGGCCCGGGGAGCGCTGGGGGGAGCCGAGCTGCTCGCCGAGGGCCGCGGGGCGCGCGGGCGCGCTGGGAGGGGAAGGGGAAGGGGAAGGGGGGAGGGGGAGGGGGCGGGGGGCCCGCCGGGCGCCCCGGGGTCGCGGGAGCCGAGCCCGAGCCGGGCACCGGCCGCTGCCTCCGCCGCCGCCGCCGCTGCCGCCGCTACTGCCTCGGCCGCCCCGCTGCTGCTGCGCGCCCGCCCGCCCTGCTGGCGTTTTGTTGTGGTTCCTGCTGTTTTCTTTCTCTCTTTTTGCAGCCCCCCCAGGCTCTCAGGCTCCCCCCCCCAACACCCCTGCTCCCCTCGCCCGCTCCCCCCGCGCTCCGATCCTGGGGGGGCCACGCTCTCCTTTCCCCCCCCTCCCCACCCCCCCCCACGGAGCAAGCTCCCTTCTCTCGCTTTTTTCTTCTTCCCCAAGTTGCAAAATCAGAAATGGCACAGGCGGCAGCCGGGAGCGGCGCGGGGCGCAGCGCCGGGGGCGGCGGGCATGGGCCACGGCGCGCGCACACACTCGCCCTCCGCCTCGCCCGCACCCCCGCGCACACACACACTCTCACACACACTCGCTCACCCGCGCCGGGCGCCCGCCCGCCCGCCGGCCGCTCGGGCTACACGCTGCGCGCCGGCTGAGGCGACATAGAGGAAGCCGGCGAGGGCGGCGGCGGCGGCGGCGGCGGAGGAGGAGGAGGCGGAGGAGGAGGAGGAGGAGGAGGTCGCGGCTGCAGGCGCCGCTGGAGTCGCCGCCTCAGCTGCAGCGGCGAGCGCCGCTGGAGGAGCCGGGGCCCGGGCCGGAGTCCGAGCTGGAGTCGGGGCCGCAGCCGGAGCGCGAGCCCGGGTCGGGGCCGCCCGCGCCGCCGCGGCTGTCCCGGCGGGAGCCCTCGCTGGGCTCGGGATTGAGGGGAGCGCGGTGAGCCGAGCAGGGCGCGGGGCGAGGCTGCAGGCGGCGATCAGGGCGCGTTGGTGTCGGGGGGCCAGGTCCAGGGCTGGACGCAGCCAGCCATTCAGGAAGGCAGCGCTGGAGAGAGGGAGGCAGCCGGCGAGGAGGATCACACACTTTGCTCTTTTTGTTGTGCCGGTGGCGCCGGGTTCTCGCTGCCTTCTTCTTTCGGGAGGTGACGGAGAGGGAGAAAAATACGAGATAATTCACGCCGGCGACGAATTCACAGCAAAATCGAAAAAATAAAAATCAGAAGAAAAAGAATTTCAATTAAAAAAAAAGCGAGAGACATCCAAAGTAGGTCGAATAAATAATCCTCTTCTTTTCCTCTTTCTTGCTCCTTCTTCTGCTTCTTCTGCTATAACACACAGAGCTAGTTAAAAAAACCCTGGAGATCGCCCAAAAATGTTCTTTTTTTAGTATTTTAAATAAGTGCTCTTCAGCCGGGAACCAACACCCTCCCTCCAAAAAAAAATCATATATGTATAAAATAACGATAAGAAGAATACGAAGGGGGTGCCTCCTCCTCCTTTTTTTTTTTTTTTAAAGTTTAGCCCTCTCTCTTCTGCAGGAATGGAGTAAAAGACAAGGAGGAGGGAGAAAAAGAGAAAGAAGAAGAATACAAGGGAAACAACTAATAGAATATGTAAGAAAAGAAAAGGGAGAGAGGAGAGGGAAGAAAAGAGAGAAAGAGATTGAGAGAGATTGAGAGAGAGGCGGAGGAGGAGGAGAAGAGAGAGAGAAGAGAGAGAGGAGAGAGAGAGAGAGAGAGAGAGAGGAGAGAGAGAGAGAGAGACCCCAAAATTGAATGCGTTTAAACGGGAGGACTCGCAGAGCAATGTTTCCGAAAGGGGGATCTGCGCGAATGTCTGTATATAGTGAACTTTGACACTACTATTGAAACTGACACGTTTCTATGGAGATCGCTGCCTTATATGGAGCTCGTGTCAAGGAGCCAAGAGAAGGGCTGCTGGCAACTGATAATCAAAGGCGACTGACTGGTCAGAGCCCTGAATCGGGGGGGAGAGAAAATGGGAGTCTAAGGTTAGCCAAGCCTCCCGCACGCCATTGGTTGGAGAGCCCCTCCCCCCCTCCTCTTTTTCTTTCTTTCTTTTTTTTTTTCCCCCCTCCCTCTTAGCTACCTACTGACGGGGATGGTGAGGGGAGGAGGAGGGAAAGTGGGGGGGGGGTGTGCTTCTGACAAGCGCAATTTACATTGAGATCGCCCTGCGCTGCTATTTACTCTGAGACCTGATTAGTATGGGTCGTCTATGGTCACACACACACACACACACACACACACACGCACACGAACACTAGAGGGGGAAGGGATGGCGAGGGGGAGAAAGCCTTGTAATGGGTAAAAGAGAATTAGAAGGAAATTATTTTGATTTCTTCTGAAAAG
The DNA here is from genome assembly GCF_016509475.1 of Prionailurus bengalensis. Taxonomy (NCBI): domain Eukaryota; kingdom Metazoa; phylum Chordata; class Mammalia; order Carnivora; family Felidae; genus Prionailurus; species Prionailurus bengalensis. Next base: position 156,487,948 of record NC_057343.1, on the reverse strand, counting down.
TTTTTAAAATTAGGTTTTATGAGCGTGAAGACAGTGTCGTTGAATATGTTAGGGAAATTTTTAATGGGAATTAAACTCTCACCATTTTAATGATTCATGAAATATACTGGGTTTGAATTGTTTTCTTCGTTCGCATATATAAGCATAATCCAAGTGTGGATTCTGCTCATTTTATATCGTTTTAAGAAACAAAGTAAGGACTTCCTATTTTTTGGCCCAAAGTATATAATGGTTTTAAAGGTTTAATTATGACAAAACACACTCCTGGAATATGCAGCTATTGCCACAAAATCAATCTGAATCAACGGTTCCTATTCATCCCATGATGATTTTAAAAATAAACTTTACAATCAGTCTGGTTTTTCCTTTCTTTTCTCCTCTTTGGTATTCTCAGGCAGTTCCAAACTTCAAACAACGCTTAAATAATTATTAATAAAACAGTAGTAAGTCCTCATGGGGGGGGGGCGGTTAGTGCGGTTAAGTCAGAGTCCTAGGAAAAGAGGAAAGGGGAGAGCGACCGACAAGGGAAAATGGGAGATGGGGAGAGGTGGGGGAGAGGGGAGTGGGGAGAGGACGAGGGGGGAGCTGCAGGGGAGAGGGAGGAGAGCGGGAGAGCGGGAGGGAGAGCGAGAGGGAGGGAAGGCGAGGGAAAGAGAGACTGAGAGAGACAGAGCGCGCGAGAGAGGACAGAGGGGAGAGGGGGAAGGAGGGGGAGAGAGAGAGAGAGACCGAGGAGGGAGGGATGGGGAGAGAGAAGAGAGAGAGCGAGAGAGCGAGAGCGAGGAGAGGGAGAGAGAGAGAGAGAGAGAGAGAGAGAGAGAGAGAGAGAGAGAGAGAGAGAGAGAGAGAGAGACCCCGATTCCCGAAGGCGATTGGTCGTGGGAGGAGGGGCGGGAGGGAGGAGCGGGTCCCGCCGCGGGGCCTGCAGGAATCGCTGGCTCTGGCTGCCACCTAGCGGACGGGAGCCGCGCCCGGGAGGCGCACAGCCGGGTCTCTCCTCCCCTCCCCGCAGGCAGCCTGCGCCTTTTCTCCAAACGGAGACAGCACTTTGAAAATTCTTTCAATGGATTTTTTTCCTTGAAAGATCGTACTGGGGAAAATGATACTTCTATTAGTTACATATTCTCCAATAGCACACTCGCACCCCCCTCGTTTTGAGATCGCTCCCTAGGCAGGCTCAGGCGGGTGCGGAGCTGTGCGGAGTGACAAAGCCGCCGCGGCAGCCGCTGGGGGTGGGAGCCGCGCTCGCCTGCCCGCCCTTCGACTCGGGAGAGCGTAAAAGTTTGTCTCAGCTCCAGCATCCCGATCCTCAACACGCCCTCAGGTAAAGGTGGGAGCAAATGGCCACGCTGTATTGACAGAGGTAGGGTTTGTTTTTTAATACTCGTTCTCACTTTAAATTTCACCAGGGAGGGGTTTGGGAAACGCTGCGTGTTCGCGGTGCGTTTTGCGCTTCCCGGTCACTCCAGCCTCCAAGTCGGGAGTCAGCGACCGCTTAGTGACTAGCGATGATTTTAAAGAGCAGAATAAAGCCTTTTCCGTGCCTGCCCCACAGCCCCTCCAGCTCGAATAATGGAGAGACAGTCAATGCACTCTGCAAGCGGCGGCCCATTGTACGCAGCTGACGGAGAGGAGGCGAATGGGGCAGGCAGGAGCTCCTTGTCCTCGGCCTTCTCCCCCAAATAAACGCTCTCACGTCTCCTGGTCAATTAAAAGGTGAAACGAACACGATTAAAAGACAAAAAAAGAAAAAAGGAAAGAAAGAAAAAAAAAGGAAAAGGAAGAAAGAAAAGACGAGAAGATTAAAAAGAGAGAAAAAAGAAAGGACAAGCTTTTTATATCCAAATTCTAAATTTTACTCCCCATCTAGTACAGAGAAAGGCAGTCGAGGGTAGAGGAAGCAGGCAGAGAGAGGGAGACAAGGAGAAGGAAAGAGAACGTGGAGAGAGAGCGAGTGGAAGAGGCGGCGAAAGCGAGCTCCAGGGAACCGGAGGCCCGCTGGACGCCGGGTCTGCGGGCCCAGCCACCCTCGGACCCTGGACCGTGAGTCGTGGGCACCAGAAGCGAGACTTCGCCAAGTCCTTCTCCACCAGGCAAGTAACGCAATGATAATTGTTTCTTTTGAACTCGGGGCTGGCAACGCGGACAGGCCGGGAGGAGGCGTTGACTCTCTTGGCCTCGGCAGGCCGGGGCCGGAGTCCAGGCAGCCAGGGCGGGATGAGAACTTTCCGCGGGGCCTGCTCAGGAGCCACCCTCACCCAGCCTCTGTCCCGCCAAAGCGCGAGGACAGGGACCGCGGCCGTCGCGCCCTTCTGCAGCTGAGGATCCTGCCAGCCGAGCTTCAGTCCAAATTCAAAACAGGTCTCCCCACCCCCATCATCCTACCCCCCCCCCGCTCCCCCCCCCCCACCAGTGGGCAACCGCTGCCGGGCCTCCAGCGCGGTGGCTGAGGAGGGGGGGTGGCGTTTAGCATCCGTGCCGCCAGTGCAGAGCCGGAGCTGCGGTGGAACCGGCTGCGGGGTCCGGCTGGGCTGGCCCGGTTGCCCGCGCCTTGCCTGGCTATGGCTAGAGCCTGACGAGCTCTGCTCCCGCCGCCCACCTGCGGGCGCCGTTTGTAATGGGATCCCCTAACGTAACGCGATCGATGGCTGCCTCTTTGATGTGGGCGATAGTGTCAGCGGATTAAAAGGGACACCAAGCCGCTCTCCCGAGTGGAGAACCCGCGGCGGCGGCGGCGACCGAGCATCAGATCCCTAGCCCCGAAGCCCAGCCTGGCTCCTCGCGCGGCAGCACGAGGGCTGGGGCGGGGAGGGGTCACCTCCCAGGGGTGGGGACTGAGGGGGTGTGCGTGAAAGGAAGAGCCTCAATTAAAACCTACAAGAGCGCTTTCCTCTGCGCTGGGCAGGGGCGCGCGTTTGCGTCAGAGGGCGCGCAGGGCGGGCGCAGGGGGCGGGGGGAGTCGACGCCTCGGGCCGCGCCCCGGGGCTGCATGGGCTAGAGGTTCAGCCAGCCGGACTGGGTTGGCCTCGGTCCCGCCACGCAGGCTAGGGACAAGGCGTGGCGCTAAGACGAGCTGAGACTTCCTGAGAGCGGTGGCGCCCGTTCACCCTCACTGTGGGCTCTTTCCGCTAGCCCCCACCCTGAGCTTCCAAACATGAAAGAGGCCCCTGGGATCCGGCATGACCCTGGGAATGGGGAGAATTGGGGCCCTCGAAGCTTCAGGCGAAGCCACCCCCTCCTCCAGGAGGAAGGGAAAAAGGGATGTAGTAACCGGCCATAATCCAAAAGATGGGGGCTGTTGGCGGTGGTGACCGTAGCTGTGGAAAATCTCGGCTTTTCAGAGCAGTGGAGAGATCGCTCTTCTGCCGGCCCTATGTGCGAAATTTCTGTCTTGCCAGGGGGCAGGAAGAAACCCGAGCTTTTTGGAAGAAAGGTGCTGTCCCCCTCTGGGACTTGTACAGCCCGAGCGACACTCAGGGCTCAATTCTTCTTACGGACCTTGTGTTCCGTATCGCGTTTGCACACTGTGTGGGTGTGCCTCCTCTTGTGCTCACAGCCTCAGCCCCAGCAAAATGGCTTCCATGGAGGGACTGAGGGGTCAGCTCAGGTCCTGGGCAGCTCTGCTTTCTCTCTGCGAAGCTCTCCTTTGTTCTTGGTTCAACTTGGCACACTGGTCCTGGGGCCTTATGCGCCCCATGAGGACATAAAAATAATCATATTTTGTGGGAGTAGGTAGGTCCACAAACTGAAATTCCCCGCAAGTGTCCAGGCCTACTCAACTGCAGGAGAAGAAAACACAGTTGCAATTTCCACCTTTATTTTAGGCCTCTTCTCCAGATCTCTCTCTCTCCTTTTTCAACTAAGTCCTCCACCTTGGTTGCCTTTAAGTCTAAGCATATAGAGGTAGCTCTTGGACCTAGACCCACTGTGGCCCTTGCCTCAGTACCCTACTTGAGACTGCCAGCCCAGTGACCATATATACTCGGTCCTCTCCAAGGTCTCTCTCACCTGGTGAGGCTGGTCTAGGGATGGGGAAAAGCTCACCAGGGTCTGGGATCCCCAGTCTCCCTTTTCAAGTCTTTCTCTGGCCATGTGGTCCCCACAGGCCCATTCAATGTGCATAAAGTCTCTAGTGTGGTTCCCCCAAGAGATGATGAGAAGTTACCCCTCTGCTTGGGAAAGAGGAATCAGGTTGTAAGCTTGCAATTTCCCTTGTGGGTTGCTAGCATTATGGCTCAGCCTGAATCACTTTTTAAAATATCTTCCACCCAACACTTGATCTCTCCCAGCCAGATCGCTGGTAAACAGTTATGACCTGCTGGGGAGAAGGAGAGAAGCAGAGATTGGTGGTGGCATATACTGTGCTGACTTGCATTCCAGGCCCCAGAGTCTGGATCTAAGCAGACTTTCTAGTTGATTAACACCCTGCTATCCCAAATCTTTCTTTCCTTGAAGGCTGAATTATTCTTCATCAATCCCATGACCTCTTTGATATTGGCATGTTGCTCTCCCCAAACTCACTAGATCATTCATTTTGGCTTTTTGGTAAATCACATTGAACAAGGTGGCCTTGCAAAAAATTTTCTATATCTAATTCAAAAGTGGTTGAGACCCTGCAAATGACCAGATATGTGTAGGAAATTTTCTCTCATACGTTTTTCCTACCTCCTAAATTGTTAAAATGGCATTTTTCAGTTTAGAGAGACCACAGAACAGAAATAACCCTGTTTTATCAAGCCCATCTGGAGAAATGAGTATGCCTGCAATTGTTGGGAGAAAGGTCAGTTCTACTGCTCTTACTGCAGACCTTTCCCAAAGAGCTTGTTTTAAAGGTGCAAATCAATTAGTCTCCCTTGGCATGAGATTCAGGTTGGGAGGAACACAGTTGAAGAAGATATATTTAAAATTGTCTTTAGAATGATACTTTGAAGGATAGAGAGAGGCACAGGAATGCCTGCCTAATATTTTGTGATTATTAAAAAGCCAAAACCAAAACCCAAACAAATAAGCAAAAGCCGCTGCCTAAGTCAGGAAAACCCCCTCACAAGACTGAACTCAGTCTGTATTGTGGCTGCCCAGTTGTAAAAACTTCTGCCTTTGTCAAAATGAAAACAAAGATGGGAAGGCCAAATTGGGAGCTGAACTTCTGTTGGACTGGCTGCTCTTAGCCTGCCCTTGTGGTTGAACCACGGATGAGCAGGCTTGCATATTCACTATCACTCTGGTAGTCTGAGCATTTCTTCTTTGTCACCTTTGGGTCAGAATGTCCAGAGATAAGTGCTTTACCTTAGAAAACGGTTTAGTTTTCTATCACAAACCAGCCATTTAAAGCATGTGTTTTGGAAAGAGAGATAAAGGAAGCACTTCCGCTTTCTGCTTGGGCCTCCCGTTAGAGGGCCAGGAGTAGCCATGGGAGGGTGGCAGGAGAGCAAGTGCTGACCTTTGGATGCAAATCAAGCCTTTTATCGGAGGAAAAGTGACAATCATTCCTAGTACACTAGAGAAGCCAGGGACAAATATTTACTTTTTGTAGAAATCAAGCCTTAGCTATCTAAATGCATTTATGCAAAAAGAAAGAAAGAACTAGAGACTTCTGTGTTACAGAATGTATTTTTAAATTTTAAATGGAGACTAGAGTGAAGAATAACCGCGTGGTTCTTTTTCCTGGGGTAAATGATTTGGGTCTGGATGAAAAGTTGGAATTTTGAAATGAGTTTGAAGCTTGTTAAAGTACCCTGACAATAAATCAACTGCACCATATAATAATTTCTTTTAATAGTTAGCTGTCAGAACACCTATTTTTTTTTTACTGCAGGATTTGCCCATCAGAGTAGATCTGAGTTGGACATTCACTGATTAAATTCTGCTCGGATATGTTTAATTCTTTAATGTCACTTTCTTAACTGCCTATAAAAGAAACTGGTGAAAAAGTATTGACTCACAAAGCCAGCAGATCCATTGGTAACTATGGTCATATTACAATAGTATTTACCTATCAGAAGGTTGATCTAAATAATAAAGCTGACATTTCCTTCTAAACTGTCAGTGGAAAGATATGTTTATCACAGTGTCCTCCATCACCAAGGAGAGAGGGGGATTAGGTAAAGTTTAAATGAAAAAGAATGAGCATGCTATACCACTGATATAAACCACATGGAGCAATAAATAATTATGCCTTCTGTTATGCTATGTATATTTTATTTACTCGTTTCAGAGGTGAATAATAAACCTAGCTCAACTATGGGAGGAGTTAATAAAGTATTCCAAAAGCATGATCTAACAAAACTTGAGGATAGTTCTGTTTTATTGTTTAACCCTTTGCATGAAATCTTCTGAAGCTGAAAAGCAAAAGGAAAGGGCTTTTGTGTGAGTTGATCCTTGGCTATTCTAGGGCTCAGGTTGGTGTGAAAGGGACGAGGAGGTCACTTGAAATCTCCTTTTATCTACTCTTATTTTCTCTCTGGATCAGCAACTTTGAATGGACATTATCTAATCGCTCTTAATGGAAAGAAACTATGGGAGCAATGAAATGCCTTTAGTCCAGAAGTGAATACATGTGTGTGGAGCTTGTGTGTGCAAGCTGAGCTTGCGTAGGACTACATTTCTGCACACATGTGCTTAGAGATTTTTCGGAGTACATGGATATGTATGTAAATGTTTCCTATACACTCTGGGGGCAGGGTCGGATTGGGTTGCTTATTTTGCCTTTACACAGGAATATGCACACACCCACATGAAGATTCTCTACCAAGTCTAGGTGATACTTGGAGCCACTTGTCCTTCAGTTCTTTCTTGTCCTCACTCTGCGGGATGTCATATTAGTTAAAAAAAAAACAACAAATAATTGAGAGCACGATGGACAGCCTTTTAGTGAAAACATCTCATTTCTTTTCCATTTTCAACTGGAAGTCACACTGACAGGAGGATTTCTTTTCAGAGGGTGGAGACTGTGTGACAGGTGAGAGAGAGGTGATAGGGTAACACGAGACCATTGCTTTCAATTTCTCCCCAATATTTTTTCTTTTCGGTCTTTCTTGGAATTAAATTGGTTAAAACACAATAAATAAGTGGAAAACAAGAGCCTGACATTAGGCAATTTAAAAGTTTTTCTTGCTATAGATACATAACTCCAAACCTTTGAAGGTGAGAAATTGGTTACAATTTGTTTTGAAATTTGAAATTAGAATTATTCTAGTAAGTCTCATATGCTAACTAAAATACCACCTAAGTTGTCTTCCTTAAGCATCACATTTACTTTAAAAAGGAGAAACAGCCCTCAGGTGAAGTATAAATGACTATCCAGAAAAGGACTTTTGATTTCTAGGACTGAAAAGCACTGGGCTTTACCTCCTAAGAAATGCTTCCCCTCCCCCGCAATGTTCTTTTAAATAAGATTCGCATTGCTCCCAGAGCCTGGGACACTTTGCTGTAAATTCCTTTAGAAGAATACTTGGTTACCAGGGCTACAAGTTCCCATCTCAACCTGCCAGCCTCCCTGCCCCCCTGCTCCAGATTGCAGAGACCCTTGGCTGTCAGGGCTGGGACCTTGAACCCCTCCCCCGTCCCCCAGCCTACTGGAGATCGAAGTTCCAAAGTTCGAGGTTGGATGGGAGAGGATTAATCCTTCTTTAACTCCTCTCCTTGCCGTCCTCAATTCTGAACCCCAACAGATCTGTTTCCCGGGGTTTCCTGGTGAATAGGAGGGTAGGAGCCGCCCTTTCTAATAAAGATTAAATTAAGTAGAAGAATCCCAGACGCTGGATATTTGGAAGCTCCGGTGGGGTGTCAAACTGACGTTTAACACTTTTTTTCCACTCACTGTGCACAAATATTGGATTCATTGGGCTTAACTTTAGAAAGGAAAGAGGAAAAAAAGATAAGAAGGAAGGAAAATAGGAAGAAAAAAAAGGAAAAAAGTCAAGGAGAACCCCCAGTTTCAAGGATAAAGTGACTTTGAGTTCAGAAAGGCTGAAGGCAGAAGCAGAGCTTCCTGACTTTTCTAGTCTTTTCTTCCCCTGAACGCTGTCTTTCCCCAATGAGGGCACAGAGTTTTGCTGTTTTGTGTGGGTCTGAGTCCACGTTTATTCTTTAGGGGGCAGTTTGGTGGCAGGGTCAGGACTGGGTATGCGAGAGGAAAGGTGAACTCAGAACCCTGTCACCTCTACTATGCTTATGTTCCCCCCTCTTTTATGCTTATTTTTAACCAAAGTTTTGTAGCACAAACTGAGCAGTTTCCTTCAGTTACTGCCCAGTAGGAGAAACAATAGCTTTTTCTGTTTGCTGTGTTCAGCGAGCTGGACACTGACCTTGAAGCTGAGGAGGCCAGGCACTACCTCCCCTGAGAATCATGCCAACCCCCAAAATATTGGCCTCTCACACCCACCTGCTCCTCTAGTTGCAGGGCGCAGTCTGGAGGGGCAAAAGGCAAGTCCCTTCGTGCCGGTGTCTCGTTCCTGCAAATACAACACTGAATAAATTAACCTCAAACCAGCTAGTTGGGGTGTAGTAGTTTAGCAGGACTAATTGCAGACAATGGAGCTGAAATGACTTTTCCAATTAGCTGCTGGTTGGAGTTTAGTTGGAGGAACTGTCAGCTCCAACGATGGGTAATTGCTTTATTGCTCACAAAACTATCATCTATTTAGAACATATGTGCTAATTACTCTGGATGGGCGTCGAAAAAGAGACCATAAATCTAATAGCACTTAAAAAAGTCTATGGTGCTTGTAAGCAACCCTAGCCCAGGTTGGCGTGATGGATGGCTGTCTTTCAGAAAGGCGAGGGTTTCGACTGGAGGCACCGACGGGATGCTTTGGTCAAATCGCGTGCATGAGAGCGAGGGACCAGCGCAGCTGTGCGGAGGTTATAAATCACTGTCATCAAAACCAGTCCCCTCTTTCGCTGCGCACTTTTTTTTTTTCATTTTCGCAAAAGATTACTTTAGAAATCTTTTAATTGGATTATGCTGGGAAATTAATCTCCTTTAGTCTTGGCTAAATTTATTGTGGTCACTGTCGGGAGGAAAGCCCTGTAACTGCAGCGAGGGCCACGTCCCCTATTCCCTCTTTCCCTTAGCCTCCGGGGGCTCTCAGTTTCGTGGGACAGCCTTGCCCCAAGACCTAGGGAGTGACTGGGGGTGAGGAAGAGTAAAAAGACACACCCGTATAGAAGTCCGCGGCGGTTCCTATGGAACCCCTTTGTCCTAAATGCCACCTTTCTGTCCCAGATTCCCTAGTTCCATGTATAGCTAGCATCCCTGTACAACACTGCGCCTTCTTCCACCAGGGGGTCTGAGGTTCTGGGGGCCTGCTACCAGGGAAAAAGGAGGCTAAAGGTGGCGGGAAGAGGAGGTGAGGTTTGCTGGGATAAGGCTGCCAACCAAACTCATTACTTTGCCCTCTTCTCTTCCACGCCCCTCTTCTGGAGGGGAGCTCCGGCTTTGCGAACATTCTCCACTCTACTTCTCTGCGCAAAAACGCACGGCTCGTTTTTGGCGTTTTCCCTGGCACAACTCTGGAGACTCTTGCCTCTGACATGCACGACGCTTGAAGTCCGGGAGCTAGGGCCCTCCCCGCTCTACCAGGCTCCTGGCACACCAGCACAACGGAGGACGGGGACCGCCTTTCTGGTCCCGCACTTCCTAGTCCTTAACCTGGTCCAGCGCTGCCCGGGCAGCTGCTGAAGCTGCGGGTCTGGCCCCGCCGGCTGCTTAGCTCTGCGGGAGATGACAACATCTGCCTGAAACGGGATACCTACTTTTGCAGCTCAATTTAGCTCTTAATAGCAGCCCTCTGAGGTGTGGTTAATTGATGGGGATAAAGGCGTAATGACTTGACGGGGAGACGCCAATGATCCTTTAATATACTTTTAAAAGAACAACCACCACCCCAAACCTCGGCGAGTCATTGATAGGTGGGAGGATACGACGCGGATCTGGAGGCAGAAAAGCAGCGCTTGTGCCGTTTGTATCTAGAGGCTTCAGTGAGGGGTGAGCCCTGGCTGTCAGGGCTGGGGCACCTGGGGGCCACCAGGGCGCGCAACTCGGGCTGTCGGGGGTTGTCGCGTGGTCGCGGAGAGCGGGGGCCTGACGAGGACCCGGGAGAGCTCAGGATGACAAGTGACCGCACTGAATGGCGGCGGGGAGGAGCCCCGAGTCAGGGTGGATGCCGCCCCATCCCGGACTCTGCCTCTACATTAGCCCTTCCCCTGCACGGGGCTGGATCCCCACACAGCTAGCGTTTCTTTCTGCCCTCGCTAGAGCTACCCTTCATCCAGCATGAGCGAAGTGGTCAAGTGGCCGAGCTCGGCGGGAACTCGCGGGGTTACGCTGTCTCAACAACCTCTGGGACCTCAGCACCAGGAGAGAAAGACACGTGCCGCTGTGTGTGTGTGTGTGTGTGTGTGTGTGTGTGTGTGTGTGTGGCCCTGAAACGCAAAACCAAAGCACGTGGCCGTATTTTTGCCAGGTTTGCCCAGAGCCCTAGGGCCGGGAGTCCTGAGGTTTACCGGCGCTAGGTCCCGTCGCCGGCTCAGAGTGTCTCCGGCCCACCATCTCCCCAGACTTCTGCCCAACACTCTCTCCTCAGCACCTTCCCTATCCCTCGCCTGATTTCTCTTTGCGCAGTTCTAGTGTAGTCGTCAGCGTCAAAGGAGTGTACCGCACTGAGCAAGCCCCCAACGTAGGGCCACTCGAGTGCTGAAATGAAAAAACCAAAACAAAAAATCCACATCGCCTTTCCCGTTTGCAAGGGGGAACCCCCTTTAGGTGCGAGCGGTTGTGTCTCTAGCAGATTTTGCGAGTATCCTGTTTTACTCTTTGGAGAGGGATAACCTTGATGCTTCAGGTTTGAGCTCCCTCTGGAAGCGTAAGGAGAAACAACTCCAATTACTGTCCAGATTTTATTATATTGAGAGATCGCAGGTGCTTCGGCGGCTGCTATTGTCTGCTTTCCTCTGTGAGCCCACATACCAGGGATCAAAGAGTCCCAGGAAACTTAATTTCCCCAAACCCTCTTGCGGAGAAGGCATACGTTGTCACGGGCGAAGCTTTGGGGTCAAAGATTTGAAGAAATGTAATTAAGAGTTCCAACTCCCAGAGTGTGCCTGTCTCGGTATGGTTCTGTCCTTCCACCGTCACTGTCTAACCTCATCTAGTCTGTTTCTGCCCTCACTGATGTCTAGGAATTCAAGTCTCACTGGTGCCTTGCCGTCCACCGCCCCCACCCCCTCGCCCCTCCGCCTTCCCTGGCAGGGGAGAACTCCATGGCCGCGGTCTTCAAGGATCTTGGGCGCCGCAGAGTCAGGGGCAGGGTCCCAGGTGCAGGTGCACGCCCTGGTCAGCGACTCTCGCTCAGGAGCTCCCTGCCCAGATGAGGTCCGTGACCTGGCGGCAGGTCCCTGAGTCTTTCCTAACGACGAGCCGCCTTTGGGCTGCCAGGGTCCTGAGCTGCCTGTGGCGGCCTCTTGTCCGCCTAAGCCCTCGGATCAGCGTTGGGCTGAGCGGTGTGGGCCCTGAGGGCGGCCGGGAGGCACCTGGCGCGATTCCTCGTCATCCCCGGCTCAGTCGAGGGCCTTTACTCCCGTGTGTCTCCTCACATTTCTCACCCCACAAGGGCGCTCCCTTGCGAACGATTCTGCTCTCTGCGAACCAGGCTCCGGTGTCGGGGCTCCAGGCCGGCCCCCCACACCTTCCCTCGAAGCCCGGGAACTCAGTCCTGGGCACCGCCAGGGCGGGAGCAGTTCCCGGAAGCTAGGCCCACATCCGGGCACGAAGCCTCGCTCGCGGAGTTGGCTTCCGGGCGCTCGACGCAAGTGTGTCTCTGCGCGCGGTGAGGGGCCCTGGCCGAGGGATCCGCGCGCCGGGGCCTCGTCGGAGGGCAGGGGTCGCGCTCTCGCGGGCGCTGGGGGTCCCCAGCCCGCGAGCTGGGCCTGTGCGGGCTTAAGGTTTAAGGAAGACGGGCTCGACCGGCGAGTGGCGCACGCTGCGAGAACCCCAGGCCCACGCTGTCGGTCAGCGCTGGCGGTTTGTGTCCCGGGGTCGGCGCAGCAAGCTTCCTGGGAATGGGCCCGGAGCGGGTGAGAGCCGACTTCTCCGCAACTTGGTCAAGTTCAGAGACTCACCGTCGCAAGAGACCGCCTTTGCAGTCTTCCCCTCCCTGGCGAGAGCGCTCTGAGCCTTTGCGGTGCTCCGGAGCTGACTAACGCTGGGCCCTGCCTTGAGCACCTAGTCCCCTTCAGGTTTTGGGCTGAGAGGGGTAGGCAGCAAGGCCTGGGGCGCGGCCAGGAAACCTCAAACCCGATTTTCTAGTTTTGGCCTGAAGAAGCCGCAAAGTCAGTGGGAGTTAACTTTGTGGCCTTTGGGGTTTTTGAAAACCTCTGCAAGGCGGGAACAGCACAGAGAAACCGCCGTGCAGTTCATCAAAAAATGTTTTGGGGGACCGTATCTGCAGAGTTTTCTCAGAGAGTGTTGTATAATCTTGCAAATTAGCGAGCTGGTATGTGTATCTCGCCACCGGTGCACTGAATAGTATCTTCCTCCAGACAGGGATTGAGAAACGGAAATACCACCACCCTCCAGCCAAACTTGTGAGGACTGATTGCAGGGAAACTGGTGCTCCAGATGTTGCACTAGAGGCGCTGCAAGTGTGAGCAGGTAACCTGGAGAAGAGTGACATTGTTAACAGAAAGTATCTAATTAACAGTGACTTCATTTGATTGGAAGGATGAAAAAGCCTTTTTAAATCAATCCAGATTCACTGGCCTAAGCTCAGCCAATTTATGAATATGGAGCCTGACTGGGCTCTGCTTTCTTTCAAAGATGTCATCTTAGGGGTAATAGCATAGGTGAAGTCATTTGGTTACACTGTGGAAACTTTTATAGTGCCTTCCTTGGGAATTTAATTCAGTGCTTCTTCATTTTATTAGGAACAGACTGACTCCATCAACTGTGCTCTCCCTGTTTAGAGGCAGGACTGCTTGAAGCAATTAGGTTCACCAATTAGCATAGTTTTACTGACCCCAGCAGCAGCACCACTCCTTAGATTATCCATTTCTTCAAAGTCAGAGAAAAGCTGGAGCACAACATGCTTCCCAGGTGTCTAGGTTGGGAAAATAAGCCCACAAGCAGGGTAGCACAGCAGTGCAAAAAGCTTTCTTAATAGTCCCCAAGTGTTTCAGCAACTTTGGTGGATTTCTCTCCCCTTTTCTGATGCTGGATCCTGTGGTACCTCCTTATTTCACAGAGCCTTTAAAGCCTCTCTCCTTGGGTTGCATTTTGGCAGAGCTGTTTTCGAGAAAGTGAATTTTCTCCCTTCTTTTGTGTCTGCCTGCATGCTAACGAAGCAGTGGACGATGTTAGGGTCCAGAGAGAGAAGTCACTGAAGGCTCCTTTAAACTCTGTTAGGTGACAAGGTAAGGGCTCAGGTCTTTGGGTGTGTCCGCGCATGTGTAATGTCCTTGCGTGTGTATGTGCTTCACAACCTATGAGGAGAGGCCAGAGGGTGGAGATGGGGATGTAAATCACTGCTTTCCCTCATTTTGAAGGTGTACCTGGAAGGCTTTGCTGCAGTCTCTTCATGGTCACCTCGGTCAGTTGGCAGCCAACATCTTCAGTCGTAGAAGATGTGTGGAGCTCGAAGCAGTCTAGGAAAGAAGGGACCTTACTCTTGCCACTGTCAGGTAGTGAAGGGGTTACATTTACGTAGCTGTTCTCTCTCTCTCCCCTAAAATAGATACTCCTCTGTAAGATTTTACTAGATAGAACTGCTGACAGTTCATCAGTAGCAGCCACAATGTAATACCCTAACCTTATTAAATCAATAAATACTAGATCCATGTATTGAATTAAAAATGTATCAGCATGGCCAGGAATTGCAATCACATGGCCATGGACCACAGAATCGAAGATGCCACTCAAAAATTGACTAGTTAGCATTTATTTAACCTTTTTCTATTTTGCATCTATGATTAGATGCTCTGGGTTTCAACATTTCAGAGACCATCGTGACAGGTTTTTGTTGTTTTTGTTTATTTCTTGGAAATTCTTTTCTTTCACTTCTCACGTTCAGCCACAAAAATGATGCATTTGTATTTAGGAATAGTAATATTGCTGTGACTGTATTGTTCTTGTCATTAGTTTTCATCTAGGAAATATAATCCCACTCAGTACATCTTACTAGAGTAAGATGTAGCCAGGTGCATAAGTTTCTACATAAGCATGAATAAATTTAGATGCATATGTTCTTGTATATGTGTAAATAAATATACTCAATGTGAACGTACTGCCATACATTGATATGTTTATTTTGAAAAAAGAAACCATGTTTAATTTTATCTTTCAGCATTGCCAATGATATTAAAAGCTTAAGAACTATTTATTATTGTGAAAGAAGTTATTTATAACCTGATTTACTGTTGAATCTTAGATGGCAAGAGATGAAATTAAAATTTGCAAGTCCTTAAACTGGACACAGTACTTAGAAAATTACCCATATTGTAAATGGCTACATTTTATGTGTGAAAGAAATACTTCAATGTGGTTTACCAGAAATTGGTCAGTTAAGTTGGAGATTAGTAGGTGAATTTAGAATTAGTCTGTACTGAAAACAAGGAATGTGTTTAACACCTGGAGTTTTAATGGAAAAAGTAATATTACTTTAGCCAGATATTTGTTTATACTGATTAATGATGCTAATTATTTAAAAACATTCATCGCCTATTGATGTCAGCCAGCGTATTTGGTAGTGAATTCTGAAGATAAAGTCATTGGGCCTTGGGTTCACTACACTGTGAAAGAAAAAATCTTTATTTGACGAAATAGGCAATCAACTGAAATCTATCCTCTTTAAATAAACTGATTCCTCAGTATTTTCCCAGTGTTGGTGTAAGTTGTTGTCTGTGATGTCCCCCAGGGCTCTTTCCTCTGCTCTCTGATTTGGTATATAAAAGCAGCTCTGAATGATGGATTACTGTGTCATTGCAGCCTGCGAAGGATTAATTTGTTTCATTGATTTCTCTTTAGGCAGATTGCCAGAATTTGCTGGTTCCCACCTTTCCTCAAGACTTCTAGAAGTAATAGACAGTAATAGCCTAAGACAAATCAGCTCCTTTTTGTAAAAATAGAATCATGAAACCAGGAATCCTAATGAAAGCTATGGCAAACTTTTTATTGGCATATTGGAGAGAACAATTAATAGGCTACTTTATCTGGCTTAGAAATAGTTTTATTTGAAAAATGTCTTTGACTTGGTGACTTAAAACACATCATATTGGTAGTTTGTAAGTAAGCATTTATAATATTTGTCCCATAAAAATTTTCTCTAATTTGTAAGCATCCTATTTAACTCAGGAAAAAAATGTGTTGTCTATGTGGTTGACAAACACTTTTCTTTATATGTCAAATTTTAGGATCAAGTAACTTGTCAACATAAATTTAGGTAAATTTACTTATAAATACTTATAGGGCTATTTGGTGCAAAGAATTTTTAGAAACTTTGGACAAGGACACAGAGTATTAGAGCATAGATATAGAATTAATTATTTAAAGAAAATATAACTTTTTGTGATTAAAAAGCTAGTTAGTATTTGCTCATAATAATTTGCAAAAGTTAAAAATGACATTTTGTATATTTCTCTAAGCCTTTCTCCAAGCATTTATATGTTTTATTTATATATAGATAGACACCACTTTGTATCTTGCTTTTTTCAGTTGGCATTAAATAGTAGAAAATTTCCTGTGTAATTAAAATTATTAAAGTCATTTATGTTGACTGTTTAATGTTTTAGCATGTATAATTATTCATTGTTCTATTGGAGAGTTAGATTTTTAATTTTCCATAATTATAAATAAAGTTATGATAAATGGCTTTTTAAATAAATCTTATTCATCCCTCTGGCTATTTCCTTACAATATATTATTACAAAAGAATTCACTTGGATGAGGGTATAGACTTTTTTTAAGGTTCTTGATATTGATGGCCAAATTGTTTTCCAGAAAAGTTCTTCCAGTTTATACTGGTACTATTGAAAAAAATTTCTCTGTAGAGGCAGCATTGTAATCTATGTTACATGAGCAAAGAAAATAGAACAACATTCTTTCCTTGTCTTCTGAAAGCATTTTGCATACACTTAGTCTCTCAGAAGTATTTTCTCAACTGCAGATGTGAAATAGGCTGGTTATACAAATCTATTTGTTTCCCTTCTGTAGATCATTGATTTAATGATCTCAAGTTATACTTTTTATGCAATTAGTTGTGTAGTAAAAACTAATATTGTCATGTGCTAATGTTTTTTCCCCCTCTATTGTGCTATGATAGTAGTCCATGCAATATCAGCAAGTTTATGCTTTTCCTGTGCTTTGCTGAAAGGAAAAAGGAACATCTGTTTCCATTATATATCTGCATCATAATGATAACAATTAAATAGCTATTATGGTAGTATACAGTAAATATATTTTGCTGAATGACCTGTACTTTCTTGTTGGAAAATTTCAGAAATTGCAGAGGCATTTAGTTTTTACAGGTAGGTTCCATGTAGAGGTTTAGACAGGCCTTTGATTAGTTTAGGCGAATCATTGCAATCTCTGTAAAAACAACCCTGAAGATTAAACACTAGGCTATCGGATGTGACTCTTGAATGTATTTTTCTTAGGCAGATGTTTAGAGTAAAAGTTATTAGCTATCTGAGTATTCTTAAGTGATTCAATCATGGTGCTAATAATACAGTTCGTTTTGTGTTTTGCGCTGTGTGTGTTCTTTTAATATTTTACTAAGCTGGAAATTTGAAATAGTTTTATGTACATATTTTTGAAATATATTTTAAAATGTTTATTTATTTTGAGAGAGAGTGCATGCACGCTGCACACAGTGCACACACATGTGAGCGGGGGAGGGCAGAAGAGAGGAGAGAGAATCCGTAGCAGCGTCCTAGCTATCTGCCCAGAGCCTGAAGTGGCGCTTGATACCGCAAATTATGAGATCATGACCTGAGCTAAAATCAAGAGTCAGGTGGTCCCTTAATCATCTGAGACACCCAGGCAATGCCCCCTCCTCTTTTTTTTTTTTTTTTTTTTTTTATAGCCCAGCACTCTTTTCCCCCACATATTAGGGGATCATAGTGATACTTGCCTTTTAAGCTCATGAGGAGAATGTTTGAAACTGACACACTATTTCCATTGACCTTTAATATTCCAGGGAAGTGTTTTCATTTATTTCATTCAGCTTTTGGTTAAAGATGTTTTGGTGGTTACTTAAAAAAAAATGGTTAGAAAGTATTTCAGGCAAAATGTGGCATATCAAGAAAAACAGACATGTGCTCCAAACTGTTTGAGAAGTAAAGTGTTACCTGTACAATTGAAGCTCTTCCTGATCTTACTCCCTGATGGCTTCTTGAAGAGATAATCATCATCCTAAATTTGATCATTATCTTTTTTGCCTCTTAAGTATTTTTCTTGACATGTCTAAAGATTTGTTGTAAGTGACTTGTCCTTTTAAATGAATTAATTTTAAGATGTTGAAGCTGTGAAAGCTGTTGGAACCTTTTTCGTCTAATCACCTGTGAGTGATCACGTTTCATCTGTGAAGTTGTGGACAGATCCACATGTTCTTTGATGTCCTCCTAGGCATAATTAAAGTTTTTTGATTACCTCTTATTTTCCATATGAATTAAAATAAAACAAAAGGAAAAGGCCCAGAGAAATTTAAGTAACTTACTGAAGACCATATAGTAAATCCAGAGCCAGGAATGAAACTTAGTTCTCCTGACTTCCATTCAAAGCACTCTTCTCTTCAGTTCACATTGTCTGCTTTGGGTACTGGCTAACTGACCACTGTGGTATCCTGTGGTTAAAGACTGTCTGTAGGCTTTTATAATTTTGTGATTGTGTATGCAGAAAAGGTTTTTCTCTAAGAGTATTTTTCCTGTAGGGGAAAACATTGAAGCCATTATCAGACTGTAAGCTACCTATAGAAGGAGAAGACTGAATGTGTAGCCTCCTGTAGAGGCTGCGGTTTTCTTCTTTATTTTCTGGACTTTCCTGGAAAAAATGGTAGTTTGGGTACAATGAAGTTTTCGATAGTTGTCTTACTGTGTGGTCAGTTTTCTGATCTCTTCATGGTAACTGGACCAGGAAAATAGGAATGGGCACAAATATAAGTGTCTCTTTACGTGTACATATATCTATTTTTCAATATATTTTGGCAGTCAGGACTTTGACAAATTGCTTCTTTCTTTCTTTTTTTTTTGTAGCTTATGTTGTGGTCAAATCACAAATGACTTTCTATTTGAAAATGAGTTTGTTTCTTGTTTCTCTCTAGCAACCAACTTATCAGAGCACTAAAGTGAGAGTAGCACAAATAGAATAATTTTGAAACACATTTTTAAAATCTCTTTGGAGAAAAACCCTATTCTAAAAATGGCAACCTAGAATTCCATGCATGTACGTTCTTTCAGGTTTTTACTCTATCGAATTTAATTCATTCTTAGTTGAGATGAGTAAGCTTGAGTCATAATATTCACAGTGCCGTGCCTTTCCTATGAAAAAATTTCAATATAACTAGAGATGGAGTTAATGTATCTATTATAAGACTATCTGTTCCCAAATCTGTTGCTTTAAGACCAAAAACTTGGTTTAATAAATTATTTGGTTCTATAAATACATACTAGGAAACTTGTAATCGTAGCAATCATTCTTTTTAGGGAAGATGAAGCTACTAATCGTAGCTTTGTCAGTGCTATAAATATTCTCAAGGTAGTTGTGTTTTAACAAGCAAGGCAGGTAACACATTTTTCTCTATTTTAGATCAATTATCTTATGTGTTCAGCAGCTGCTAGTAGGAAATTTTCCCTAGCATATTAGTTTGGGGAGGAGAGATCCAATGTAATCAGATATCAACATTCAGTACTCCTTTTATTTAGCATTTATAAATGCATATTGCTTTTTATGAAGCATATTGCTTTATTTGCTCATACTAAATATTATTTCTTTCATATCTGTAACATATCTGTCTGGAGAGAAAGTGTGTGTGTGTGTGTGTGTGTGTGTGTGTGTGTCTGTGTGTGTCTGTGTGTGTATGTCTGTCTGTAAATATTTGCAAGGCATTTGTCTAGTTGAAAGTTCTGGTGAACGTCTGTAATGGGTAATATAAAGACTTTTCTCCACTCATTAAATTTCTCCATTGTTGCTCTATCAGGTAGGTGAAACTCAGCAGAAAAAATGTGAGTAGAGGAAACTAGCCCCTTGCTAACTTGTTTCTCCTTGACCATAATATGAATCTGGACAGTAGTGGTGAGAATATGGAATCTTAATCACCAAGCCAGCAGTGCTAACACTAGAGAAACCACGGTGAGACACAACAATGTATAGTCCATTTATATTATTTTACTATTTTAGTTATGTAGCTCTTTGAAGAAAGGTGATGTATTGTTTACAGAAACCTCTGAATTTGGAAAAAAAATGTATTTTTATGTATGTATGTATGTATATATTTATGTGATTATATATTATGTATATTTTTTGTCATATATACTATCAGGATTATAGGTGCTTAAATATCTGCGCTTTTTGTACTCAGTTCTTAATGACTGTACTTTAGACCAAGTTGAGATTATTTCAAAACTAGCATTGGCTGTGTATTTTCTATTGACACAGCCAACACACAATTTTCAGATGTGATCTCAGAATTTTTCTGTGGGTAAAGGGTAGAGTTTTCTTCTACTAACGTTAGATTTGCATGTTGTAAAATTTTGTTCATGGCCTGTTTCGAAATCCCAGATCTTTAGGATTTTCTCACTCTTTGATTCTTAGGAGAATTATGCTGCTGTTGTGCTTATTGTTCTTGAGATATAGACAGTTAACACCTATTTATTGAATTCTTGTCATGCTTACTGCATGTGAGATAGATAAAAGCAAAGTCATTGCTCTTCAGGGAATAATTATTGATATGGTCTTTTGCCAATAATTTAACAGATTATATTTTCTTAATATAATGTATTTGTGATTTTATTAATATTACTACATGAAGACTTTAAGAGAAAAAGAAAATACATTTAGGTTTCCATTGCTGTTCTTTGCCTTTTGAAAAATTGTTAGAGTTATAATTTGGGATCAGCCAAAATGATATTAATATAGTATCTTGAACAAATAGGATGTGGCATTTGCTAACTTTAAATCAGTTTTTTTAAAGAATATAAGATCTAAGAATTTTTCCTGATACCCTATTTTGTTTAAATTAAGTATACCAGTCTAATTATCTCTCTGTAAATAAAAAATAATTGCCTAACAATATCTCTCTGTAAATAAAAAACAATTGCCTAACAATGTTTCTGAAAAGCACCCTTTGTGCTGCTGCTTTAGCAAGAAGCAGGTTCATTTTTTTCAAAGCTCAAAAAAAAAAAAAAAAGAAGAAAAGAAAATCTTGCCATTTGTAACTACGTGGATGGAAGTAGAGGATATTATGCTAAGCGAAATTAGAGAAAGACAAATATCATATGACTTCACTCATATGAGGACTTTAAGACACAGAACAGATGAACGCAAGGGAAGGGAAGCAAAAATAATATAAAAACAGGGAGGGGGACAAAACATAAGAGATTCTTAAATATGGAGAACAGAGAGTTACTGGAGGGGTTGTGGGAGGAGGGATGGGCTAAATGGGTAAGGGGCATTAAGGAATCTTCTTCTGAAATCATTGTTACTATATGCTAACTAACTTCAATGTAAATTAAAAAAAACCCTCAACTAACAGTATATTTAAATTAAAGTTGGGAACTACACTAAGTATGAAGGCAAAACATATTTTCATAGATATTTAGAAAAATATCTGTGTTTGGTTTTGACTTCCTATTAGCTTCAATGGAAATACTGAATTTTCGCATTGAACATGTTTCTGTTTTCTTTTTTAGAGAGAGAGAGAGAGAGCGAGAGAGAGCAAGGGACTGTGAGCAGGGCAGAGGGGCAGAGGGAGAGGGAGAGAATCCCAAGCAGGCTCCATTCTTAGTGTGGGGCCCTATGTGCGTCTCAGTCCATGACCTGAGGCGAAATCAACAGTCGGACGCTCAAACTACTGAGCCACCTAGGTGCCCCTGCACATGTTTTTATAGCGTTACAAATGAACATGTTTTTATAGTTCACCAAAGTTTATTAAAGGATGCTAAGAACAGTTACTATTTGGCTGTCACACAAAAAAATGAGTTGTTGATATATTTGCCAATAGATCTGACCTAGGTAGAT
This sequence comes from Prionailurus bengalensis, assembly GCF_016509475.1. Lineage (NCBI taxonomy): Eukaryota > Metazoa > Chordata > Mammalia > Carnivora > Felidae > Prionailurus > Prionailurus bengalensis. Next base: position 156,466,722 of record NC_057343.1, on the reverse strand, counting down.
AGCTGTTTTTGATAAAAAAGTTTAACAAAAATACCCCTACCTCTATAATAAAGTCTTTTTGGATTTAATCTTGTAGTTTTTCTATCTGATTATAGGTGGATGTAGGTGTAAGTTTCAATTTACAAGTATTACAATAAACAAAGTATACTTTATATTTTATGTAGAGTGAGAAAATACAGCCCTTTTGAATTTTAGTGATTGATAAGGTTTTGCATTATTTATACATTTCTCAAAACAAATATACACATTCCTGGGACGCCTGAGTGGCTCAATCGGTTTTGTCAGGCTTCAGCTCAGGTCATGATCTTGCACTTTGTGGGTTCTAGCTCTGTGTCGCTCTGTGCTGACAGTTTGGTGCCTGGAGCCTGCTTTGGATTCTGCATCTCCCCCTCTCTGCCCCTTCCTCACCTGCGCTTTGTCTCTCTCTCATTCAGAAATAAATAAACATTAAAAAAAAAACCCACAACAAATATGCACATTCCAAAATAAGTCCCTTTTTATTTAGCTACAGTTTTGAGATGTGTATTTTATAAGATATTTTTAAAAAGGCAAAAAAGCCAGTAATATTTGGTAGAAGGTTCCAGTGGATTGTACTATACTATTAGGCTCAGGCTCATGTCAGTCTAGTGTGACAACTTACGGGTTGTTGTTTGGACTGGCTAGAGCTTAGTGATCTGAAGGAATAAGGGAGTGGTATTACAGAGCTTCGAAAGCAGCATACCAACTGATGTCTGTGACAGAGCCAAAAGTCACCAAGATCCTGTTTGTATTTTAGTTCCAATATTAATCAGTTTATTTTATTAAAAAAAAATTTTTTTTTTCAACGTTTATTTATTTTTGGGACAGAGAGAGACGGAGCATGAACGGGGGAGGGGCAGAGAGAGAGGGAGACACAGAGTCGGAAACAGGCTCCAGGCTCTGAGCCATCAGCCCAGAGCCTGACGCGGGGCTCGAACTCACGGACCGCGAGATCGTGACCTGGCTGAAGTCGGACGCTTAACGGACTGCGCCACCCAGGCGCCCCAATATTAATCAGTTTAAATGTGTTTTGAGTTTTGACCAATAGGTTTAAAATTCTGAAACCTCTGCATTTTATAGTAGGGAACTAGCCAAAGACTATATTTTTATATACAGTGTGTATGATGAAGAGTTTTGTTCTTATGTAAACTTGCTTAATAGTTGTCCTACCCAAGAGAAGTATAAAAAAATCCTTAATTATGAATTTTCCTTTTTATATACATTGTAAAACCTTCTTATCATTATATGCTAAGCATATTTCATATATTGTTTAATCTGTTTATATAAACTGTAAAATTCCCATTTTACTGGTGAAGAATTTGAGGCTCAACCGTGGTTAAGTAATTTGCTCAAGTCACATAGCTGATGAGTAACATAGCAAGGATTTGAAGTATGTGTCCCTCTAGAGCCTATTCCTGATCTATGCTGATTTCCCTGCTTCTCATCAAGTAACTCATTGTATTATCTTTGGATTATAGGTCAAATTGTATTCTCACAGGCACATAAAAGTGCATAGAGCAACTCTTTTATAAAACAAAGGAAAATCTATATAATTTCATGTTATTTTTATGTCCCAATAGCTATAGGATAATATTCTGTCTGTTTGATTATGTGCTTTATAAATGGTACTTTATAGATGAAACTCTTTCCTTAGAGTCATTTGGTACTAGGTTGACTTAGCTATTAAATACCACCTTTGCTAGAGGTTGAAAAATGAATAGCAAGGAAATTTATCATTACTGATTTGCAGTCTTCAGAATGTTTTTGTCTTTAGTGACTTCCAGGGGGACAAATCAGTTTCCCTTATTAGGTATATTATTTTGCTTGGGCTGTGTAGCATTGTACCACAAAAGGGGTAGCTTAAGCAACAGAAATTTATTGTTGCCTGGTTCTTGAGGCTAGAAGTCCAAGATCAAGGTGTTGTCAAGGTAATTCCTTCCAATGGCTGTGAGAAAGATAATCGATTACATGCCTCTCTCCTGGCTTGTGGTGGTTTGTTGGTAATCTTTGGTATACTTTAGTTTATAGATGCGTCATCCTGATCCCTGTCGTCATCTTCATGTGGTGACCTCCCTGTGTATGTTTCTGTCTTTATGTCCAAAGTTTCCGTATTTATAAAGACACCAGTCATATTGGATTAGAGCCTATCCTAATGACCTCATTTAACTTGATAATCTGCAAAGACCTTATTTCCAAATAAGGTCACATTCACAGGTACTGAGGGTTAGGACTTCAACATATTTTTGGGGGGACACCATTCAACTCATAACAGTAGGCAACTTTTTCTGAGATAATAGATTTGAAAACTCTTTAATAGTGATCAATGTTTGCAGTTTATCAATTCATTGGTATAATTATATGCATGACTGCCCATAAGTGAGTCAGGTCTGAATATTCTTTTGGAATAGGACTGATTTTACCGTAGTATTCTTAAAACACTGTAAGAAGAACAGACTGGAGAAGTATTTAGGAAGGATTTCAATAAATGATACGATGGAGTGTCACAGTGTATGGAGCAGATAATGAGCTTTTGGAAATTCAACTACAAAATCAGTATAGCTGGTGGTATGATGAATTTGGGATTTAGACAGATATTCAGAGCAAGAGGATGCTATAGAAACAGAGAGGTTATGGGTTGAGGTTCTGTTTTAGGAATGTGTATTTTATGTAGAGTGGGCCATGGTGATAAGGGGAGGCTTTGGGCCAGTTATATTGTGAAGGAATCCTGGCTCTGGCCCTTTAGAGTTAAGGCCAATTTTAATTTTTAAGTTTCAAGAAATTCCTGTAGGATTTATTTTTAATTTTGCTGTGTAGACAATTTGAAATATATCATTAACAAGAAAAACATGACCTATATCCCTACTACCCAGTGCTAGTTGTTATTAACATTTTGGCATCTTGATACAATTCTTATGAAATTCCTGCCATGCTTTTTGATTGAGATTATACCACCTAAATAGTTTACTAAAATAAATCAACACCTGTTTCTAAATATGTATCTGAATTTGAGACCCGTTGGGGAACAGACCTAATGACCACTGATGATGAATCGGGTCACCATAATTCCATAAACCATTAGGTCAAGATAGTTTTGTCTCATGTGATTTAGTCCTTTGCCTTGTCCTGTTGTCCTTCCTCCTGTCTTTCACACTACTGCCAAGATCTTTTTAATGATTACATCACTCCTCTGGCTTACCTCCTTTAGTCAGACCGAGGTCCAGCTATTTAGCATAATAGGCATCTCTGTGATCTTTTTCATGCCTTTTTCTTCTCATTTTATACTTTCCAAAAAGCTTTCAGAATTTCTCAGAATATTGTGTACCCTTTTGCACCTCTATAATTTTTCACCTCTCCCCTGCACTAAGAATGTCTTCTTTCTTTTTGTCCCTCTGTTCAATGGCTGTTATTTTTTAAATACTCATTTCACATGATATTTCTTCTCTAAAGCCTTTATTCTAAGCCAGTTTTCCCTTTCTTTTAGTATCTGTAGCACTTTCTAGAAAACTGGCTATAAACTGATGACAGGGTATCATAGTGACTAATTTCCTTCTTTATCTTTCTTATTTTTTTCTTTTTAAAGAAAGTTTAATTTAAATTCTAGTTGTTAACAGAGTGTAATATTGGTTTCGGGTGTACAGTATAGTGATTCAGCACTTCCATACAATACCTGGTGTTCATCAAAACTTGTGCACTCCTTAATCCCCATCACCTATTTCACCTATCCCCCCTCCCTTCTCCCCTCTGGTAACCATCACTTATTTTCTGTAGGTAAGGGTATGTTTCTTGGTTTGCTTCTCTCTCATTTTCTCCTTTGCTTGCTTGTTTTTTTAATTAAATTCCACATATGATTGAAATCATATGGTATTTGTCTTTTGCTGACTGACTTATTTTGCTTAGCATAATCCTCTATTCTATCCATGTTGTTGTAAATGGCAAGATTTCATTTATTTTTCATGACTAAGTAGCATTCCATTGTGTGTGTGTGTGTGTGTGTGTGTGTGTGTGTGTGTGTGTGTGTGTGTATACGACATCTTTTTTCTTTTTTTAGTTTCAAGCCTTAAATACTAGTTACAGTGTTACAGGCTTTAAGTTCCAGTGTTCGTTTCAGGAAAAGGATTTAGTGATTCATCACTTACATATGACACCCAGCACTCATCACAACAAGTGCCTTCCTTAATATTCATCGCCCTTTTAACCCATTCCATCACCCACTTCACCTTCAGCAACCCTCAGTTTGTTTTCTATGGTTAGGAGTCTGTTTTATGGTTTGCCTCTCCCACCACCTCCCCGACCCATGTTCATCTGTTTGGTTTTGTAAATTCCACATATGAGTGAAATCATATAGTATTTGTCTTTCTCTGACATATTTCATTTAGCATAATACATTCTAGCTTCATCCACATCATTGCAAATGGCAAGATGTCATCTTTTTTGATGGTGAGTAATATTCTATTGTATATATGCACCACAACTTCTTTATCCACTCATCAGTCGATGGACATTTGGGCTGTTTCCATAATTTGGCTATTGTTGATGATGCTGCTTTAAACATCGAGTTGGGTGTATTCCTTCAAATCAGTATTTTTGTATCCTTTGGGTAAATACCTAGTAGTGCAACTGCTGGATCATAGTGTAGTTCTATTTTTACTTTTTTGAGGAACCTCCACACTGTTTTCCAGAGTGGCTACACCAGTTTGCATTCCCACCAACCATGTAAGAGGGTTCCCCTTTCTCTGCATCCTTGCCAACATCTGTAGTTTCCTTTGTTATTAATTTTAGCCATTTTACAGGTGTGAAGTGATATCTCATTGTAGTTTTGATTTGCATTTCTCTGATGATGAGTGATGTTGAGCATCTTTTCATGTGTCCGTTAACCATCTGAATGTCTTCTTTGGAAAATGTCTATTCATGTCTTCTGCCCATTCTTCATTGAATTATTTGTTTTTTTGGGTGTTGAGTTTACTAATAAGTTCTTTAGAGATTTTGGATCTATTAGATGTGTCATTTGCAATTCTCTTCTGCCATTCTGAACGTTGTCTTTCAGTTTTGTTGATTGTTTCCCTTGCTGTGCAGAAGCTTTTTATCTTGATGAAGTCCCTTTAGTTCATGTTTGCTTTTGTTTCTTTTGCCTCAGGAGACATATCTAGTAAGAAGTTGCTGTGGCCAATGTCAAAGAAGTTGCCACCTGTGTTCTCCTCTATGATTTTTATAGTTTCATGTCTCACATTTAGGTCTTTCATCCCTTTCGAATTTATTTTTGTGTAGGGTGTAAGAAAGTGGTCCAGTTTCATTCTTTTGCATGTCGCTGTCCAGTTTTCTCAACACCATTTGTTGAAGAGACTTTTTTCCTTTGGATATTCTTTCCTGCTTTGTCAAAGATTAGCTGAGAATATAGTTGTGGGTCCATTTCTGGGTTTTCTATTCTGTTCTGTTGATCTATGTGTCTGTTTTTATGCCAGTACCATACAGTCTTGATGATTACAGCTTTGTAATATACCTTGGAGTCTGGAATTGTGATGGTTCCAACTTTGCTTTTTCTTTTTCAAGATTGCTTTGGCTATTTGGGTCTTTTGTGGCTCCATACAAATTTCAGGATTGTTTGTTCTAGCTCTGTGAAAAATGCGGTTGGTATTTTGGTGGCTGCATTAAATGTGTAGATTGCTTTGGGTAGTATAGACATTTTAACAATATTTGCTCTTCCAATCTGTGAGCATGGATTGTCTTTCCATTTCTTGTATCATCTCCAGTTTCTTTTTTTTTTTTAATTTTTTTAAAGTTTATTTATTTTGAGAGAGAGCAAGCGGGTTGGGGGCAGAGAGAGAGAGAGGGGAGAGAGAGAATGCCAAGCAAGCTCTGCACTGTCAGCGCAGAGCCCGACTCAGGGCTTGAACTTACGAACCATGAGATCATGACCTGAACTGAGATCAAGAGTCAGGCGCTTAACCAACTGAGCCACCCATCATCTTTAATTTCTTTAATCAGTGTTTTTATAGTTTTCAGAGTCTACCATCTTTATCTTTTTTACTAGACTGAATTACTTAAGAGCAAGGGTCATGTGCTAGTTATGTTAGTATATATAGCACTTAGCATTGTACCTAGTAGGTGTTTGAGCAAAATGTTTGCTGAATAAGTAAACAATCTTGTGTTTTCATCTAATACTGTCTTGCCAGGAATAGAACTATAGCAAGAATAAGTGGTATTTTGATAAGGGAATAAGATGACTAGTTCATTTCAAGTTATCAAGCAATTGTTAGGCATTTACAGTTTGTGAGGTATTCTGCTGGGCATTGTAGAAATGGGAAACTAAAGTGAAGGAGAACTTTAGGGGCACCTGGGTGGCTCATTGAGTTGGGTGTCCGACCTTGGCTCAGGTCATGATTTTACAGTTCATGAGTTTGAGCCCTGCATCGGGCTCTGTGTTGATAGATCAGAGCCTGGAGCCTGCTTCAGATCTGTGTCTCCCTCTCTTTCTGCCCCTCCCCCACTGACGCTGTTTCTCTCCATCTCTCGAAAATGAATAAATGTTAAAAAAATGAAAAAAAAATATAATGAAGGAGAACTTTAAGAGTTTGCAGCCTAGTGGAGAACTTGCGGTTTTGGTGAGTGGGTGGGGAATCATGGTAAGAAATACAGTGAAGACTGATTAAGGGGACCGACCCACTGAAATAGAATTGTGAGTGGAAACGGTTGTATAGTGACTTTAAATTAACAAAGTTTATTTGGTTACAGGTGGCATTGGGCCTGCATCACAGGTTGTAGCAGATGTTCTCAACGTTTCTATCGAGACTTCCTTATATCCACTTGCAAGAGGAGCCCAGGAGCCTCATCCCTGTGGTAGCTACCATTCTCTGGTATGATGCTGTGCTTTCTATCTCACCCTTTATATTCTCGCTGTTGGTTATTGCAAACAGTTATGTAGAACTGGAAGTGGAATGTTTTAATAATACTGATATTGTGATTTCTTTGAGGTTGTGTATTATGCTTTGTTATTCTTATACCTGTTCACAGAAACCCCAAATAGTGAGTGCCTTGCTCATTGTAGATGCTTAGCATTGTGTTTTTGTTTGAATTGTATCTAGTTGTAAGTAGCTCCTTATTGATTATTAACAGATGCTAATCTAATTTTTATTCCTTTCAATAATAAAGAAGCACATAACATCAACTTTACTTATACTTAAAAACTATGTCTTCAGGTAATGTTGAACCAACTTCTTAACTCTTATGAAGGAGATTCATCTGGTAACTAATAAAATTCCATATCAGGAATATTTAATTACAAACTTCTGTTTTAACATGAATAAACACTATAGCTAGTAATGAAAGTATTTTTTCTTCATAAAAAATGGAAGTATTTTTCAGGATTTTAGGAAATGTCACAGTAATTTTGGCTGTAGTCATACTGAATTTAATGCTATTGAAAATGTTGCTAACATTAACAAAAATATTCTGTAATTTCCTCAGTTATTGCTACTGGTGATGAGGGATGTAAAGTTGGCATGCTTTCATGTCTTGAGCATTTTCATTATACACTTTTGATTTTACATGTCAGAAGCAATCTTTGTTTTAGGTAAGACAGCTGAGAACATTTTTACTCAGGAATAGAGGTCAGCCTTTGACTGTATTTTTAGGTCAGGGAAAGATCAAATAAAATGAATGAGAGTAAATACATGTACAATTTTGTATGTAAGTATTATAAAATATATATATTTGTCTGACTTTGTTTTTAGTTCATTAAAACATAGTGGCTTGGGACCAAGGCATAGGTTTCATTTCTATGTTAATAATTTTATTTTGTTATTTTCTGTGACCACTGGTAACACTCATCTTGCAGATATAAGCTGTTGTTCACCAGGGAGCTTTGGCAAGAGAATTGGCCAGATCAGCGAGTTCATCTCCCTTGGGGAAAAACAACTTGAAGCTCATCTCTGTTGAAGGTGAGTCAGTGTCATCTTCACACAGGAAAGATCACACTAGTGTTATTTGATGTTTTCAGCATTATCAAGTGATAGTTTGGTTTAAACTTTGTTTTATGGGATGTTAAACCATCATGCTTTATTACTAGAGTGTAGTGAAGATTCACGCAGAAATCAACCTGACAATGAAAAAGGGGTGGAAGTGACAGTTTGGTGTTTATGAATATACCTAAAAGTAGTAGGGGTACTCTTTCTTTTCTTTCTTTTATTTTTTAAAGTTTATTTATTTTTAAGGATAATCTCTATATCCAGTGTGGGGCTCGAACTTGACCTCAAGATCAAGGGTCACATGCTCTTCCAAGTGAGCCAGCCAGGTGCCCCAATTTGAGTACTCTTTCTCACCTCCATTCTTATTTCCATATAACACATGCTAGCTAACTTATAATTCTTGACTTTTATTTGAATGAATATTGGCTAGAACAGAATCACATATGTTACTTATTTATTTTAAAATATATTACTGATTTCAGGGGCGCCTGGGTGGCTCAGTTGGTTAAGCATCCAACTTCGGCTCAGGTCATGATCTTGTGGTTTGTGGGTTTGAGCCTCGCATTGGGCTCTGTGCTGACAGCTTGGAGCCTGGAGGCTGCTTTGGATTTTGTGTCTTCCTCTCTCTCTGGCCCTCCCCCAACTCATGCTCTGTCTTTTTCTGCTCTCTTAAGAATAAATAAACATTAAAAAATTTATATAAAAAATAAAATATATTACTCATTTCAGGAAATTTCAGATAACTGCAGTATCAATGTCTCGTCTGTTTTCAAATACATTATTTGGTCTTTCAACTGGTAGCCATTGTTGATGCTTGCCACAGGCTTTCTTTCCTAGCTATATAGTGGATGACCATATATGTTTAATATTATTACAAGGGGTAGTAGTATATCTAATAGCAATCTGTAATTCAGGTCATTATTATTTAATGCATATTCATTAATCATTACTTCACTTTACAAATTACATTTGTGATTTGACCTAACCCTTCCTAACCATGATGTTTGTGTGTGTGTCTGCATGTGTGTAACATTGTATGTAAGTAACTTGATAACAGTTACTGATGTTGCTTTGGCCCTCTTTACTCAAGTTGTTTTCACTTGAATCATCACCGATGTCAGGTTGTCAAAGTAAATTTTCTTTTACAGTTCTGCTTTAGTACTATTCTATCTTTTTTGTTGTTACTGTTCCCTTTTAATTTTTCTTCTTTTGGGATATAAACAAATCCCAAATCAAAGACTGGTAGGACTGATGCTCACTGACTTCAAAAAACAGGTCTCTCTGTAGGGAGAGGATCTTTACAGGTACATGATGTTCCTGATTATAACCAGCCTTGCCATCTATACTAAATGGCTTATAAAAGGCCACAAAATATAAAAAGGAATAACACGGCACTATATTTGGAGAAAAGGTTTGATTGCATAGTTTTCTTTTCCTCAAAAAGGCACTCAATATTTTTGTAGGAAGATTGGGCTTTCCCTTCCCATGCTTTATAAGTAGTTATTAAGTATAACTCATTACGTTTTCAGAAGTCTCATTTCTTGAAAGCATTATTTTAAGATGATTGTCTCAGTATTATTGTTTTCTCATTAGCTCAAACATTTTCAGTTGGACTAGACTTTGGAAATTTCTTTAACATTATAGTGGAAGTTAAACTTATTTAGTGTATAAACTTGAGTTTGTCTTTACTAGAATAATTTCTATTGTAGGTGTAGTGATGTGATACTACTTTTTGAATAATTAATAATTATAATTATATAATTGTTATTAAAACTGATGTAATTTGTTCCACTCTAAGTGCTTTTTATATTTTATTATATTTTTACAACAGTTATGTGGAGTAGGAATAATTATCTCAGGTTTATAGACGAGAAAACTTAGAGCCAGAGTTCAATAATTTGCGTAAGGTCAGTGAATAACCAAGGATTTCAGTCCTGAACTATGTGGCCTCAGAACTTCTGCCCAGAGCTCCTATTTATAAGTGCTGTGTTAAGCTGCTTGAAAGGTTTACTTACGCAACTTGAGAATGCGCTGTTTCACTTTTGAGGCACAGTCTGGCCAGTTCACAGTGATTTTGTACGACTGACTGAGGTACACCAAAATGTATCTGGCTGAAACATTTGCTTTTGTGATTTATGTAGACATAACGTTGGACAGTCTGCCAGTATATTATGTATACTTCATGTTGTGTGTATGCTGCGTGCATGTTATCATGTGTATGGATTCTTCATAATTTTTCTTGGAAAACTTGCTATAACTTTAGTGTCTGCCCCGCTCTTCAGGTAGTAAAATTGTTGTTTAATTTGCAAGTTTGCTAGAGCTGGAGATCCTTGTTCTGGGAGATTATTTACATGTTGATATAAAGCAGATAGGCTAAAATGGTGATATTAGTTCTCTAACAGGTGTATAATGCAATATGAAATGTTAGTGTGACCATTGTTGAGGAAAGCCATATTACATAAATTGAATAGACATTCTGGAAACCTATGATCCCATGATTTTTCCCTCCACAAACAAGAGAAACCATTGAAGGATTTTAAGGTACAGATTGTGTTCTCTTTAGCATACATACAAGGTTTTCTGTTAGTGGTCCATTCCATGTTGTCTCAAGCTTGCCTCCGGCAGCCCTCTTCCTTACTCTCCCATGTCATGTATACTCCTTACATGTCTATCTCAGTTAAACCGGGAACCTTATATTTTATACTTATGTACCTTTATATTTTATTGTACTTATTATATCTCTCTAGACTATAGATTTCTTTCTTTTTTAAGGATTATTTATTGATTTATTTATCTGTTTTGAGAGAGAGAGAGAGAGAGAGAGAGAGAGAGAGCGAGCATAAGCAGGGGAAGGGCAGAGAGAGGGAGATAGAGAGAATCCCAAGCAGGCTCTGCACTGTCAGCACAGAGCTCCAAACTCCAGAACCATGAGATCATGACCTCAGCCAAAATCAAGTGTCAGAAGCTTAATCAACTGAACTACTCAGGCGCCCCTAGACTGTTACATATCTTAATGGCAAGCGCAAAGGCTATGTGTTTAATTCATTTTTATATCCCCAGGGTTTAGTACAATTCCTGGTACATATAGATGCTTAATAAGCATTTGTTAAGTGAATGAATTAAACAGATGGGTAACCTACAAGGTTACAAGGAAAAGAAAAGATTTTCCTCACAGTTGGTGTGATAATGGTGATAAAATGAATTCCAAGGTGGAGTGCTACTACACTTTTCTGGGATATTCAGTGTTATAAACAGTATTGTTCCTGAAGTCTCACCATAGTCATACTACCTTCCTTGAGGCAGTATAGTGTATGTCTGCAATTTTGTTATCTTGAACAACTAACCACTTATTGGAAATTTACCCATAAAATTTCAATAGCTGAATTTTTTCTGAAATAATATATTTTAATAATAAGTGTAATACATCTTGACTTAAGGACTCTATTAATTCCCTTAAGGAGATCCACATGTGCTTTGGTATAATGATCAGTCTAAAGTTGGAAAAGGATCCTTCTGTTTGAAAATGATGAAAAATAAGTGAAAGAATGAACCTATTTCTTACCACATTTAAAGTTTCATGGGATGCCTGGGTGGCTCAGTCGATTAAGTGTCTGACTTCGGCTCAGGTCATGATCTCACCATTTGTGAGTTTGAGCCCCTTGTCGGGCTGTGTGCTGACAGCTCAGAGCCTGGAGCCTGCTTCAGATTCTGTGTCTCCCTCTCTGTACCTCTCCCATGCTCACATTCTGTGTGTCTCTCTCAAAAAATAAATAAACATTAAAAAAATAAAGTTTCATTTGCTTCAGAGGTTTTTTTTTTTAAATGTTTATTTATTTTGAGAGAGAGAGTGTGAGCGAGCACACAAGTGGGGGAACGGCAGAGAGAGAGAGAGAGAGAGAGAGAGAGACAGAGAGAGAGAGAGAGAGAGAGAGAGAATCCCAAGTGGTCGGTCTTAGTGCTCTCAGTACAGAGCTCCATCTCACCAACTGTGAGATCATGACCTGAGCCAGAATCAAGAGTTGGACACTTAACCGACTGAGCCATTGTCTAGGCACCCCTAAAGTTCTATTTGCTTTAAAACTGTAATTCTTATGTCATGTAATCCTGATTAAAATGGTTATGATGGCCAGTATTATCAGAATGACAGATTCTAACATAGGTTAGTAGTTTTACATTTAGAAAAACACTAATTTATCATATTACCTTTTTAGTTATATGCCGAACTTTGGGTTGATTTATATTTTGTTTATTTATAATTTAATAAGATTATATTAGTTAGAGGTCAAATGTTCTTTGGCCATCAGCTTACATTAGTTTTAACTAAGGGAATGTTATACAATGAAGATAGTAAAAGGAAGCTTATGGCTTCTGATATTAACTATATTATGTTAAGCGATTTTATTTGTTTTAATATTTATTTGTTTATTTGTTTAATTTTATTTGTGTTAATGTACTGAATTAAAATTTGCTATGCTGAAACAGCATGTTCACTAAATAAATAAAATGAGGTGTGCGTGAAGGGAGTTGGATGGAATGTAATTTTCTTTGCTCAAGCTATAAACAGTAAGACTTTTTAAAAAAACGTTTATTTATTTAGTGAGAGAGAGTGTGTGGGGGAGGGACAGAGAGAGTAGGACAGAGAGAATCTGAAGCAGGCTCCATGCTGACAGTGAAGAGCCTGAGCCCATGAGCCGTGAGATCATGACCTGAGCTGAAACCAAGAGTCGGACACTTAACTGACTGAGCCACCCAGGCACCCCAAACAGTAAGACTTTTAATTTTGTGGGAAGACATTAAATACTCTGGTCATTCAACTTGTATATCCTTTAACCTATTTAATAGTCAAAAACTTGTAAGTAAATATGTGTGCTGCTGAGAAACAGTGATCAAAAATGGCAACAAAAGTCACATAATGAAAAAGAATACTAAAAAAAATCCAGGGATTTTACTGTAGCTCATTATTCACTACATTTCTGGCAGTCCTCATGATTAC